>NC_047583.1:727500-1327500 GCF_011004845.1 Esox lucius
GGGCACATGTTCTGTTGTAGCATGGGCTCAAATCCTAACCCATTACTACATGTTCTGTTGTAGCATTACTACAAACAAAGAAAAGTATATCTGTACAATGTAAAAAGAGAAGAGTGAATACTGAGTGTGTACTGTGGTTTTCCAGTGTGAACGATAGAGAACAGAGTTCAAGTTAAATACAATACAGAACGACTGGCTGTGTGGCTGGTAAAAGTGTGTACATGATGGGTGGTGTGTGTGCGAGAGTGTCCGGTAGAAATCCCCCCTCAGGGTTGTCGGGCCAGAAGGCCAGCAGGTGTTTCGTCAGTTGCCTAAACAGCAGTCTGACGGCCTTATCCTCTCATGCTGCTGATCCCAAGACAAGCGCTCAGTCTTGTCTGGTGGAGGTCCTGGGTGGTCATCTTGGCGTTCTGATGACCCTGGGAGGAGGAAGTGTCCTCTACAGACAGCTTGCACTGGATGGGGCTTCGGCCCACCTCACACCCCTCTGATGAACCAGCTGGTTGCGGACAGTAACCATGTCAGGGGATGATAAAACCAGACCGGCTGCCTTCAGTGGAGCCCCTGCAGAGCCTTCCTCACTAGCGTCTGTGCAGAGGGACCAGTACAGGTCCTCGGTGACTTTCACCCACAAGAATATTTGCCCTCTCCCTCCTCTTTGTGTAGTCCACAATCACCTCCTCAATCGAAGTGGGTTATTATTCTGCCAGGGCTCTGACCTTTGAACCTGGAGTCTTATCTAGAAGTCACCCACCCAGAGGAGACACTCACCCACCACTCCTGGTCCTCTTCCCCATCCACAATGATCACCTCTCCCTCAGAGAAGGTCAGCTCATCTGGGTTGTCCGCCATACAGTTGTAGATGGCCTTCACACGCTTGGGCCTCTGCTTCTGAAACAGACAGACTGGTTAATAGACCCGTTAATACAACCTGTGGATATTATTATTAAGGGCACGGATCCCAATTCTATGCAGATGGTCAGGAACATGTGTCTGCAGGACTGGTGTTTCAACAGGTGAATCCTCCATATTTGTCACTTTGAAAGGCTTGAACCCGCTATCACATTGACAGCTCAAAGTTTGCTGACTAGTGACACAGGATCTGATGAGCGTTTAACTGGCTAAAGAGGCTAAACGCTGACAGAAGACGAGTACAAGACAGCAGAAGTCATTAAACATATTTTCACCACTGGCTATTAACAGAAAGTTAGCAATGAGCTAAGGAAGGAGATATGAGTGGTTTTCCTGTGGGACCAGACGAACACAAGAAGGAAACGAGAAAACTCTGCTGGAGTCGGTCAGTGTTTGACTGTAAGACCAATGTTAGATCAGATGGTGGTCAAACACCCACGAATGTCTTGTCTGTCACGGTTCAATCACATTCACAAAGGAAAACATGACCAAATACAGTCATGTGAATAAGTAAAACACCCCTGGGATGCAGTCTTTATTATTTTACACATTGGGGACATGGGGATAAGTAATGTTAACTTCAACAGATAATGGAATCTGAATTTAACAAGTGACATTGAAAGATCATGCTTTGCAATTACTCAGTTATCAAAAATCAACAAAAATACTATTTCATTGAGTGGAAGGACCCAGGTTATTCTCCAATGGTTTACTAATACATTGAATGTTTTTGTGCACCTGATTCTAATTTCAAGGCATGTGGTGAAGGTAGGGGTGTGCTAAATTTGACTTCATACGAAAGTTGCATTTCTGTAATTTTAATAGCAGAAATGGTTTTGAAGTAACCTTTTTAGTGTGATGTATTAAAGTGTGTTAGTTTTATCTCTCAGTGTGGTTGGACTTCAGCTCCCAAATATGTGAAGAAAACTGTTCAGGGGGTGTTCTTTTCATGATAGATAGGAGGAACTCACAGGATTGGTCTTCCTAGGCACGGGAGCGGGAGGCTGTGTGTGGCCTGTTGAGTTCCTGGGGCATCCTGGCACTTCCTTAGCTGGCGGAGAAAGAGGAAATGACACCAGAGTGTAAACACATACTGTTCCACATCACAACGACCACAAGAAAACAGATGGCAAAATGAACCCAATCTAAACTATGTTACTTATCATGTATTTACAGAGTGTTTACGGACACACCTCATTTCACATGATAGATTTTTTACACGCACCTCGTCTTTCGATTGACCCTGTTCTAGTTGGTATTTTGTTGAAGCTTTTGTCATTGCTGAAAACCACAAGCATAAGATTACAGACAGGTTATAGTGAGCTGCTGTTTAGGATGTTTTAAATGAATGCAAACAGGCTCGCACGCACACTCGCACGCACACTCGCACGCACACTCGCACGCACACTCGCACGCACACTCGCACGCACACTCGCACAGCATCACCTCTTTTAGTCACATAGCTCAGACTTCTGGAAGACTGAGTAAGAACCATGCAGATGAACAGTGTTGGAGGTTTTGTAGACCTCTCCTGGGAAGTTCATTAAGTGGTCAACTATAAACCCTACAGTCTGCTTTCCAACAGTGAACTGTGTGTTCATTGGAGTGCGAGTTGCTGCCTCAGGCATTGTGCGTGTGTGTGCGTGCGTGCGTTCGTGCGTGTGTGTTGATGCTTACACAGATGGAGACTTGGGAGGCGGGGCTCTGTTGTGGCCCCTCCCCAACCCTGGTTTGGACTGCTGGCTCATAGCCTCCATCACACTCACAGTCTTGGCCACTGGAGGAGGGGCGAGACCTGCAGGGACAGAGACCCAAGTCACCTGTCTGGCTCTCTTCTTTATCCCAAGTCACCTGTCTGGCTCTCTTCTTTATCCCAAGTCACCTGTCTGGCTCTCTTCTTTATCCCAAGTCACCTGTCTGGCTCTCTTCTTTATCCCAAGTCACCTGTCTGGCTCTCTTCTTTATCCCAAGTCACCTGTCTGGCTCTCTTCTTTATCCCAAGTCACCTGTCTGGCTCTCTTCTTTATCCCAAGTCACCTGCCTGGCTCTCTTCTTTATCCCAAGTCACCTGCCTGGCTCTCTTCTTTATCCCAAGTCACCTGCCTGGCTCTCTTCTTTATCCCAAGTCACCTGCCTGGCTCTCTTCTTTATCCCAAGTCACCTGCCTGGCTCTCTTCTTTATCCCAAGTCACCTGCCTGGCTCTCTTCTTTATCCCAAGTCACCTGTCTGGCTCTCTTCTTTATCCCAAGTGGCTGAACGCCAGTCAATCCTCAGAGTAAGATGCTTGCTTTTGAGACCAGAAGATTGTCTTTGCATGCTTTAAATGTACCCACCATCTTCAAAGCTATTCATAAACCACATATTACATAGACCCAGTATCTTCAAAGCTATCCCTAAACAACAAAAAAGTTGGGATGATAAATAAAACCAGAATGTAGTGATGTGCAAATCATTTAAACCCTATATTCAATAGAAAATAGTACAAAGACAACAAAACAAATACTGAAACAGAGACATTATAATTTCTTGAAAAATATATGGCCACATTGAATCTGATGCCAGCAACACATTTCAAAAAAGCTGGGACAGGGGCAACAAAAGACTGCAAAAGTTGTGTAATGCAGAAAAAAATAAAAATGGTGGAACCTCTCAACAAATTAGGTCAATTGGCAACAGGTCAGTAACATGATTGGGAATAAAGAGTCTTTCAGAAGCAACGATGGGGAGGGGTTCACCACTTTGTGAAAGACTGTAACAATTTAAGAATAACCTTTCTCAACTTTCAAGTACAAAGAGAGGATCTCGTCATCTACGGTACATAGATCTTTCATTTAAAGATTCAGAGAATCTGGAGAAATCTCTGTATGCAAGGGACAAGGCCGAAAACCAATATTGGATGGCCATGATCTTCGGGGCCCTCAGGCGGCACTGCATTAAAAACAGACACGATTCTGTAGTGGAAATCACTGTATGGGCTCAGGAACACTTCTGAAAACCATTATCTGTGAACACAATACGTCACTGCATCCACAAATGCAAGTAAAAACTCTACCATGCAAAGAAGAAACCTGACATAAACAGGATCCAGAAATGCAGCTGCCTTCTCTGGGGCCGAGTTCATATAACACAAACTGAGACGAAGTGGAAAACTGTCCGGTGGTCTGAAATTATTTTTGGGAATAATGGACGCTGCGTCCTCCAGACTAAAGAGGAGAGGGACCATCCGGCTTGTTATCAACACACAGCTCAAAAGCCAGCATCGGTGATGGAATGTGGGTGCATTAGTGCCCATGGCATGGGTAACTTGCACATTTGTTAAGGCACCATTAATGCTGAACAATATATGCAGGCAATATATACAGCAGGGCAAAAAAGTATTTAGTCAGCCACCAATTGTGCAAGTTTTCCCACTTAAAAAATTAGAGAGCCCTATAATTTTCATCATAGGTACACTTCAACTATGAGAGACAAAATGAGAAAGAAAATCCAGAAAATCACATTGTAGGATTTCTTATGAATTTATTGGTAAATTCCTCTGTAAAATCAGTATTTGGTCACCTACAAACAAGCCAGATTTCTGGCTCTCACAAACCTGTAACTTCTTCTTTAAGAGGCTCCTCTGTCCTCCACGCGTTACCTGTATTAATGGCACCTCTTTGAACTTGTTATCAGTATAAAAGACACCTGTCCACAACCTCAAACAGTCACACTCCAAACTACACTATGGCCAAGACCAAGGAGCTGTCAAAATTGTAGACCTGCACCAGGCTGGGAAGACTGAATCTGCAATAGGTAAGCAGCTTGGTGTGAAGAAATCAACTGTGGGAGCAATTATAAGAAAATGGAAGACATACAAGACCACTGATAATCTCCCTCGATCCGGGGCTCCACGCAAGATCTCACCCCGTGGGGTCAAAATGATCACAAGGACGGTGAGCAAAAATCCCAGAACCACACGGGGGAACCTAGTGAATGACCTGCAGAGAGCTGGGACTAAAGTAACAAAGGCTACCATCAGTAACACACTACGACGCCAGGGACTCAAATCCTGCAGTGCCAGACGTGTCCCCCTGCTTAAGCCAGTACATGTCCAGGCCCGTCTGAGGTTTGCTAGAGAGCATTTGGATGGCCCAGAAGAGGATTGGGAGAATGTCATATGGTCAGATGAAACCAAAATTTAACTTTTTGGTAAAAACTCAACTCGTCGTGTTTTGGAGGAGAAAGAATGCTGAGTTGCATCCAAAGAACACCATACCTACTGTGAAGCATGGGGGTGCAAACATCATGCTTTGGGGCTGTTTTTCTGCAAAGGGACCAAGACGACTGATCCGTGTAAAGGAAAGAATGAATGGGGCCATGTATCGTGAGATTTTGAGTGAAAACCTCCTTCCTTCAGCAAGGGCATTGATGATGAAACGTGGCTGGGTCTTCCGGCATGACAATGATCCCAAACACACCGCCCGGGCAACGAAGGAGTGGCTTCGTAAGAAGCATTTCAAGGTCCTGGAGTGGCCTAGCCAATCACCAGATCTCAACCCCATAGAAAATCTTTGGTGGGAGTTGAAGGTCTGTGTTGCCCAGCAACAGCCCCAAAACATCACTGCTCTAGAGGAGATCTGCATGGAGGAATGGGCCAAAATAACAGCAACCGTGTGTGAAAACCTTGTAAAGACTTACAGAAAATGTTTGACCTCTGTCATTGCCAACAAAGGGTATATAACAAAATATTGAGATTCACTTTTGTTATTTACCAAATACTTATTTTCCACCATAATTTACCAATAAATTCATTAAAAATCCTACAATGTGATTTTATGGATTTCATTTTCTCATTTTATCTCTCATAGTTGAAGTGTACCTATGATTAAAATTACAGGCCTCTCATCTTTTTAAGTGGGAGAACTTGCACAATTGGTGGCTGACTAAATACTTTTTTGCCCCACTGTATGCTACCATTCGACAATGTCCTTTTCAGGGAAGGCCTTGCTTATTTTATCAAGACAATTTGCCAAACCATATTCTGCACTTATTTCAAGAGCATGGCTCCATAGTAAAAGAGTCCAGGTTTCAAACATGCCTGCCTGCAGTCCAGACCTGTCACCCATTGAAAACATTTGAAACGAAACAATATGAAAAAAGATACCCAGTTGAGGAGTTGAAATCCTACATCAAGCAAGAATGGGAATACATTTCACTTTCAAAACTACAGCACTTGGTCTCCTCAGTTCCCAAACACTTGCAGAGTTTTGTTTAAAGAAGAGGTGATGCAACACAGTGGTAAACATGCCCCTGTCCCAACAATTTTTAAACATGTTGCTGGCATCACATTCCAAATGGGCATGTATTTATCCAAAAGCACTAACATTCATCAGTATGATCATTTAAAATGATGTCTTTGTATTATTTTCTATTAAGTAAAGGGATTAATGATTTGCATGTCATGGCATTCTGTTTTTATTTGCATTCTACAGCGTCCCAACGTTTTGTATTACATGTACCCAGTATCTTCAAAGCCATCCCATGACATCATATTACAGATTAAAGACATGAAGTGGAAACCTGTTCGCTACCAATGACACAGGCGACATACAGCAGGTCACAAATACAAATAAACCAGCAGTAGCTCGGTTAGACAAGATGTCACTCTGTGTCAAGGAAGTATGTCATTGTAGACTGTCCCTTTAACCATGATGTGATCAGACAAAGAGAGCTGGAGGTGATGGGGTGATGGTGGAGGTGGTGGGTGTGAGGGGTGCCTACCAGAGGTGGAGGTGATGGGGGTGATGGAGGTGGTGGGGTGATGGAGGTGATGGGGTGATGGAGGTGGTGGTGGTGGTGGTGGGTGTGAGGGGTGCCTACCAGAGGTGGAGGTGATGGGGGTGATGGAGGTGGTGGGGTGATGGAGGTGATGGGGTGATGGAGGTGGTGGGGTGATGGAGGTGATGGGGTGATGGAGGTGATGGTGGTGGTGGGTGTGAGGGGTGCCTACCAGAGGTGGAGGTGATGGGGGTAATGGAGGTGATGGAGGTGATGGTGGTGGTGGTGGGTGTGAGGGGTGCCTACCAGAGGTGGAGGTGATGGGGGTGATGGAGGTGGTGGGGTGATGGAGGTGATGGGGTGATGGAGGTGATGGTGGTGGTGGTGGTGGTGGTGGGTGTGAGGGGTGCCTACCAGAGGTGGAGGTGATGGGGGTGATGGAGGTGATGGGGGTGATGGAGGTGATGGGGGTGATGGAGTGATGGGGTGATGGTGGTGGTGGTGGTGGTGGTGGGTGTGAGGGCTGCCTACCAGAGGTGGAGGTCAACCGCATGGGGGGTATTGGAGGATGCATGTTGGGGGGGTCCGAGGACGACCTCTGGCGGCCCCCTAGGTCAACAGAGCCAGACTTCCACCCTGGTGATCCTGATGAATGGATCATCCCACCCAGACCTGACAACTGGACTGGGGAGGCAAGAGAGGAGGGATGTTAGAGGCTTCAGACTAGTTGTCTGTAAAGGCCAGGGGTCGGTAAAAGCCGGGGGTCCAGTTCTGGTCCTGAGAGAAGAGATGTTGATGGCCTCTGCTCCTAAAAGGCCAATGAGCCAGATTAAATTAGTGAAAACAACTCATTTAAATGGAAAATAAGTATAATAATATTTTAGTATGGCTGAATGTGAAGGCATACATTTATGAATACATCTTCATTATTAAGACAGTTTTCAATGAACATGAAACAACTTAATGAACTATAATGAACAAGTATAGACCTGTATCAAATCTCCCTTATATAGCCAAGATCATTGAGAATGTTGTCTTCAATCAACTCAGCAATTTTGTGACCACAAGCGGTCTCTTAGACACATTTCAGTCAGGCTTCCGACCTCACCACAGTACTGAAACGGCCCTGATTAAAGTTTTAAATGATATATGGCTGAATACTGATTCTGATTCTGATAAAATAACAGTTCTGGTTCTATTAGATCTCAGTGCAGAATTTGACACTGTAGATCATAGAACACTTATAGATAGGCTGGAAAATTGGGTAGGACTCTCCAGGACAGTCCTTGATTGGTTCAGATCTTATGTAGATGGCCGGAGTTACTTTGTCACCATTGGTAATCATGAATCTGATAGAGTGGCTATGACATGCAGAGTTCCACAGGGATCAGTTCTCGTACCGCTTCTGTTCAATCTCTACATGCTACCTCTGGGCCAAATTCTACAGAACAACAACATTAACAACCTTAGCTAGGCTGATGATACTCAAATATATATGGCTCTCGAACCGTATGACAACAGCTCAATAGACTCTCTGTGTCACTGTATAAAGCACATAAATATCTGGATGAACCAAAAGTGTCTACATTTAAACCAAGATAAAACTGATTATTGTGTTTGGCAACAAAAATAAAAGAGCAAGTGTTAGTAAAGAGCTGGATTCTCGGGCCCTTAAAACCAGGGATCAAGTGCGTAATCTTGGTGTTCTGATTGACCACATTTAACAGTCATATCAAAGCGGTCACCAAAACAGCATTCTATCATCTAAAAAATATAGCTAGAAAAGCTTGGTGTCCCAAAAAGACCAAGAGAAGCTCACCCATGCTTTTATCTCTAATAGGGTTGACTACTGTAGGATAAAAACACTTATATTTTCACGTGCCTATGACTGAGCTCTTAAACTCACTTAAACTTAACCACACTGTTTAATCTTACAGCTTTTATAGCTTCTAATGTTTTTATCACATTTTATTTTGTTTTATTCTATTTCCTTATTTTATGTTTTCTTATTATGCTGTATTTTATATTTCTCTTCTTGATTTATTTTGTTATTAAATGTATATTTTGCTATCTTTTACCAATCATAATGCAAGATCTGGTGCTATCAGAGGAATAACCTCTGTGTAAATGTAACAATTTGCAGATGAAGGATAATGCAAGATCTTGTGCTGTTGTTTAGACATCGATGTAGGGTATTATCTCACAAAAGGACTGACAAGTTTAAATGTCCCCCTGTAGAGAGCCAAGTAAGACACTGATGCAATGATTATCTCACATAGGGACTGACGGGTTCATCCTAGCATTGGACCTGGTCCACACCTGAGGATTACCTGGTTTGGGGGGCCCGTTGCTGTCGACTAGGTCATACTTCTGACCTAGTCTAAATTTAAATAGACTCTGGATTTAGCCCACATGCATTTATTAATTATTACAATTTGTACTCTTAATATGTTCACCCGGCACAGCCAGAAGAGGACAGGTCACCCCTCTGAGACTGGGTCCTCTCTAGGTTTCTTCCTAAATTTCGGCCTTCTTAGGGAGTTTTTCCTAGCCACTGAAATTCAACAATACTTTTGTTTTCTCCTTGGGATTTAAGGCCGGGTGTTTTGTAAAAGCACTTTGTGACAACTGCTGTTGTAAAAAGGGCTTTATAAATAAATGTGATTGATTGATTGGAATGTGAGGATTGAGATACCGGGGTGTTGAAGTTCATGCAGTCCCCCTGGAGACAGCTGAGATAGAGAATTGTAACATTTTGACTGTTTTAATTCCACTGCATTTTGTATGTTTATTTTCACTGTAAGGCACATTGAATTGCTTCTATGTATGAATTGTGCTACATAAATAAACTTGCTTGCTTAAGTTGAAATGTCTTCCCAGTGACAGAATGGAATACTGCCCCTCATTTCATCTCATCTTGGCATTTTTCAACAGAAAATAAGCTTCTCATCTAGTAGTTCCCTGCTTCCTGTCTACCCAGACTCCTCTCTGGCCTCAAAATAGGACAAAGCCCCAGAACATTAACATGGGGCCCACACTACCCAGAAGGCCCACTCCAGCAAACAGACACATGGCCAAATTAGATTGACTCTATTTGAACTGAACCAATTGGGCACACATTATAAACATAATTTTCCAAAAATGGCATGGATGAGAGGTGAAAAAGGGTTGAAAAGGGCTAGAGTGGTTTAGTATAGGTTATTTTCAACTCCTGTAATGGATTTGTTTTAACCAAGCACATGGTCAAATAGCATTTACAGTAACACTATTTAACCACCGGTTCATGTGAAGTTTTAACCCGTTTTTTAAAGCATAGCTTGTTTTGCTTGAGAACAAATGTTCAGTTTCTTTGCTAAAAATGTATAATAGTAACAGGGAATTCTTAAAAAAGAGAAAACATTCTCAAAGTGTTTGCCATTAATAAAAATAAATAACTACAAACCCCCCCTGTCAGCAGGGCCCACAGGCCTGGAGGATAAACTACCCAACAACCTTGTCAGTACATAGGAAAACTACCCAACAACCTTGTCAGTACATAGGAAAACTACCCAACAACCTTGTCAGTACATAGGAAAACTACCCAACAACCTTGTCAGTACATAGGAAAACTACCCAACAACCTTGTCAGTACATAGGAAAACTACCCAACAACCTTGTCAGTACATAGGAAAACTACCCAACAACCTTGTCAGTACATAGGAAAACTACCCAACAACCTTGTCAGTACATAGGAAAACTACCCAACAACCTTGTCAGTACATAGGAAAACTACCCAACAACCTTGTCAGTACATAGGAAAACTACCCAACAACCTTGTCAGTTCATAGGAAAACTACCTAACAACCTTCGTCAATATGTAGGAACCCTATCCTCGTTATGGACGCGCAAGTAATAAGGACCCCCCCCCCCGTCAGCCATTCCTCTCTCAATGTCAGAATGAACCTTCCACCGGTCATCCCTCCCTCAATGTGAAAGCAACCCTCTGTCAGTCATCCCTCCCTCAATGTGAAAGCAACCCTCTGTCAGTCATCCCTCCCTCAATGTGAAAGCAACCCTCTGTCAGTCATCCCTCCCTCAATGTGAAAGCAACCCTCTGTCAGTCATCCCTCCCTCAATGTGAAAGCAACCCTCTGTCAGTCATCCCTCCCTCAATGTGAAAGCAACCCTCTGTCAGTCATCCCTCCCTCAATGTGAAAGCAACCCTCTGTCAGTCATCCCTCCCTCAATGTGAAAGCAACCCTCTGTCAGTCATCCCTCCCTCAATGTGAAAGCAACCCTCTGTCAGTCATCCCTCCCTCCCTCAATGTGAAAGCAACCCTCTGTCAGTCATCCCTCCCTCCCTCAATGTGAAAGCAACCCTCTGTCAGTCATCCCTCCCTCAATGTGAAAGCAACCCTCTGTCAGTCATCCCTCCCCCAATGTGAAAGCAACCCTCTGTCAGTCATCCCTCCCCCAATGTGAAAAGGAACCCCCCGCGGGCCATCCCTCCCCCAATGTGAAAAGGAACCCACCGCCGTCCATCCCTCCCCCAATGTGAAAAGGAACCCCCCGCGGGCCATCCCTCCCCCAATGTGAAAAGGAACCCGCCGCCGTCCATCCCTCCCCCAATGTGAAAAGGAACCCCCCGTGGGCCATCCCTCCCCCAGGCCAACGTACAGTCTTGATCAACCCAGTACTAAAATCAGCCGGTCTGTGAGAGATCAGTCCTATGCAGACACAAGCTATAACACTAAACATGATGTTCATAGTACCAGTGTTTCTGGGAGGAAGAGGGGGGGCTGGCGTGGTGGAGGGGCCACCCCGCGCGGGGGCATTGGCGGTGAGGATGGTGCCATAGGTCTCGTTGTTCACCAGGTTGGGCATGTAGCCTCCACGCTGCTTGTCCTTGGCCAAGCTAGTGGCAAGGGGGGCTGGACTTGGCTGGAGGTGGGTGGTGGTACCAGGGGTGTAGCAGCTGACCGGGCGCTCCTCTCTCCGATGGGGGCTAGGCTGACAGAGGACAGCATATACGTCACACACATATATCATTAGAGGAGAGCATATATACATGTCACACACATAATAATCATTAGAGGACAGCATATATGTCACACACATAATAATCATTAGAGGAGAGCAGTACACCCCTCACATTTTTGATTATATATTTTCAAAATCTGTGTATAAGCCACGGTTTATAAACGGGAAATTACAGTATATGCTGTCCTCTAAATATTATGTATGTGGCGTATATATGCTCTTCTCTAATGATTAATATGTGTGTGACGTATACAGTATCTCACAAAAGTGTGGGACCAATTAGCCATTTTCCCTCCCCGGTGTCATGTGAGTCGTTAGTGTTACAAGGTCTGAGGTGTGAATGGGGACCCAAGACCCCGAAACTGAGCAAATATTGACACTTTGGGCATTTTAACTTAGGGGTGTACTCACTTTTGTTGCCAGCGGTTTAGACATTAATGGTTGTGTGTTGTGTTATTTTGAGGGGACAGCAAATGTACACTGTTATACAAGCTGTACACTCACTACTTTACATTATAGCAAAGTGTCATTTCTTCAGTGTTGTCACGTGAACAGAATCAAATATTTACAAAAATGTGAGGGGTGTACTCACTTTTGTGAGATACTGTATACGCCAGACACATAATAATCATTAGAGGACAGCATATACTGTAATTTCCCGTTTATACACAGACTTTTAAATATGTTTGACCACATGGGTGTGGCTAATACACAAGTTTACACGTTTTTCTCAGATGACTGCTTGACGATGTAGAGGTCTCGGGAACTCATGTAGCAAATATGATACAATTGGCCTTACAGGGTTTTCAAAAACAGAGCATGTACATGTCACACACATAATAATCATTAGAGCAGAGTATGTATATGTCACACACATACAAAATAATTATGTGTAAATCGGACATTTTGAATGTGTGAATCTGAAGTGAGTCCTCATCCCCACCTTCTCATCCAGGTCCTCGTCACTTTCATCCATGTCCTCGTGGTGTAGACGCCACTCATACTCCACGTGCACGTGGGCGTTGAACTTCCCTGCCAGCGCAGTGTTCAGCTACACACACACACACACCCCCAAATACACACACAAACACACCGAAACACACCCACCGGCACACACATACCCCAAATACACACACACACCCCCCCAAACACACACACACACACACCCCCCCAAACACACACACACACCCCCCAAACACACACACACACACACCCCCAAACACACACACACACCCCCAAACACACACACACACCCCCAAACACACACACACACCCCCAAACACACACACACACACACCCCCAAACACACACACACACACCCCCAAACACACACACACACACCCCCAAACACACACACACACCCCCCCCAAACACACACACACACACCCCCCAAACACACACACACACCCCCAAACACACACACACACCCCCAAACACACACACACACACACCCCCAAACACACACACATACCCCCAACACATATATACCCCCAAACACACACACATACCCCCAAACGCAGACAGACAGACAGACAATAAAGGCTCACTTATAGCTTAAAGTGAAGACATTATCTTATCTGACATTTTCGGACATTATACCCACTCACCAGCTCCTCACACTGCAGGTGTTTCAGCCTCCTAGCGATGTCCAGCGGAGTTTCCCCAGACTCATTTGCTATAGGAAGACATCATTTGGATCTATTTACTGATCATCCACTGACTTTATTTACAGATGTGACCCTTTATAGACCTCCTGGTACCGTGGAGGACTGACCAGGGATCGGCTGAATGATTATCCCCACTAGGCCATGACACATGAAGACATCCACAGCCACTTTGCCGACCTGTCAACACTCTCTTAGCAAAAGGCCCCACCGCTTTAACAGCTAGGAAGAGCCAACATCCATGTTTCACACGACAGCACATCCCCACAGTTTCCACTAGGCAACACTGTGTGTGTGTGTACACGAGTTAAACTATACTTGTGGGGACCAGAAATGCCCACTAGGCAGATTTGACAGTGTTGGGGCATTTTGCTGGTTCCCACAGGGGATAAGTTCCCACATTACTGTACCCCTAGAGGACACATTACCGGCCTCCTAGAGGACACATTACCGCACCCCTAGAGGATACATTACCCGCCTCCTAGAGGACACATTACCCGCCTCCTAGAGGACACATTACCGCACCCGTAGAGGACACATTACCGCACCCGTAGAGGACACATTACCGCACCCGTAGAGGACACATTACCGCACCCCTAGAGGATACATTACCGGCCTCCTAGAGGATACATTACCCGCCTCCTAGAGGATGACTTTTTCTGGCCAATGAAGGGTAGTAAAACAAATATTTCTGTGTGTCTTCATGATTATAAGTTGGCATTGCAGTAGCTATGAATGTAATCCTGAATACGTTGGTCAATGCCGGACAAAAATGAACAAAGCACAAACATGATAAATTCCAGTGTTTTCCAGTAGAGGAGTGATGTGACTGATGAAAGCTTACCAATCTCTATAGAGGCTTTGCCTCGCAGCAACAGTTTGAGACACTCCATGTTGTCAGTCAGGCAGCAGTAGTGAAGAGCAGTGCTGCCTTTGGCCGTCTGTTTGTCCAGGTTAACACTACGGGGGGGGGTAAGTCATCAGCCTAAATTAACTACTTATGACATGGTTATTTATGGGAGGAGAAATTTCTCATTTCTATTTATTTCCTCTTACCTGTTTTGAGTAAGGAAGTCGACGATATGTAGCGATGTCCGGTCCACTAATCGGACTGCTAGGTGAAGGGCCGTCTCTCCCTGTTCCTGCAACCAGACACACAAGATCCAACATGGCGGAGGTGAGATCTCAGGGACACAACAGGCACCAGATCCAAAATGAAAGAGTGGACACACTACAAAACTGTTGGATTTCTATCCAGATTTGCACACAAAGGTTCAGCTTTGATGTTGTTAGTAGGTGTAGCAGCAGATATGAATGGGTGCCTGGTGTTGGGAAGGACACTGATCTCTTATAGACAGCATTATAAAGAAGACAGGAGCTGTTGTTCTTCACAGCCTGTAGATGGAAAACAGTCCCAGACACAATTTGAAGCCACCTCAGCTTACAGAAATTACAATGGCCCTTAACAGTTGGGGTCTATTCACACAGCCGAGCCAAGCTAAACCGAGCCATACTTTTGTCCTGCAAAAAGACATCCAAAGATAAAAGTCCAGCCAGCGTAATATGATTGGGGGAAGCCCACTGCAGTGACATCGGTGTGTTATGATTGGTTATGAAGGTATTCACTGACATGTCCATTGGCCAGTGGTATGGGCTCCATCAGATCCACCCCCTCAGCGTACACCTGGATCAGGGAGAAGATGTCTCTGGCCTTGACCGCGTCACAGAGCGTGTGCAGCTTGGAAGCCCCGTCCGGACACTTCCTCCTGGCAAAACGCTTCTCTGTGTACTTGGCCGTGATGAAGTCCTTACGGGTTTGCCTACACCAAAGGGAGAAAAGCAGATCATTAAGATACAGAATACTTAAATGTAAAATATTCTGAGTTCTAAAACTAAACTTCGCAAATTGTTCCAAAGAAGTGTAACACAGAACCACAGAACTTATAATTTTATTTCCAGTTTACACCATCTCTGTTGCTCCACAGTAAAACTGTCTCTATGATAACGTTGCCAGTAGGTCACTGCAAGGTCAAGTTCCAAATAGCATCTTATTCCCTACAGGTAGGGCACTACATAAAGACTAGGGTAGCATTTTGGACATAGCGATAAATGACTAGGGAAGCAAAGAGATTTGTAATGGACCCAGAAGAGTGGGCTCAGACCACTCTCAACAACAACAGAGACAGAGAGACAAAGACAGCAGGAGAGAGAGACACAGAAGGAGGGACACAGAAGGAGAGAGACAGGAGGAGAGGGAGAAGAACAGGAGAGAGAGAGAAACAGGAGGAAAGGGGGAGGGACAGTGGGAAAGGGGGAGGGACAGGGGGACCTTACATGTCACTGCCAGGGTTGGGTTTGACCACATCCTCCACAGAGAGACAAGCCTCCATGATGTCGTTAAAGCCTGCATTCCCCACGTTCTTGGCCAGCTGCAGGGTCACACAGACAGGTCAGCGCAGCCCAAATGACCTTCTCATCTAAGTGCTAGACTACTACAATATCTACCATATACATTTACCTTAAGCTCTATTCACTTTGCCATGCCACTTCAGCAAATACTTCAATCAATGGAGTTGATTGTGTGTGTGTGTGGAAACGCTACATTGAGTTCCACCCATTTCATCTTTGCCAAATAATGTGAAACACTACAGTCTCAATGAGGGTCATCATATTGAATTAGAGACAAAACATTTCATCCCCAAATGATTAATGGGTAAGAAACCACACTGCGTGTATATTATAAAGCCAGAAGAAATGTGAAATATGTAAAGTGCATGTACAGTTAGGTCTGGAAATATCTGGACATTGACACAATGTTCATAATTTTGTCTCTGTACGCCACAATGGATTTGAAATGAAACAACAGAGATGCAATTGAAGTGCTGACTGTCAGATTTAATTCAAGTTGAACAGAAATATTGAATGAAACCTTTTTCATACACAGTCCCCTTATTTCAGGGGCTCAAATGCAACGGAACAAATGAACACAATCAGAAATAATCTTGAATACTTTGTCGAGAACCCTTTGCACACAATGACTGCTGGAAGTCTGGAATGTTTGGTGACGTCCAGACACACCAGTCTGTGTTCCAGAAGTGGAATGTTTGGTGACGTCCAGACACACCAGTCTGTGTTCCAGAAGTGGAATGTTTGGTGACGTCCAGACACACCAGTCTGTGTTCCAGAAGTGGAATGTTTGGTGACGTCCAGACACACCAGTCTGTGTTCCATAGAAGTGGAATGTTTGGTGACGTCCAGACACACCAGTCTGTGTTCCATAGAAGTGGAATGTTTGGTGACGTCCAGACACACCAGTCTGTGTTCCAGAGAAGTGGAATGTTTGGTGACGTCCAGACACACCAGTCTGTGTTCCATAGAAGTGGAATGTTTGGTGACGTCCAGACACACCAGTCTGTGTTCCATAGAAGTGGAATGTTTGGTGACGTCCAGACACACCAGTCTGTGTTCCAGAGAAGTGGAATGTTTGGTGACGTCCAGACACACCAGTCTGTGTTCCAGAGAAGTGGAATGTTTGGTGACGTCCAGACACACCAGTCTGTGTTCCATAGAAGTGGAATGTTTGGTGACGTCCAGACACACCAGTCTGTGTTCCAGAGAAGTGGAATGTTTGGTGACGTCCAGACAAACCAGTCTGTGTTCCAGAGAAGTGGAATGTTTGGTGACGTCCAGACACACCAGTCTGTGTTCCATAGAAGTGGAATGTTTGGTGACGTCCAGACACACCAGTCTGTGTTCCAGAGAAGTGGAATGTTTGGTGACGTCCAGACACACCAGTCTGTGTTCCAGAGAAGTGGAATGTTTGGTGACGTCCAGACACACCAGTCTGTGTTCCAGAGAAGTGGAATGTTTGGTGACGTCCAGACACACCAGTCTGTGTTCCAGAAGTGGAATGTTTGGTGACGTCCAGACACACCAGTCTGTGTTCCAGAGAAGTGGAATGTTTGGTGACGTCCAGACACACCAGTCTGTGTTCCAGAAGTGGAATGTTTGGTGACGTCCAGACACACCAGTCTGTGTTCCAGAAGTGGAATGTTTGGTGACGTCCAGACACGCCAGTCTGTGTTCCAGAGAAGTGGAATGTTTGGTGACGTCCATGCTCAGTCTGTTTATAATACAGCGTTGTTGTTTGTGTTGTTATAGGTTCTGCAGGCAACAATATGTTGTTATAGGTCTTGCCACTCCATACTTCTATTGAGTCAATGGCATCGTACCGTGTTCGTTCATTCCAACTCTTACCGTTGTGAGTCGTTTCTTCCCTGTACTGTTGCTTTATTTCCTTTATTTTATCAGGGATCTGTTTGTTAGATCGGATGAAAACCATCACGAGAAGCCTAAGACTAAGCAAATCATACACATTGCTATTCAAACAGCACAATGTGGCGTTTTCACAGAATGTAATACGTCAACCCACAAACTCCGCCTTAAGTCCTAAAGTTCCTCGTCTCCTGCTCCGTTCAATCTTTGAAGGACATGAGGTCTTGGCCCACACCTCCCAAAGTACCAGGCTATAAAGACTTGTTGCTGTCCCTGTCCTGTCCAAAGTCCTCCTGGCTTTGCAGATCAAGATGATACCTGATGATTCCAGCTGCCAGTCTGCTGACCCCCCCCCCCCATCCCCGTTTGACCCTGTCCTTGTCCATCTGGTCATTCTTCTGACCTTGGTTAGGTTTTATAGAGTCTGGACGCAGCCCAAATGCATTTAGAGGACTGGTCACCCCTCCGAGCCTTGTTCCTCTCAAGGTTTCTTCCTAAATTTCAGCCCCTCTTAGGGAGTTTTTCCTAGCCACTGTGTTTCAACAATGTTGTTGCTTGCTCCTTGGGATTTCAGGCTGGACGTTTTGTAAATGCACTTTGTGACAACTGCTGATATAAAAAGGACTTTATAAATACGCTTAATTTCTTGATAAATGTGTAATATGTAAACTGTATGTATACTATAAAGCCAGATAAATGTGGAATATGTAAACAGTATGTATATTATAAAGCAAGATAAAAACTCCCAGCACCATAGTACTTCACCATCAGAATGAATAGCTCCTAGCTGAGCAGTCATGAGCATTCTGGTACAAAATGTCTGCCAAGCCTCTTATTGGCAGAATAGCATGAGTTATACAATATACATATACATTATATATTGTATATTACACAAATATATACAGTCCATTCAGTTTTATTCAGCTGTGTGATGGTTATTCTGTGCTAGGATTACCAAGAGTTCTGAGGTGCTGAGCATGTCCAGCGTGAGGGACTGGATCCGGGAGTAATGAACACCCAGTTCCCTGTGGATTCCAGAACATTCTATACAGGTCAGGATACCTAGGTTAGTGGACAACCAAGTGGGGTCTGGGAGGAGGACAGAGAAGGACAAAAGAAATGGAGAGAGATAACAGGTAAGAAGGTAACAGTGTCCTTGGTAGGAAATTCAAAGTTACATTTAAAATGGTGATATCCAACAAATGCAGAGTTTCGCCTTAAAGTCTGAGGCTACAGCCCCCTCATCATTCACGCTTCAGCACATCAAAGCAGCCTTTCGAGACGGACATCAGAACTGGTGCAAGTCAGACAAACTGCCATCCTATTCATAAGTACACCTGAATGACACGAACAAATGTTAGATCAGGTAAGCCACATTTCTTTAGGTATTTAAAGGTATGTGGTCATGGTAGCCAATAGCTTCTATCATTGTAAGGCTGGAGCAGAAATGTGTAGGAATAAAACAGAAAACTGTGCCAAACACTGAATTGCGGACAATTTCTTGTGCAGCAACGAGTCAATAAACTAAATGGTACAATCATTGGATTGATGAATCCATTAAAATCACTAGGACTTATGGTGAGGGATAGGATGAGGGATAGGATGAGGGATAGGATGAGGGATAGGATGAGGGATAGGATGAGGGATAGGATGAGGGATAGGGATAGGATGAGGGATAGGATGAGGGATAGGATGAGGGATAGGATGAGGGATAGGATGAGGGATAGGGATAGGATGAGGGATAGGATGAGGGATAGGGATAGGATGAGGGATAGGATGAGGGATAGGGATAGGATGAGTGATAGGATGAGTGATAGGATGAGGGATAGGATGAGGTATAGGGATAGGATGAGTGATAGGATGAGGGATAGGATGAGGGATAAGATGAGGGATAGGGTGAGGGATAGGGTGAGGGATAGGGTGAGGGTGAGGGATAGGGTGAGGGATAGGGATAGGATGAGGGATAGGATGAGGGATAGGGATAGGATGAGGGATAGGATGAGGGATAGGGTGAGGGATAGGGTGAGGGATAGGGTGAGGGATAGGGATAGGATGAGGGATAGGGATAGGATGAGGGATAGGGATAGGATGAGGGATAGGATGAGGGATAGGATGAAGGATAGGATGAAGGATAGGATGAAGGATAGGATGAAGGATAGGATGAAGGATAGGATGAGGGATAGGATGAGGGATAGGGATAGGATGAGGGATAGGGATAGGATGAGGGATAGGATGAGGGATAGGATGAAGGATAGGATGAAGGATAGGATGAAGGATAGGATGAAGGATAGGATGAGGGATAGGATGAGGGATAGGGATAGGATGAGGGATAGGGTGAGGGATAGGGATAGGATGAGGGATAGGGTGAGGGATAGGGATAGGATGAGGGATAGGATGAGGGATAGGGTGAGGGATAGGGTGAGGGATAGGGATAGGATGAGGGATAGGGTGAGGGATAGGGATAGGATGAGGGATAGGGTGAGGGATAGGGATAGGATGAGGGATAGGGTGAGGGATAGGATGAGGGATAGGGTGAGGGATAGGGTGAGGGATAGGGTGAGGGATAGGATGAGGGATAGGGTGAGGGATAGGGATAGGATGAGGGATAGGGTGAGGGATAGGATGAGGGATAGGGTGAGGGATAGGGATAGGATGAGGGACAGGGTGAGGGACAGGGTGAGGGACAGGGTGAGGGACAGGGTGAGGGACAGGGTGAGGGACAGGGTGAGGGATATGGTAAAGACCAGCAGGTGGCACTGGAAAGATGTGTATGTCTGACTGTGTGTTTATGTATCGTGTGTGTGTGTAGGTTTTACTATTCCTTCAGTCCATAAAGATATAGTAGAAGAGCGAGCACTACACACAGCTTAGCGAGGCTTGTGGTAAAGGGTTAGAGTTAGGGAACAGGTCAATCTTATATTCTTTTGGTTGAAACTAGGTAGTAAACCAAAGCGTGTGTGTTTGCGGTGTGTGTGGTGTGTGTGTGTGTGTTTTCCAGTCACTCACTGGGAGCTCCACAGTCACAGCAGACATCGTTGCCGGTCATCCTCTTGACCTCCCCCAAGATGGCCTTGGTCAGCTCCTGGACGATGTTGTTCTCCCCAACATGCTGGTCCCCCTTAAAGGCATTATTCAATGCCTCCTCCTTACTGTTCTGAAGCACTGAGATCCATCTGATAACACACAGGGGGACTGAGTGTGTGTGTGTCTTTGGAGAGGTTGTGTGTGTGTGTGTGTGTGTGTGTGTCTGTCTTTGGGAACCAGTGGATGGATTAACTGTGTGCATTGAGGCAAGGTGCCAAACCGGACACACCCCCACGCTGGCGCCAGCGCTTCTGAACATTATGAAAACGTGGAGGAGGGTTGTGGAGGTGTGTGGAAATATGTACAGCAGGGGCAAGAGGACACACACACACACAATACACAACCAGAATACACACACACACACACACACACTTCACAACCAGAACATACACACACATCACAACCAGAAGACACACACACACACACATCACAGCCAGAACATACACACACATCACAACCAGAAGACACACACACACACACACACACATCACAACCAGAACATACACACACATCACAACCAGAAGACACACACACATCACAACCAGAAGACACACACACACTTCACAACCAGAACATACACACACATCACAACCAGAAGGAACACACACTTACATCTGACATTCTGGGTCGTCATCAGCCTGGAAGTGATATGTTCTGTCATCTAAACGAGAAGAGGGTGGGGGGGTTGGTCAGAGACATGGTGAAACAAGACATGAATCAAGAAAATGGATGACATGAGAGCAATTTCCTTAAGTGGCCGTCGCAGCACCAGACTGAAAGGCTCGTGAGGATCAGCAGTGAATAAGAAACAAGAGACTCTTCAATGGTTGTCAGCTACACACAGCACTGACAAGTAAAAGACCTCAAACGTCACAGCACCCCAATAGTGGGATTGGATTGGAAGATGTTTGTAATCCACGCAGCACATAGGTCAGTTAATCCAAAAAAGAATGTCTCAGACCTTATGGAAGATCTATTTTGTACTCTTTAATTCTCCTCCAACCGGAGTGCAACAGAGTGAATAATGATCACCTTAGCAAGGCTAAAGGACTAGACAAAGACATGCTTTCTTACAATATTCTGAAGAGCACTCACCTGTCCATGTTAGGGTTAGGTTACCAGTTACAGAATGGCCAGTCAAAACATTTTTCTACCCAATGAAATACAATGAAAAACAGTGTATATAATCTGAAAGGTCAAGCTCAACAAAGTGCTGGGGTCAGCTGTATTAATATTAGACACAGTGCTGGGGTCAGCTGTATTAATATTAGACACAGTGCTGGGGTCAGCTGTATTAATATTAGACACAGTGCTGGGGTCAGCTGTATTAATATTACACACAGTGCTGGGGTCAGCTGTATTAATATTAGACACAGTGCTGGGGTCAGCTGTATTAATATTAGACACAGTGCTGGGGTCAGCTGTATTAATATTAGACACAGTGCTGGGGTCAGCTGTATTAATATTAGACACAGTGCTGGGGTCAGCTGTATTAATATTAGACACAGTGCTGGGGTCAGCTGTATTAATATTAGACACAGTGCTGGGGTCAGCTGTATTAATATTACACACAGTGCTGGGGTCAGCTGTATTAATATTACACACAGTGCTGGGGTCAGCTGTATTAATATTAGACACAGTGCTGGGGTCAGCTGTATTAATATTAGACACAGTGCTGGGGTCAGCTGTATTAATATTACACACAGTGCTGGGGTCAGCTGTATTAATATTACACACAGTGCTGGGGTCAGCTGTATTAATATTACACACAGTGCTGGGATCAGCTGTATTAATATTAGACACAGTGCTGGGGTCAGCTGTATTAATATTAGACACAGTGCTGGGGTCAGCTGTATTAATATTACACACAGTGCTGGGGTCAGCTGTATTAATATTAGACACAGTGCTGGGGTCAGCTGTATTAATACTAGACACAGTGCTGGGGTCAGCTGTATTAATATTACACACAGTGCTGGGGTCAGCTGTATTAATATTAGACACAGTGCTGGGATCAGCTGTATTAATATTAGACACAGTGCTGGGGTCAGCTGTATTAATATTAGACACAGTGCTGGGGTCAGCTGTATTAATACTAGACACAGTGCTGGGGTCAGCTGTATTAATACTAGACACAGTGCTGGGGTCAGCTGTATTAATACTAGACACAGTGCTGGGGTCAGCTGTATTAATATTACACACAGTGCTGGGATCAGCTGTATTAATATTAGACACAGTGCTGGGGTCAGCTGTATTAATATTAGACACAGTGCTGGGGTCAGCTGTATTAATATTACACACAGTGCTGGGGTCAGCTGTATTAATATTAGACACAGTGCTGGGGTCAGCTGTATTAATACTAGACACAGTGCTGGGGTCAGCTGTATTAATATTACACACAGTGCTGGGGTCAGCTGTATTAATATTAGACACAGTGCTGGGATCAGCTGTATTAATATTAGACACAGTGCTGGGGTCAGCTGTATTAATATTAGACACAGTGCTGGGGTCAGCTGTATTAATACTAGACACAGTGCTGGGGTCAGCTGTATTAATACTAGACACAGTGCTGGGGTCAGCTGTATTAATACTAGACACAGTGCTGGGGTCAGCTGTATTAATACTAGACACAGTGCTGGGGTCAGCTGTATTAATACTGGACACTGTGCCGGGGACAGCTGTATTAATACTAGACACAGTGCCGGAGACAGCTGTATTAATACTGGACACTGTGCCGGGGACAGCTGTATTAATACTGGACACAGTGCCGGAGACAGCTGTATTAATACTGGACACTGTGCCGGGGACAGCTGTATTAATACTAGACACAGTGCCGGAGACAGCTGTATTAATACTGGACACTGTGCCGGGGACAGCTGTATTAATACTAGACACAGTGCTGGGGTCAGCTGTATTAATACTAGACACCGCGCCGGGGACAGCTGTATTGATAAAAGCCTGGCTTTATTCAATAACAAACTCCTTCATCAGTGTCTAAAAGCCTGGCTTAATTCAATAACTGAAACTCTTTTATCAGTGTTTAAAATCCCGGCTTAACCCAATAACTGAAAATCCTATATCAGTGTCTAAAAGCCCGGCATAATCCATTAACAACATACCTTTATCAGATTAATACATGATATACTACTGTGTGAAACCACTCTGAGAATGGCTAAGTATCGAGAGACAGAGGATGAGACAGGAAGACTGACAAAGGCAGAGAGGGAAGAGAAGAGCAGGAGCTAAACATACGTGAGATGAGATCAAAGCTCTTCTTCTCTTCTGGGTTGTGTTTCACCTGGCAGGTGAGAAGATTGAGTTTGGCCGGAGGTCGGTTTGCCTGAACAAGAGAGAGAGGGAGAACATTGGAAAAAAATGGATTCCAAATAAATAAAAAAATCCAGACAAACCCTTAAAGTACACCCTGCCTTGGCAGACCAGGAGACCAGACAAGAGCTGAACCAGCTACTACCCAGCATAAATTCATACAGTTATCTGAGCTACATTAAGAAAACAATACTATAAAAAGAAAGGCATTAGGTAGCTTGATACATTTGTCATTAAATACTGGTCTAACAGAACAGCATGGAGATATCCCCATAATCCAGCCAACCCCTCCCTTGGGTACTTCAACATAACAAATTTACAGCCAGGCTCTCAGTTTTCTGAGGTTCTGTGGGCGAAGGCCTGTCTTCTGAAGAGTTACATCCTGTCCTGCTGCAGACTATGGAACCAGGCAGCTTTGTTCTTTAAAAACAGCCATGATTGCTTTACTTGCACTGACCTCTAGAAACAGCTGCTCGGAGGGAGGGAGGGAGGGAGAGAGAGAGAGGGGGGGAGAGAGAGAGGGGGAGAGAGAGAGGGGGAGAGAGAGAGGGGGAGAGAGAGGGGGGGAGAGAGAGGGGGGGAGAGAGAGGGAGAGAGGGGGGGAGAGAGAGGGAGAGGGGGGAGTGAGAGGGAGAGAGGAGGAGAGAGAGGAGATGGGAGAGAGGAGAGAGAGAGAGAGAGAGAGGGGGGGGGAGAGAGAGGGGGGGGGGAGAGGGGGAGAGAGAGGGGGGGAGAGAGAGGGGGGGAGAGAGAGGGGGGGGGGGGGAGAGAGGGGGAGAGAGAGAGGGGGAGAGAGAGAGGGGGAGAGAGAGGGGGAGAGAGAGAGGGGGAGAGAGAGAGGGGGAGAGAGAGGGGGAGAGAGAGAGAGAGGGAGAGAGGGGGAGAGAGGGGGGGGGGGGGAGAGGGGGGGGAGGGGGAGAGAGAGAGAGGGGGGGAGAGAGAGAGAGAGGGGGGGGGGGAGAAAGAGAGAGATAGAGAGGGGGGAGAGGGGGGGGGGAGAAAGGGGGGGGAGAGGGGGGGGGAGGGGGAGAGAGAGAGAGGGGGGGAGAGAGAGAGAGAGGGGGGGGGAGAAAGAGAGAGATAGAGAGGGGGGAGAGAGGGGGGGAGAAAGAGAGAGAGAGGGGGGGGGAGAAAGAGGAGAGAGAGGGGGAGAGAGAGGGGGAGAGAGGAGAGAGAGAGAAGTGAGCGGTTGGTGAGAGAAGAGAGAGGGTGGGGAGGGAAAGAGGAGAGACAAAGAGTGGGAGGGAGAGTAAAGAGAGGATGGGGAGTGAGAGAACAGAGAGTGGAGTAAAGACTTCCATAGGGAAAAGAGGAGAGAGAAAGCAAATACACTGTCTGTATGTATGTTTCTACAAGAAGGAAAGAAACAAAGAGGGGGAAAGCCAGGTGATGGAAGAGAGAATGGAATGAGAGAGTGAAAGTGTGAAAAGGTGACAGGAAGGAGGAAGTGAGAGAAAGAGAATGGAGTAAAGACTTCCAGAGGGAATTGTCGTTGTCACCAAGCTAGAATACATGAGCCTGGAACAATTCAGCCCTTCAGAGAGTCACTCTACACATCCATTAGAATACTGACCGTTGTGTTTTTCAGTGCAGCAGAAGTTCAGATGTTCCAAAGCACTTGACTTGATTTCATCCAAAACACTTCATTAAACCAGCATCTTCATAACACAGAGAAACTAACCACTAACAGCCTGCAACTCTGACTTATGTTAATAGACCAATAAGAGCCTTGTTATGCCATGTCACTGCAGTATCTATGGAGACAGTTACAGCTTACTGATTGGTGTTTGGGTTCACCAGACACTTGGAGGAAGGTGCTGTGGGAGGTGATTAGTCAATAGACTAAGCCAGTTAAACCAATGGTGTCTGAAACTTCAACCAGTGTGATACACCAGTGTGATACAATCTGTGTAGACAGAATTAGAAGAGGGTGATTACTCACTGTCCCATGTGATATGGTGAGATATCCATTCTTCACTGAACACTTTCTCTTCTGCCAAACTTTCCTTAGCCTGGTGACACACATTTACAATGCACACATATGTCACATCCATGGAACAAAACAGCAAAGATGTGGCAGTAAACTCAACAGATGAATTCATGATATCAGCCAGGGTGTTCATTCATTATTATGTAAATGCATACACAATCTACAATGAGAAACTGTCCCATATAAACAACATTAAATATGAATGGTCTTATTATGCTGTATCAGCAGGTAAATGCAGACTTCTGTTATATGTGCCTGAGTGTTTTGCTTTGTCTGGCCTTTCAATTGGCTCTATCAATGTTTTTTGAAGATGCAACAAGTTTTAGAAAAGAGACAAACTGACCCGTCACTCTTCTTGTAGAGGTTCCCACAGCGTTCGGTCCCATGTTCCTTATTTCCCTGTGGCTGGTGCAGGCTGTAGGTGGTGCTTTGTCTCACCTGGGAATCCTTCAAACACACAAACACACGTCTTAGACGATGTCCCACACACACACACACACACACACACACACACACACACACACACACACACACACTAGACCAAAGAGCCACAGATGATACACTTACTCTCCTAGACTTGGTTCACCAAGAGGCAGAGGCATTAAAGTAAAGAAGAGAACAGAGTGGTAAGACAGAGCGCTGCCATTTTAAATGGCGTTGTGATTCTAGACATTCAGTTACACTGCATCATTAAAATGTTCCCAATTAAATGTAAATGGACAGATAACACATCTGCCATAGAATGTAGAAGAATCATGCAGAGGCATCATAGTGCAACTCTCTCAATGCATGGGTGAAACGGTACGTGCATTCATATTGGACTGGTCAGTACCTTGTCCACTGTGCACAGTTCAGTACACACTGCAAACAATACATTAATCATATAATTATAGTTAGAAAATATATGATATTATACAAATATTATATTATTGCATAAACCAATGGTATATTAATTAACATGGGGAAAATATCCACATGGCAATGAAGTTGTCTTAAAAAAAAGAAAAGAAAGTTGTTTCGTCTCATAGCTCATTGGCTATTTCACTCCAGCAGAACCGGAGCTGAGACACCGTGGTAACAGCAATTTCATTATGAAGGAATTAGCAGTTTGCTAAACGCAAAGGAAAGCCAGAACTAGAAGACACTCCAACAACAGTTAGGTCAGCCGTCTGGGAACATTCCGGTTTCCCTGTACACTATAACGGCGACTGCCACGAGGGTTGAATAAAACAGCTACACCATCTGGTCTCTGTTCATCGATGACAGCCTATTCCAGTGGCTAAACATGAGTAACATGGCTACACATTTACCGTAATTCCCCGTTTATATCCCACACTGTGTACAACCCATACCATTCATTTAATAGCTTTGTGCACATACCAACCAAATATTAACCACACCCATATATGTGCCGCAGAATTCTACATTAATATTAAACCTCTGACATAGGGCGCTACCAAAATGTCTTTGTTAAAGAATAAAATATCTGTTTTTGAAAACCCTGTAAGACCAATTGTATCATATTTCCTACATGAGTTCCCGAGACCTCAACATCGACAACCAATCATCTGAGAAAAGGGCCAGTGGAAACGCTTTTTAAAATGTAAACTTTTAGATTCTCCGCACCCATGTATTAACTGCTGTGGTTGAAAATGTGAATCAAAATCGGTGAATAAGCCGCGGTTAATAAACGGGAAATTACGGTATTTGTTTTTTACAAATATAGTTTCTCAGGTACAAATTGTCATTTTTTTCTTTGGAAGTAACATGTTTCAAGTGGTCCTATTTTGCAGCACTGATATGTGATTTTATTTTGATATATGCTGCTGGATTATGCACTCTTGTTAAAGTTCTGATTTAAATGACTATTATTTTCATGTTATAAGACAGACACTGCTGGTTTTTCTGGTCCCTGTTTCCATATGCTCCTGGGAATTCAAGCTACCCACGTATACTATTATAATAAATGGATAAATACAAATTACATACAGCTCCAGAAAAAATTAAGAGACCACTGCACCTTTTTCCTTCCTTTCCAAAAAAGTCAAAAAGAAAGGTTTCCAGCAAGGAACAGAAGTGTTCAATTTGCAGTGCTCTCTTAATTTTATTTCTGTTCACTCAAAACCTTCCTTTTTGACTATTTCTCAGGCATTTATTTTTCATGTATTGAAACAGTACCGTCCCGAACCATTCGTTTTTTTTACTGTTTCACCTCTTCTGGTACTACAAACAGCAGCCTTTCACTCCTCATAGTAGCTTAAGACAGCAAGTCCAGATATTAACTGTAGCTCACTGCATGCATTAACTGTAGCTCACTGCATGCATTAACTGTAGCTCACTGCATGCATTAACTGTAGCTCACTGCATGCATTAACTGTAGCTCACTGCATGCATTAACTGTAGCTCACTGCATGCATTAACTGTAGCTCACTGCATGCATTAACTGTAGCTCACTGCATGCATTAACTGTAGCTCACTGCATGTATTAACTGTAGCTCACTGCATGTATTAACTGTAGCTCACTGTTACTGATGTTTTATACAGTCACTGGTGTTTTCTAATGTTGACAGGGAGTGAACATACAGGTTTTTAATATGTACCTGTAAGTGCATCAGTGACAGGATAGGAATGTGATTAGATGAGACAGACTCATTACTGGATGTGTTGAGACTGATGTTGATAGTGTGGAAAATGGTGCTATAAGGGCTTTTTGGTTGTGACAGCAAGGACAGTGTCATTAAAAGCTTTATTTCAATGTAATTGAAAGCACTATTTTGAAGTACTGATTTCATGAGTTGGGAAATGAACAGCTTCTGTTGTCCGACAAGGTTTCTGATTTTCTGCTACCTGCAGTTAGGGAATGTTTTCAATGGAGTGTAATTGGCTGATCATGAACTGGATGCGACATCATTTTCCAATTTGAAATCTCACTGAGTTGACTACATCCGAAAATGTGTTTGGTTTAACAAGCTTCTCTTCATCTAGAGGTGTCCGTCCCCCTAGAGGTGTCCGTCCCCCTAGAGGTGTCCGTCCCCCTAGAGGTGTCCGTCCCCCTAGAGGTGTCCGTCCCCCTAGAGGTGTCCGTCCCCCTAGAGGTGTCCGTCCCCCTAGAGGTGTCCGTCCCCCTAGAGGTGTCCGTCCTTCTAGTTCTATAAGTGTTACCTCCTTTTGGTCCACCTGCAGCGCTGATTTCAGGACATCCCGGAGCTGGGTCAGCTGCTTCCTCTCCTCATCCTGGGCCTGCTTTATCTGGAGAGATCCCATCAAGGTCAAACAGGGATCCCATCAAGGTCAAACAGGGATCCCATCAAGGTCAAGCAGGGATCGCATCAAGGTTAAACAGATCAAACAAAAGGTAAGAGCCACAGAATCCTTCCATAGCCATGAAGAGGTTTGCAGTAGAACTCACTGTATGCAGGTCTGTGGCTAGTTTCTCTATAGAGGGCTTGAGGTTATCTACTGCTTTCAGCCCATCCTGAAAGAAACTGTGGAGAGGGAGAGACGGAAGAGACAGACATTATCCAATTCCCATGACCAGAGTGTTTCATCCAAAGCATACGTTTACTGACTGCTGGACTTACTTGCACTGTGCATGGAAGTATTTGATGAGATTCTGAAGTAGATCCACCCCTTTCTTTATCTTGATCTCGTTCACTTTGAGAAGATACTGCAAGACAGATTTCTGTGTCAAGAAACCGTCCACAAAATATATAGACACGATCGATCTATTCTAGTAAACCAAGCCTAACCTCAATCAATCTGGCAACCCAGATCAGACCTCAATCAATCACGCAACACAGATCAGACCTCAATCAATCTGGCAACCCAGATCAGACTTCAATCTGGCAACCCAGATCAGACCTCAATCTGGCAACCCAGGCCGGGGCTTCACCCCTTTCCTTACCCACCTCGCACATCTGCAGCTGGAAGAACCTCCGCTCCTTCTCCATCTCCTCTGCAACCTCAGCCCCGCTGATCTCCGTTCGGATCATGCCGTGCTGTCTTGCATGCTCCTTCTTCTCCTTCTCGATCTTAGTGCTGGGACAGGAAGTGACATCACTGATGGGTCAAAAGGTCACCAGTGCTGCCATGTGGCATTTTCAACCACAGACAGCCAGCAAATAGGAAGTAAACATGGGAGAGGGAGCATTCCATGCAACAGGGCATTCCTTTCAATGCGACGACTAGTGTTGAATATTTGCACTACAAAAGGATGCAGAGTTTGACTCCTCCTACATCTCTGAAAGGCCCATGTCCAGTCCAGACGACCTGTGCTTCCTGTTACGAGTGTTAGTGGCCCGGCACTAACTGAGCTGGTACCTCAGCCTGACGTCAGTCAACAGCTCGGCTCATTTGGACCAATGAAAACACAGAGGGAGCAAGGCCATTCCAAAGAAAAACAAATCAAAGAAACAAATCCAAACAGATCGTACTGAATGAAAAGAGAGTGCAAAGGGGCGGACATCAAGCTGACTGCCAGGCAGGGGTTTCAGGGAGGTCTGCTCCTGTGAGGCGTACAACATTTCAACCACCTCATCAAAGGTTATCATCATCAAACGCTCTTCCAAAATACCTCACTCACTCAGTTTCTCCGTCAGCAGCGTGACTAACACACTACTTTGATTGAAAAAAAGTTTCACTTCCTGCTGCTGCTTCGCAAACATGAATCCACCTCAGGCAAAGACACCTGGGTAATATTTAGTCATTAAAGATCCGGTAGCTGGCCGTGCTTTCATTACTTTACATTTGCAAACACATCAAGTGTTCATCAAATTATGACTGCAGAAAGATAAAATCAGCCACATGTTGCCATAAGAGACACTAGCTCAAGTGAGGACAGCAGGCGGTTGGCAAAACCAGAGGAGAGCACTCAAGGTACAGAGACTCATCTCTTGGTCTAAAAATATTAAAACCTTAATCTTAATGGTTGACGAAGAGATTTGAGATATTCTAGAGATATGATAATCGATCAGACTGATCGGTAAACCTTAAAGCACATTAGATCAGATGCCTCAACAATGTTCTCAATCAAGCACAGAATTGCACACCACTGATAGCACTAGCAGAGAGGGAGCATCAATGGATGAACATAAAGCTGGGTCAAAGGCATGACACTTCACATCCACTGGATCAACAGTTAGTAGCGTCTTGTCAGATTGGTGTGGGAAAGCAAAATAAATTACCCCTTCATTAAGGAATGTCCTTTGCAGCTTGGAAAATATATCAAAATCCCATTGATATCAGAGTGGATTGAGGAGTTCAGGGAAGGAATGATCTGTTATTGAGGAAGTCTTAACTGAGGACCACAAGGTGAGGTCTGTCGAGGGACGGGGGAATAAGCCCACACGACAGATAAGACCGAAATCACATCTCATTTAACACACTGCACCTGATGAATGAGGCTCTAACAATGACAGAATTTATTTTGTTTGTTATAATATCTAGGTTATTAATATATTAAGAGAATCACTGCAACAAACAACTAATATGGCTAATGCACAAAACACAACATAATGATAATTGTCTTATTGTTGTAAACGGGCCAGAATAAAATTTCCAATTCCTGGTAGTGAAGGTACTCTCAAAAGTAATAGAAAAGTAATATATGGGAGCAGATCAGCGTATGAATATTAGTCATTACAGGATGACTGCTCATACATGGATTCCTTTGTTTTCATTTCATTTGCAGTTTTATAGGAACCAACTTGACGTCAACTTGTCTTTGTGTAGGGCTTTTAAACATAAAAATCCTTACACTTTTGTCTCGTAGTCTTTCCAGGCCTTATCGAAAGGCTTTTTCAGGTCCTGTGAAAAGAAAAGCCATGTGTTAACTTTAGTAATTCAGGAAAGCCCTACATTAGTTGAAAAAGTTTTGGGGGATGCATGTCAGCTTTCACTGGAATAAACATAAAGAAAAATAGCGGTGCCAACATGATATTATCACTGATGTAAATTATTTCAACATTGTCAAAACTCAAAGTAATTGTTACATTCGTCGTACAGTTTTTATTGGCCTATTAAAACTCTGGAAAACAGACATGGTTTATTGTAGCTGGACAAGGCTTTTTGAGGTTTACATAGGCAGTTATAGTATACTGATACTAACTAAACACAAATGACTCAAATAGCTGCCAATACCAGCAGGAAACAGAGGTCAACATGCTGCCAAAACTCAACCCAATGCAGTCAACCTGTTCCTCTTCAGTCAGTACATAGTCATATTGTCAAAACCGTCACATGGCTGTAGTAGCTGCACCACTGAGCAGCAAAACGAAAATACAGGCCTGTTCATAACCGTCACATGGCTGTAGTAGCTGCACCACTGAGCAGCAAAATGAAAATACAGGCCTGTTCATAACCGTCACATGGCTGTAGTAGATGCACCACTGAGCAGCAAAATGAAAATACAGGCCTGTTCATAACCGTCACATGGCTGTAGTAGCTGCACCACTGAGCAGCAAAACGAAAATACAGACCTGTTCATAACCGTCACATGGCTGTAGTAGCTGCACCACTGAGCAGCAAAATGAAAATACAGGCCTGTTCATAACCGTCACATGGCTGTAGTAGCTGCACCACTGAGCAGCAAAACGAAAATACAGGCCTGTTCATAACCGTCACATGGCTGTAGTAGCTGCACCACTGAGCAGCAAAACGAAAATACAGGCCTGTTCATAACCGTCACATGGCTGTAGTAGATGCACCACTGAACAGGTAAGCTAATTTGCCGTAAGCTAATTGATCAAATGCTTTTCCACAGAGCAATCGAATAAACAGTGATTAGGAGCAAACAAAAACAGAATTTCTTTTTAAAACGGGTGAAATTGCCCATGTAATTTCTACCTCTAAACACCATAGCTGTGGCTATAATTGCTGCTTCCGATGCCATTAAAAAGGTGGTTAAACATGATGAGATGCATGGATTATCTGATTGTAAACACGCTTGATGTTTCAATGCATATATGCTGAGTGCTTCAAAGTCACTAACTGTGGAAAAAACTGATTGCTAATTTCTCATTGTTTTTTAAATGCCATCGCTATGGAAACCTTCAACAGTGACAGTATTATTTTCTAATTGACAGTCACAGGCCTTTTCTTTTCAGACATTATTTGGTACGATAAAATGAGGCAGCATAAATCAACAAGAGGTAATCTTTCTAAAGCTCTGTTAGAATCAATATGTCCTATTACTGCATTATAACAAGTAATCCAGTGTAACTCATCAGTCTATATATCAAACCTTTTGGCTGAAATCCCATTCTCAATCTTTCAGAGTCCTATACATGATCCTTTGGTCGACCCTTGACCCTTTCTCCAAAAGAAAAGTGGAGGCCAGAGTTCACAGGTCATTGGGTCATGGTCTGACTGAGTGGAAGACCACAAAGACAATCAATGAGAGAGGGAATGGGTGAAAACTCTGAGACCAGAGACAGGTGAGACAGAAAACAAGAGAGAAAATTAGGGAGGAAGAGAAAATGAGATGAAGAAAACAAGAGAGAGAACAAAAAATTGCTAAAAATACACACTGCAGCGGAGAGACAAGCCAGCCAGAGAGAATGAGGAAAAGAACATTCTTTAGGAGCAGCCATCCCTCTCTCATTCAGCTCCAACAGAAGTGAAGAGAAACTACTGTGTAGCTTCCACAATAAAACAGTAGGGAGTAGGACTATTCCATCTGATGGGGGTTTGGTCTTATGATATACAAGAGGGGACTGAGCTTGCCAAGCGTGTCTGTGTAGCTAAACAGATTGAACAAAACAACAGAAAAGGGCAGGGTCGCTCAGCGTGGGGAATGCCGAAGGAAACGCCAAAATACGGTTCATATCCAGTCTACTGTCAAATCAACAGGCACTATCTCGCTAATCATAACAAGATGTTTGGAAGAGAGGCTTTAAAATGGAATACAGCACTTTACTTTTGGTCCTCGTCTAAGTAGACACAAAGCTTCAATAGGAAGGTACTTCCCGGGCCTCATGAATGGAATGGTTCATATTAATACAGTGGTACAGTAGCGGTAGGTCTGGCATTTCCACTAAGAGACCTAAATGTGCAACTAAGAGCTTTAACTTGTTCTTTGTGATTCCATTTGTAATGAGCTTGTTCCAATTTGTTCCCCCGTTAGCCTTTTAGCCCGTAGCCTTTACCACAACTAGGTGTGTACCCCCACCTGTACGGTTTACCAGGCCAGGACCACAATCCCTTTGTACGGTTTACCAGGCCAGGACCAGAACTCCTTGGTATGGACTGTCTGTCGGTGTGTGTGTGACTGCCCGTCTGACTGTTTGTCGTGTGTGGACTGTCTGTCGGTGTGTGTGTGACTGCCTGTCTGACTGTTTGTCGTGTGTGGACTGTTTGTCGGTGTGTGTCTGACTGCCCGTCTGACTGTTTGTCGGTGTGTGTGTGTGACTGCCCATCAGACTGTCTGTCGGTGTGTGTGTGCATGAGCGATGAATCATTGTGTTCCAAGGGGAAATGGATACACATGTTCAGAATGTTTGGTGTTAGAAGAGATGACATCAGCCCTGTGTCCCGTCAACTCTGTAAATCCCCTCGGCCCTGCTGTTTAGCGGTGTTCGCACTTTCCACCAGTCTGTTTGTATTCTGTGTTTGGAGTGGATTAGGTACAGTGTGGACACTGGACAGTGGGTTTGGTCAGGACGTGGACACTGGACAGTGGGTTCAGTGAGGACATGGACACTGGACAGAGGGTTAGGTGAGGGTGTGGCCATTGGACAGAGGGTTAGGTAAGAGTGTAAACACTGGACAGAGGGTTAGGTAAGTGTGTAAACACTGGACAGATGGTTAGGTAAGTGTGTAAACACTGGACAGATGGTTAGGTAAGAGTGTAAACACTGGACAGATGGTTAGGTAAGAGTGTAAACACTGGACAGTGGGTTAGGTAAAGGTGTAAACACTGGACAGAGGGTTTGGTGACGGCGTGGACACTGGACAGAGGGTTAGGTAAGGGTGTATTCACTAGACAGTGGGTTCGGTGACGGTGTGGATAGTGGGTTAGATAAGGGTGTAAACACTGGACAGAGGGTTAGGTAAGGGTGTAAACACTGGACAGAGGGTTAGGTAAGGGGGTAAACACTGGACAGAGGGTTTGGTGACGGCGTGGACACTGGACAGAGGGTTTGGTGACGGCGTGGACACTGGACAGAGGGTTTGGTGACGGCGTGGACACTGGACAGAGGGTTAGGTAAGGGTGTAAACACTGGACAGAGGGTTAGGTAAGGGTGTAAACACTGGACAGAGGGTTAGGTAAGGGGGTAAACACTGGACAGAGGGTTAGGTAAGGGGGTAAACACTGGACAGAGGGTTTGGTGACGGCGTGGACACTGGACAGAGGGTTTGGTGACGGCGTGGACACTGGACAGAGGGTTAGGTAAGGGTGTAAACACTGGACAGAGGGTTAGGTAAGGGTGTAAACACTGGACAGAGGGTTAGGTAAGGGGGTAAACACTGGACAGAGGGTTAGGTAAGGGGGTAAACACTGGACAGAGGGTTTGGTGACGGCGTGGACACTGGACAGAGGGTTTGGTGACGCCGTGGACACTGGACAGAGGGTTAGGTAAGGGTGTAAACACTGGACAGAGGGTTAGGTAAGGGTGTAAACACTGGACAGAGGGTTAGGTAAGGGTGTGAACACTGGACAGAGGGTTTGGTGACGGCGGGACAGTGGACAGAGGGTTAGCCAACGAGTATTTCTTTTTCTTTGCTATTTTTTTCCGCTCACAATTTTTGGGACAACCAACTGGCCTTGCCGATCGCAACTGCACTGCAGCTTCTGGAGAGCCAAAAACAGATTGAAGCACATCTCACCAAAGCTGTTCTAACTCAAATCACACTGCTCACTCAACCAGAAAGTATTTACTGGCACATACATGCAGGAAGGAGAGCGCATTACCAGCTAAGATTGGATCGGTTTTACCCTAATAGGTAATTGACAGTGAGGATGTTGTGTCATGGTTAGTTTTGTCTTATAACATTTTGGATTGAGTCTCAAAAGTACATGTCCTGCACACAACTGAAATACCAAACCCATCTGAACCACGTGTTTAAAACCTAACCAATGTGAACGTGTTTAAAACCTAACCAATGTGAACCATGTTTAAAACCTAACCCATTTAAACCACGTGTACAACCTAACCCATTTAAACCACGTGTAAAACCTAACCCATCTAAACCACGTGTACAACCTAACCCATCTAAACCACGTGTACAACCTATCCCATCTGAACCATGTGTAAAACCTAACACATCTGAACTATGTGTAAAACCTAACACATCTGAACCATGTTTACAATCTAACACATCTGAATCATGGCTCAGTTGAATCTCTCCTGCCTCAAGCAGAAATGACATTTGAGTGGTGAAGCCAGGAACACCTTCCATCTGTCACCTTCTCTACCCATCACCATTACAAAAGGACCAATAAATGGATTGGTGGGATTGTTGAGATTGCGGATTGTTGACGTGCTGTACGCTGCTTGCTGTTACCTACCTGGCTACCGGCCAAACTTTTTTTCGAATTTACCCCATATAAACTAATTGGTCAAAATTGTATTTTAAGAGTTTTACCAACGCAATATTTTTATCTGTTGACCTCTTACCCAACTTTACTACACCGGGACTCTTTTTGGACTTAATTAACGGAACTACTCACCCCTGAACACCCGAGGCTAAGTATCATTACAATGCCTTATCACTGTAATTGTTGTAGCAACAACACGGAGGAGAACTATCATCTTCAGTTAAAGATAGCAGAGTTAGAGTCTCGGCTTCTGATGCAAATGTCAGGCAAGGATTATGCTAGTGTAGAAATAGAAAAAACTGCGTCAGTGCCACCAGGAATAAACGATAGTTTTGTTAGCACGCCGGCACAGCTCCTGCAGCCGGGCAAGAACTTTCTCTTGTTCACTGGGAAAAACTGAAAAACTGAAAACTTTAGTCATCGGTGATTCCATCACCCGCAGTATTAGATTAGAATCAGTCGGTGATCTTACACTGTTTACCGGGGGGCAGAGCCACCGACGTAGCCGCTAATCTGGGGTTGGTGCTAGCGAAGTCTAAAACTGGCAAGTATAGAGAGTACAGAGATATTGTTATTCATGTTGGCACCAACGACGTTAGGATGAAACAGTCAGAGGTTACGAAGCAGAACATAGCATCAGCGTGTAAACTAGCTAGAAAGATGTGTCGGCATCGAGTAATTGTCTCTGGCCCCCTCCCAGCTAGGGGTGGTGACGAGCTCTACAGCAGACTTGCGCAACTCAATCGCTGGCTGAAAACGGAGTTCTGCCCATCGCAGGAGGTAGAGTTTGTAGAGAACGGGCTTTCTTTTTGGGAGTCTCCCAGAAATAGGGCCAGGCCTGATCTGCTGAGGATCGACGGACTCCATCCTAGCTGGAGTGGTGCTCTTCTTTTATCTAGGAACATTGACAGGAGTCTCACTCTTATAGCTTTAACATGAGATAGGGTGCAGGTCAGGCTGCAGGCTGTTAGCCAGCCTGCTAGCATAGTGGAGTCTGTCGATAGCATAGCCAGAGTAGTTAGTACAGCTTTACCTATTACCACTGTGACTCGTTCCAGGCTGAGAATGATGAAAACAAGGTAGTGCTAACAAAAACAACCTTAAGATAAAGCCTTCCTCCTCGGTCACAAATAAAAATGACTGTATCACTTCGCATCTCAAAATGGAACTCCTAAATGTTAGATCTCTTGCTCCAAAGGCAGTTGCAGTAAATGAATTAATCTCTGATCATAAACTGTTATTGGTTTATGTGAAAAGTGGCTAAAGCCTAATTAATTCACTGCCTTAAATGAGGCCTCTCTTCCTGGTTATACTAGTGATCATATCCCTTGTGCATCCCGAAAAGGAGGGGGTGTTGCTAATATTTATGACAGTAAATATAAATTTACTCTCAAACACATCACTGAGTTTCATTCTTTTGAAGTTTTACATAGTGAAAGTTAACCAGGCCGATAAATCGTTTTACATAGCTACTATTTATAGGCCCCCCGGGCCAAACACAATGTTCCTCAATGAGTTTCCAGAATTCTTGTCTAACCTTGTAGTCATGGCAGATAGTATTCTAATTTCTGGCGATTTCAATATTCATATGGAAAAGTCCAATGATCCTCTTCAAAAACCCTTTGAAGCCATAATTGACTCAATGGGTTTCATCCAACATGTCTCAGGTCCAACACATTGCCACAATCATACCTTAGATTTAGTCCTGTCACGAGAAATAGATATTGTAGATCTAATAATATCCCTCCAAAGACCTGGATTATCGGATAACTGTCTTATTACATTTACCGTTAAAACAAGAAATCCACTTGCTCCGCAAACAATGAGTTTCAAAAGCCGTACTATAAATTCTCGGACTACAAAAATTCCTTGATATTCTTACAAGTTCGCTCATTAACGACAGAGTAAATAAATCTGTAAACGATCAAATCGAGGATCTAAACTCAATACTGCGAAATACATTATACACAGTTGCACCACTAAAAACAAAAGAAATACGCAACAAGAAACTTGCTTCCTGGTACACAGACAATTCTAGAGCACTTAAGCAAGCCTCCAGAAAATTGGAGCGAAAGTGGCGCTCCACCAAGTTGGAAGTGTTTCGACTAGCCTGGATAGACAGTACACTACAATACCGAAAATCACTCAAGTCTGCTCGATCAGCTTATTTCTCCAACCTGATTGAGGTGAACAAAAACAATCCAAAATGTCTCTTTGATACAGTTGCAAAGTTGACAAAAAAGCAAAGCTTAGCAAGTGAAGTGGGTCTTCACTTTAGTTGTAATGAATACATGAACTACTTTGATGAAAAGATCATCACCATTAGAAAACAAATAACTGACTCCTCCTTAAATAGTTACGGTCCTCAAAATCTCAGATGTCCTAAAAATGTCCTGAACCTCCCTGACCAGGTGTCAATGGGGACACTTGAATTTTTTGATACCGTATCGCTCGACACATTTACTAAATTTTGTAATGAGTTCTAAACCCACAAACTGTCAGCTAGACCCGATTTCAACAAAATTACTTAAGGAGCTATTTCCTGTGCTAGGTCAGCCAATGCTGAACATAATAAATTGCTCCCTTTCCTCCGGATGTGTACCAAACTCACTAAAAATAGCAGAAATTAAGCCTCTCCTAAAAAATCTAATCTGGATCCCGACATATTAAACAATTATAGGCCAATATCGAACCTCCCGTTCCCCTCAAAAATCTTAGAAAAATGTGTTTCCAAACAACTGAATGCCTTCCTAAAGACAAATAACATTTATGAAATATTCCAGTCCGATTACAGATCCCATCACAGTACTGAGACTGCACTCGTGAAGGTAACAAATTACCTTCTAATGGCCTCAGACAAAGGTTCCGCATCCGTCCTGTTGCTTCTTGACCTTAGTGCTGCTTTTGACACTATTGATCACTCCCTTCTCTAAGAGAGACTGGAAACCCATATTGGGCTACGTGGACATGTTCTAGCCTGGTTTAAATCTTATTTATCTGAAAGATATCAGTTTGTTAGTGTGGATGGCATATCCTCTGACAAGTCAAAGGTATGCTTTGGTGTTCCTCAAGGCTCGGTTCTGGGCCCATTATTGTTCTCACTATATTTGCTCCCTCTGGGCGATGTAATCCGAAATCACAACGTAAACATTCATTGTTATGCTGATGACACACAGTTATATATTTCAATGAAGCATGGAGAAGCCCCTAAATTAGCTACTTTGGAAGCATGCGTTTCAGATATTAGGAAGTGGATGACAGAAAATGTCTTGCTCTTAAACTCAAGGAAAACAGAAATGCTCGCTTTAGGACCCAAAAAACTGGGAGCGTTGTTAGCAGACCTCACTGTGAACCTCAGGGAGGTTGCGGTTGGTGGGTGTCCCTTTGGTTGATGCCTGGCAATGTGGGTGGATTGATTTCCTGCCTGTTGGGCCCTGTCCGGGGCATCCCCCAGGTAGGGCCACAGTGTCGCCGGACCCCCCGTCTCAGTTCCAAGGTGTTACGCTGCTATATTATTGTTCTGGGGGATATGAGGAATACACTTCTAACTTTTCTCAGTTTTCTCCAGTTTTAAATTTTAGTAGGAGATGAGGTCCTGGTCCACACCTGCGGATTACCTGGTTTGGGGGGCCCGTTTCTTAGGGAGTTTTTCCTAGCCACTGAAATTCAACACTACTGTTGTTTGCTCCTTGGGGTTTAAGGCCTGGTGTCTCTGTAAAGCACTTTGTGACAACTGCTGTTGTAAAAAGGGCTTTATAAATAAATGTGATTGAAATTTGATTGAAATGGTAGGAAGTGAGAAGAAACCAAAGGGGCTCGGGGTGATTTTTTGTCATATCATAATAATCCCACAGAAGAGAATGTCAAAGGACTAAATCCTATTTTCGGTAAAGGATCATGTTTTCTCTTCTTTTTCAGTTAAATGGTTACCGAGTAATCATAGAACAATTTGTCATTTTCCCGTGGGTCGCTAAACTATGTACCTGTCCAGACTCACATTTACTGTGCAGTCACTAGCCATTACAAAGCCTGTCAACGCTACATGTTGCTTTAACTCAACCCCCAGCCACTCATACAAGATACCAGTGGGGAACCTTTAGGCCAGGGCAATTCAAATCCAGTCCTGGAGGGCCAAAACACTTCTGGTTTTTGGTTCCACCTGCTAGTTGATTGCCTTCACCTGGCATCGCAGGTCTGAATCAGTCCCATATTATTAGTAGAGTATAAAGCCAGAAATGTTTCGGCCCTCCAGGACCGGGATTGAATAGCCCGGCTCTTCTACACCAACAGAAGACATAAGGATAGAGAAACATTCTTATTTCATTCTTATTTTAGTGATTTACCTATTCAATTATTTTAATGGTCATCTGATTCAGTTAATTCAGTTTGAGTTGGAAAAAGAAGGGTTAATACCAATAAAAAAAAAATATCCTATCAGAATTTCTGGGTGGTGGTCTCTAGGCAGGTACAGGAGCTGTACAGAGAGCATCGGTCATTCAACTATATTTAACTGCATTTTGGAATTACATAAAAATTAACCGACCACAATTTGACTTTCAATGGGTGGGACTTGGGGGGGTAAAGTAAACAATTAGGCCTTTATGAGAGCCAATGGTCAATGGCCTTACCGAAATAAAGGGTTATGAAGAACTGTTTTAACCACTCTGCCCTCAAAACAGGTAACGCCAGCACCAGCATGCTTGTCGACTACTTAAGGCCTGTTTGATTCATAGATCATGAAATATCATTGATCCTCTTGCATTACAGATAGATCATATATCTGGTGAATAAAGATAATTAGCCCCACAGAAGGCCTAGGTCCAATATTCAATTAAATTAAATTACATTTATTGCCATGTCAACAAGTTGATAGGAATTTGTCTTGGTACAACTCTTAGACATAAAAACAAAAACTTAAAAGACAAACATCATAAGTACAAATGGGACATTAGACCAAAACCCTGCAGACAAAAGACAATACCCCACGGCAATGAAGAGCACAGGTGATAGAGTGCTGCAAATAATCAGTGCAAATTCAGATGCCTAATAGCCAAAGGGTAAGTGCTGTCTCTAAAACGTGATGTAGAAGTCTTAATACTCCTATATCTTCTTCCTGATGGTAGGAGATTAAATAGATAGTGAGCAGGATGAGAGTGGTCCGCAATGATGTTTTTAGCCTTCCTGATTATTCTGGTGGAGAAAAGTGAAGAAAGTGAAGGGAGGCTACAACCTATGATTTTTGATGCTCTGCGTACCACTTTTTCCATTCTGATTTTGTCCTGAGCGGTTGTGTGACCGAACCAGACAAGCATGGAAAAAGTAAGCACGCTTTCAATAGTTGACCTGTAAAAGTGGGTCATTCAACTCGACTGACTCTAAACTTTTTGAGCTGCCGCAGAAAGTGGAGTTGCTGGTGAGCTTTACTGATCTTAATATTAGTGTTGAGCTCCCATGATAAAGATTCCTGGATTGTGATCCCAAGGAACTGGAATGAAGTGACCCTCTCAACCTCCACCCCATTAATGGAGAGCTTTACCACTTCTAGGCACTTAAAAAGTATGACTGTGAATAACTAATTATTTTCATACCTGAAAAACACAGATCCCAAGGAAACCAGGGAGGTTTGAATGTGACATTCCCATCAGTTTGTCCTGATATCTAGCTGAGTGGTGGAGTACAGCAACACCAGGAGGACAGAAGGCCTGTTTAATCTTTGAATCAGACCAAAACCCAATTAGGCTGAAGAGATTGGATAGTTTGGCACTGCAGGGGATGTGAGCGACTTCCTGTGTTCCATCCAACACACCTCCGGCTGGTCTAGACAGCTAGACACCTTCCTCTGTTCCTCCACAGGTACTTCCTCTGGCAGGGGCCCACAGACAGATTAATGAAGGAGAGAAAAGGGACGGGCCAGCAGACTGTGGGGGTTTTGGTGGGAGATAGTAAAGGGTCCTTACTGCTGGAGATAGAAAGTCTTTAACGGTCTAACAGCCCCCCCGCCCTCGTAAGCGCCCACAACCTTCTGCCTCTCACTCTCTACTCCGACCCCCCCCCCCCCGGTGGTAATAAAGACCGACAGTGTGGGTCAGAACAGAAAGTACCATTACCAGACTAGCCCTCCATTATTCTCAGGGGTCAGGTGGAATGTCATTCCCCAGTGGGGTAACGAGCCCATCTGCACCACTGCTCGCTCACGTCTGTCAGTCGCAACTGTTAAAAAGCCCACTGCTTCACTGTGTGTTAGTTGACACTGTTAAAAGGCTCACTACTTCACTGTGTGAGTTGACACTGTTAAAAGGCTCACTGCTTCACTGCATGTCAGTTGTCACTGTTAAAAGGCTCACTGCTTCACTGCGTGTCAGTTGACACTGTTAAAAGGCTCACTGCTTCACTGTGTGTTAGTTGACACTGTTAAAAGGCTCACTGCTTCACTGTGTGTCAGTTGACACTGTCAAAAGGCTCACTGCTTCACTGCGTGTCAGCTGGTAGAGGCTTTGCACACCGGCCAACTGGTTTGGGCCGTTACCATGGGGACAGAAATTCAAAAGGAGAGGGTCAGGGGAAAAAAACACCAGATGGAACTAAGGTGGAAGAGAGAGCAGCCACGGACACAAGTCAGCCAGTCTCTCATAGAGATAGAGTTGTAGAGTGAGCATGACTGTGAGAGTGAGAGAGAGCTTGTCTGTGAGAGTGAGAGAGAGCTTGTCTGTGAGAGTGAGAGAGAGCTTGTCTGTGAGAGTGAGAGAGAGCTTGACTGTGAGAGTGAGAGAGAGCTTGACTGTGAGAGTGAGAGAGAGCTTGACTGTGAGAGTGAGAGAGAGCTTGTCTGTGAGAGTGAGAGAGAGCTTGTCTGTGAGAGTGAGAGAGAGCTTGTCTGTGAGAGTGAGAGAGAGCTTGTCTGTGAGAGTGAGAGAGAGCTTGTCTGTGAGAGTGAGAGAGAGCTTGACTGTGAGAGTAAGAGAGAGCTTGTCTGTGAGAGTGAGAGAGAGCTTGTCTGTGAGAGTGAGTGAGAGAGTGAGTGAGTGAGTGAGCGAGCTTGACAGAGAGAGAGAGAGAGAGAGAGAGAGAGAGAGAGAGAGAGAGAGAGAGAGAGAGAGCTTGACTGTGAGAGTGAGAGAGAGTGTGAGTGAGTGAGTGAGTGAGTGAGTGAGTGAGTGAGCTTGACTGAGAGAGAGAGCGAGAGAGACAGAGAGAGCTTGACTGTGAGAGTGAGTGAGTGAGCTTGACAGAGAGAGAGAGCGAGAGAGAGAGCGAGAGAGCTTGACTGTGAGAGAGAGAGAGAGAGAGAGAGAGAGAGAGAGAGCTTGACTGTGAGAGTGAGAGAGAGAGTGAGTGAGTGAGTGAGTGAGTGAGCTTGACTGTGAGAGTGAGAGTGAGAGAGAGAGAGACTTACTAACCAACTAACACCTAAAACCGTTCCATCTCAGATCAACACTGCTTTACAATCACAAATCAGAGTGAACCAAATTGTGAAACAAACCAAAAAGGCCAATCTGGAACATTAGAACAATCAAACCAAAACACAAAACAAACTAAGTTGCTAAACAGAGACTATGAATTGGCTGAATATCTTTTTACTGTCAAAGATATAAAGCAGAGACAGATCCAGGCCAAGTACAGACTCAGCGACCACAGCCTAGCCTTCGAAAAAGGCAGACACAAAAAATGAACATGTGGTCACTGTACGACAGGTGAGGTAGAGACAGATGCACTTTCTACTACACTGCCAACATTACACAAAAACCAGACAGCATTTCTTTAATACATTTGAAACACCAGTGCCATCATTCCCCACGCTGTCCGATGAGGAAAATATGACACACAGCCCCTCTAGCTGGACGCTTCCTCAGAGAGCCACAAAATAAGGGACAACATGTGACCCACTTTGGACTGTTACCTTCAATTCATTATTTGTGTATTTTCACTTTTATTGTTATTGTTGTTGCTATGTCTTTCAGATGATGCCGATTATTCCTGTTCCTGTTATTGTGTGGTTGTCTCTTGTTATTGTGTGGTTGTCTCTTGTTATTGTGTGGTTGTCTGTTGTTGGTGTCCCCATAGCTTTGGCAATACGGTTGTAATGGCGGTTATTTTTTTATTTGCAATTGTTGTTGTTCACTTTGAATATTTTGTTGTTGCTGCATTTTTCAGACAATGCTGGTAATTGTTGTTCCTGATGTCACGTTGAATGTTGCTGCTGTGTTCATAAGTTTGCATAGCCTGGCATCGATTTAGAAAATATAACTGATCCTTTATTTAAGGATAGTGATCATATGAAGCCATTTATTATCACATAGTTGTTTTCAGGTATTCAGGTAGAACTCTGCTCAATAGTGCTGGATGTATTCCAGTATTTAAGAGGATGAAGTGGTATACAATTGTACTCATAAGCATACCCTGGCAGAAATTGTAAAATTTTGGAAGTGATTTTGAAAATAAAAACTGTCTTTTATTTAAGGATAGTGATCATATGAAGCCATTTATTATCACATAGTTGTTTGGCCCTTTTTAAATCATAATGATAACAGAAATCACCCAAATGGGCCTGATCAAAAGTTTACATACCCTTGAATGTTTGGCCTTGTTACAGACACACAAGGTGACACACGTTAAAATTGGAATTAAAGTTGAATTTCCCCACACCTGTGGCTTTTTCAACTTCAATTATTGTATAAATATTAAATGAGTTTGTTAGCTCTCACGTGGATGCAGGCTAGATACCGAGCCATGTGGAGCAGAAAAGAACTGTCAAAAGTCCTGCATAACAAGGTAATGGAACTTTATAAAGACGCTAAAGGAAATAAAAGGATATCCAAAGCCTTGCAAATGCCAGTCAGTACTGTTCAATCACTTATTAAGAAGTGGAAAATTCAGGGATCTCTTGATACCAAGCCAAGGACAGGTAGACCAAGAAAGATTTCAGCCAAAATTGCCAGAAGAATTGTTTGGGATACAAAGAAATGGTTGTTTCAAGGAGCAAAATACGACGATACCTGAACAAAAATGAGCTGCACGGTAGAGTTTCCAGAAAGAAGCCTTTACTGCACCAATCCCACAAAAAAGCCTGGTTACAATATGCCCAACAACACCTTGACATGCCTCACAGCTTCTGGGACACTGTAATTTGGAGTGACGAGATAAAAATAGAGCTTTATGATCACAACCAGCATTGGTTGTGACCAGTGTTGTGTTGTGTTTTGAGAGGGATCAACAAGGCCTATAGTGAACAGGATACCATCCCCATTGCGAAGCATAGTGGTGGCTCACTGATGTTTTTGGGGTGTGTGAGCTCTAAAGGCATGGAGAATAAATGCACCATGTTATCAGAAAATACTGGCAGACAATTTGCATTCTTCTGCATGAAAGTTGCACATGGGACAAAATTGGACTTTCCAGCACAACAATGACCCTAAGCAAAAGGCCTAGTTGTTATAGCAGAAGGTTCTGGAGTGGCCATCACAGTCTCCTGACCTGAATATCATCGAGCCACTCTGGGGAGATCTCAAACATTTGGTTCATGCAAGACGACCAAAGACTTTGCATGACCTGGAGGCATTTTGCCAAGACGAATGGGCAGCTATACCACCTGCAAGAATTCGGGGCCTCATAAACAACTATTACAAAAGACTGCACGCTGTCATTGATGCTAAAGGGGGCAATAAACAATATTAAGAACAAAGGGTATGACAGTCAGTTCATTATTTTCTTTGTTACCATGTTTTGTTTTATGATTCTGCCATTCTGTTATAACCTACAGTTGCATATGAATCCCATAAGAAATGAAATAAATGTTTTCTTTAAAAATTGTACATACAGGTGCTGGTCATAAAATTAGCGTTGATAAATAAAGCGTTGATTTATTTCAGTAATTCCATTCAAAAAGTGAAACTTGTATATTATATTCATTCATTACACACAGACTGATATATTTCAAATGTTTATTGATTTTAATTTTGATGATTATAACTGACAACTAATGAAAACCCCAAATTCAGTATCTCTGAAAATTTGAATATTACTTAAGACCAATACAATTTTGTCTGAATTACTGCAGCAATGCGGCGTGGCATGGAGTCGATCAGTCTGTGGCACTGCTCAGGTGTAATGAGAGCCCAGGTTGCTCTGATAGTGGCCTTCAGCTCTTCTGCATTGTTGGGTCTTCCTCTTCACAATACCCCATAGATTTTCTATAGGGTTAAGGTCAGGTGAGTTTGCTGGCCAATTAAGAACAGGGATACCATGGTCCTTTAACCAGGTACTGGTAGCTTTGGCACTGTGTGCAGGTGCCAAGTCCTGTTGGAAAAGGAAATCTGCATCTCCATAAAGTTGGTCAGCAGCAGGAAGCATGAAGTGCTCTAAAACTTCCTGGTAGACGGCTGCGTTGACCTTGGACCTCAGAAAACACAGTGGACCAACACCAGCAGATGACATGGCACCCCAAACCATCACTGACTGTGGAAACTTTACACTGGACTTCAAGCAACGTGGATTATGTGCCTCTCCTCTCTTCCTCCAGACTCTGGGACCTTGATTTCCAAAGGAAATGCAAAATTTACTTTTATCAGAGAACATAACTCAGTAGCAGTCCAGTCCTTTTTGTCTTTAGCCCAGGCGAGACTCTTCTGACGCTGTCTTGTTCATGAGTGGCTTGACACAAGGAATGCGACAGCTGAAACCCATGTCTTGCATACGTCTGTGCGTGGTGGTTCTTGAAGCACTGACTCCAGCTGCAGTCCACTCTTTGTGAATCTCCACCACATTTTTGAATGGGTTTTGTTTCACAATCCCCTCCAGGGTGTGGTTATCCCTACTGCTTGTACACTTTTTTCTACCACATCTTTTCCTTCCCTTCGCCTCTCTATTAATGTGCTTGGACACAGAGCTCTGTGAACAGCCAGCCTCTTTAGCTATGACCTTTTGTGTCTTGCCCTCCTTGTGCAAGGTGTCAATGGTCGTCTTTTGGACAGCTGTCAAGTCAGCAGTCTTCCCCATGATTGTGTTGCCTACAGAACTAGACTGAGAGACCATTTAAAGGCCTTTGCAGGTGTTTTGGGTTAATTAGCTGATTAGAGTGTGGCACCAGGTGTCTTCAATATTCAACCTTTTCACAATATTCTAATTTTCTGAGATAATGAATTTGGGGTTTACATTAGTTGTCGGTTATAATCTTTATAATTAAAAGAAATAAACACTTGAAATATATCAGTCTGTGTGGAATTAATGTATACATTATACAAGAAATAAATCAACTGTTTTATGAAATTCTAATTTTATGACCAGCACCTGTATATTACCAATTCTCCAAGGGTATGCAAATTTTTGAGCACACCTGTATGGAATCTCCTGTTATTATTGTACCCCTAGCTTTGGCAATACGGGCGTAATAACAGTCATGCTAATAAAGCTGAATTGAATTGAATTGAGAGAGAGCTTGACAGAGAAAGAGAGACAGGAAGAGAGAGACAGGAAGAGAGAGACAGGAAGAGAGAGACAGGAAGAGAGAGACAGGAAGAGAGAGACAGGAAGAGAGAGACAGGAAGAGAGAGACAGGCAGATTGGCAGAATAAAAGTTGGAGAGCCTCTCTTGTAATTGAAAGAAAGACAGAAAAGAGAGGGGAAAAAACAGAGTGTAAGACAAAAAGCATCATTAGTGCTAATCAAGCAGTCACACGTGATCCTAGTGTGGAGGTCAGAGGTCAGATTAGAGGCCTTGCAGACCAGTGGTGTGTCTTCGCTGGGCAGTCTGGGGCCAGCCTCACAGCGATTTACACAACATTTAGATTGCTTTCCTTCAGTAGGCTGTCTGTACTATCACACACTGACTGGCTGCTGTCTCCGGGATCAGGCTGAATGTTTGGCAGGGCTCCAGGCATGACGTGACAGAGTTTAGTTAGAGACACAAACTCATCTGTACTCTACCAGGGCCAACATTTTTACATCACCAAGTCACTAATTAACTACAATGACACAAAAAGAGTTTGAGTGGCAGTACAACAACCCTTCATCAAGACCACACAGCTTGACAGGGCAATGTGTGTGTGTGTGTGTGTGTGTGTGTGTGTGTGTGTGTGTGTGTGTGTGTGAGAGCGGGTGTGTGTGTGTCAGACAGAAAATGTCAGTAAATGTTACTCACCCCTTTGATTCCTTTCAGGTCTCCTTTCAGCAGACTGTCCAGGGGAAATGTGATGATGTTGTTCATGTTCTGGAACTGACATAGAAGAGGTTAGGGGTCATCCTACAACTAACATAGGAGAGGTTAGGGGTCATCCTACAACTAACATAGAAGAGGTCAGAGGTAATTCTATAACTGATAATAGAAGAGGTTAGGGGTCATCCTACAACTGACATAGAAGAGGTCAGAGGTCATTCTATAACTGACAACTCCACTTAGCAATGACATTCAAATTATACACATTGCATGTTTTATTGTAAATAAGTTCTCTATGGAGGACCAAAGGAGTCAAAATAATATAAATAAATGAATAATAAATTATACAACGAATAAAATAAATAAATAATTAAATCTTTGTTATAATGTCCCCACCATCCAGACTAAATACTGTCCAGCTACAACCCCCAGCCCCCACCTTCCAGACTAAATACTGTCCAGCTACAACCCTCAGCCCCCACCTTCCAGACTAAATACTGTCCAGCTAAAACCCCCAGCCCCACCCTCCAGACTAAATCCTGTCCAGCTACAACCCCCAGCCCCCACCTTCCAGACTAAATACTGTCCAGCTAAAACCCCCAGCCCCACCTTCCAGACTAAATACTGTCCAGCTAAAACCCCCAGCCCCACCCTCCAGACTAAATACTGTCAAGCTACAACCCCCAGCCCCCACCTTCCAGACTAAATACTGTCCAGCTAAAACCCCCAGCCCCACCTTCCAGACTAAATACTGTCCAGCTAAAACCCCCAGCCCCACCCTCCAGACTAAATAATGTCAAGCTACAACCCCCAGCCCCCACCTTCCAGACTAAATACTGTCCAGCTAAAACCCCCAGCCTCACTATTCCACTGACCCTAGAAATGACACCAACTTAGAGCAGGGTAGATATGTGACTGAAGAAAAAACTAGAACATAGCAAAGTACTTTCTCTGAAGAAATGGCCCAACAGAATGAGACTCTTACCAGATTTTTAAAGAGGGCAGTCAGCTCCTTGGTGAAGACAGAGAACTTGAGGAAGGCAGAGCCCAGGTCTGGGTCATCTCTGTAGACACAGTTCTCCCCAAACTTCTCCAGTGCTTGGGTGTACTGTTCTTCATTATCCACATGGGCTGGAACACAGAGGATGCAGTGCATCAGGCCGAGACAAACACACATGCATAGACAGATAGATTGACACCCAGACTGCCTCAAAAGACTCTGTCCCTGTCCTTGTTCGTCTGGTCATGCTTCTGACCTGGATTAGGTTGTATAGATCCTGGACACACCCCAAGCATTTATTAGTTATTACAACTTGGACTCTTAAAATGTTCACACAGCACAGCCAGAAGATAACTGGTCACCCCTCAGAGCGAGACAGACAGACAGATGATGAGAGGGTGATGAAGAGGGGATGAGAATGAGAACGTAGGAGAGAAGAGGATAGTGGATGAGTGCAGAGGAGAGGGGATGAGAATGAGAACGTAGGAGAGAAGAGGATAGTGGATGAGTGCAGAGGAGAGCTAATGAGAATGAATATGTAGGCGAGAAGAGGATAGTGGATGAGTACAGAGAGGGCATGAGAATGAGAACATAGGAGAGAAGAGGATAGTGGATGAGTACAGAGGAGAGGGGATGAGAATGAATACGTAGGAGAGAAGAAGAGGTCCTTGACATCTGTGGTCCATTTAGCTCTGAAAAAGCATTAAATAGGCCCAGCAAATGTATTGCCATGAACTGCAAAATGTGTGGAGGACACTTTCAGGAGTGAGAGTTTATTGCACTCTAGCACATCGGACACTAAAGCCACACTATTTGAGGTTGCTTCTGGCTCTGGGTCATGGATAACAGGGCACCCTGGAACTGGGTGTCCCAGAGTTCAACCTCAGCAGGAAAACACAGATCGCCACACAAATTATGCCGATTCTCCATCTTGGGCAAATTGAGATGTTGCTTATGAGTAATTATAGCTAATTACTTCTGTGAATGTGTGATTTTGTAAATGCCGGGTCTCTATACCAAGACACATCATTCACTCAAATGTTGTCAGAATGGAACTGTCATGTGACTTCCATACTAACCTACAGACACAGATCATGAGGTGACTTCCACACTAACCAACAGACACAGATCATGAGGTGACTTTCACACTAACCAACAGACACAGATCATGAGGTGACTTCCACACTAACCAACAGACACAGATCATGAGGTGACTTCCACACTAACCAACAGACACAGATCATGAGGTGACTTCCACACTAACCAACAGACACAGATCATGAGGTGACTTCCACACTAACCAACAGACACAGATCATGAGGTGACTTCCACACTAACCAACAGACACAGATCATGAGGTGACTTCCACACTAACCAACAGACACAGATCATGAGGTGACTTCCACAATAACCAACAGACACAGATCATGAGGTGACTTCCACACTAACCAACAGACACAGATCATGAGGTGACTTCCATACTAACCAACAGACACAGATCATGAGGTGACTTCCACACTAACCTACAGACACAGATCATGAGGTGACTTCCACACTAACCTACAGACACAGATCATGAGGTGACTTCCACACTAACCAACAGACACAGATCATAAAGTAACTTCCATACTAACCAACAGACACAGATCATGAGGTGACTTCCACACTAACCAACAGACACAGATCATGAGGTGACTTCCACACTAACCAACAGACACAGATCATGAGGTGACTTCCACACTAACCAACAGACACAGATCATAAAGTAACTTCCATACTAACCAACAGACACAGATCATGAGGTGACTTCCACACTAACCAACAGACACAGATCATGAGGTGACTTTCACACTAACCAACAGACACAGATCATAAAGTAACTTCCATACTAACCAACAGACACAGATCATGAGGTGACTTCCACACTAACCAACAGACACAGATCATAAAGTAACTTCCATACTAACCAACAGACACAGATCATGAGGTGACTTCCACACTAACCAACAGACACAGATCATAAAGTAACTTCCACACTAACCAACAGACTCAGATCATGAGGTGACTTCCACACTAACCAACAGACACAGATCATGAGGTGACTTCCACACTAACCAACAGACACAAATCATAAGGGATAATAAACTGAGGCTTTTGTTATTAGAGTGAACAAATCAATTTGTGGAATTCCACCCCCCCCCATCTCTCTGGCCTTGTATTAGGGATCAACGACACAATGGGACAGGAAGACAGAGAGAGTAGGAAAAAGCTGTGCCTGCTTCCCAAATGACACGGTTTTAGCTACATAGTGAACCCCTTCTGAAGTGGTCTGTTATATAGAGTTAGGGTTTCATTTGGAATACAGTGTTGTCACACTGAAGTGACTTCGGTCATGGCCATGTGCTGGAATGAGAACAACAAAGCCCCTGGAAGAGGGTGAGACACTACAGTCTATTCAAAAGGAATTGTGGTTACAATGTCTGGGTTCAATTGTGGAGACTGAGGGACCCAAATTCTCTTTACTACAAAGAGGAAATCCTCATGAAACCCATTACACTGTGGCCGCCCACATGACATTTCAGCACTGTGTTACAGTATGAGGTTGGCGTAACCGAGGTGAAGTACACTACTGTTCAAACTTTTGAATGGAAGTGTACAGAAATATGATGCGTATATATAGTAAACACATAAACCATATAGGAACAGGAACTGGATAATTATCCCTACTAAACCCAGCAGTCCTTTCTCAGCCCATAAAGCAGCAGGGCTGACAGACGTCCCATCACCTCAGAGCCACACTTCATTCAGTGCTGCTAGTGCTAACTGCTAATAAACCTGAAGTGGAAAGGAGCGTTGCCATGACGACCCAGACCTTTCCAACAGAACAGTGTGTGTGTGACAAAGAGATTCGAGTCTGGTAGCTCATTAGCACTGCATTCCTCATCTCAGCCAACTCTGACTCCGGTTACCATCTTATCAGGGCAGATCAGGGAGACCTTTCAAATAACCGACTACCATGATGTAATATTAGTTAAAGCAAAGACAAATTGATAACATGGTGTATTTTATTAATGAATGTATACAGTACAGGGGCCTAGGGCTGAGACATATCCCACAGTAGGTGTTGTGGTTTGAGGTACCATACGTTTTCCCTACAGAGAAAAAAACCTATCGTCATCATATTTGAGTTAATTTGGTAAAAGATGCAACACTAATCTGGGAGAATATATTGCCTGATGAGAGCTCAATCTAGAATAAAGGGCAATATGAAAACATGGCACAAACATCATTTTACAATCTTATAGTGTGGGTAGCCTACTACCAGATGGGCGAAATGGGGAAAAGTAAAATGTGTATTGTAGCTAGAGCACAGTTTGGCCTCAACAACAGTATGGGCCAAATGCGCCTCTATAAAACCATTGCGCTTATCACTGATATCGCCCGATCAGACTGATGCTACGGGCGGCTTTAATACAATGGGCAGACCAGGTCGGGTAGTTCTTTTTTTGCTGACTAGCTTATCCTCGAATTCGGCTCACAATAGTTGGAAAAGCACCAACCATCAGGGCCGGCTCCAAGCATAAGCAACACTAGAGGTCACTTAGGGCACCCGAAAGCTAGGGGGCCTCTGACTGCTTGGGAGCACCAGACCAATAGAAGAGAGGGGGCCCCAAATACAATTTTACTTAGGGCCCCTGAATGGCTAGAACTGGCACTGCCAACAATTATTATAATTTTGATTAAGATGTGAGCAAATGCTTTCATTTAAACAGAATAGCCAAATATCCAACAAGCTCACATGCAGTGCATGGTGATTGGGATTCCACTGTGGCATTCAACTTCGCTAGCTATTTATTCTGAAACACGTTTTAAAATATATTAATTCGTGTTCATGTGCGAACCAAGAACCACATTGTGAATTTGTGTACAGTATTGAGGTTTCCTTAAAAGTGATAAATGTATGGGCAGAATGGCAGGGAGGGGTTAGAGGAAAAAACGCCCTTTCCAGTGAATCCATGAAGTTAACCCTACCAAATGATGCCATTGAATGTACAGTTATATTAACAGCTTAAATATTGCACCCAGACATGCAGGTAGCATATGACAGTGCAAGGATTTGCTGAAATGCAAAGATTTGTTTTTAACAGAGAAAGAAAAACATGTAAAACATATATATATATATTAGATGTTACCTAGCAACAATATCACATTTAAGTTAAGCAATCAAACTAATGTATGTTGAGTTCCCAGTTCCTCAGGTTAAAAACAAAACAAGCACACAAATGTGTGAGTGCAAACCCACGTATGCCTTTTAACATGTTCAGATAGAAAAGTTACTACAAGCAACTTTTCTAGAGGTTCTATAATATATAGGTAGGTGAAATCATATCTAGGCCAATCAGATCATACAATCATATCACAAAGACAACCCCCAAGTGTCTCTGCTAAACTGGAACAAAAACCTGGCAGTCAGATACATCTATGTGGGGGGGTGGGTGTCTGTGTGTGTGTGCGCGTCTGTCTCTGCCAAGGACAGTTATTGATAACATGACATGGGGAGGCTGTAGGGGACAGATAGATGGAAGGAATGACTTGGATCCTGACTGACTGTGGCCTTCAGGAAATGACGGCCGTGTGTGTTTTACGGGAATCTTGAAAAGGAAGCGGAGGAGGTGGTGAGACAGGCAGCTCTTTGACAATCAACAAACAGACATGAATACATTTCTTTGACAACTCAATGCATTTACAAAAAAACAAAAAACTGTAACCCACTCTAGGTCACAGACAGACAGAGACAAACAGGGTTTATCTAACAGCACAGAGGGTGTTGTTATTCCAGCACTGTCCATTTCCCACAGACCCGACTACCCCTCACCCACAAGCCCTGCATTCTGCCGGGATTAACATGCTTACAACACAATGATCAATCCAGAGGACAAACCAGTGGAGAAGTGCTGGGTGGTGGTTGTGTGGGTGGGTGTGTGGTAGGTGGTGTGGGTGTGTGGTGTGTGGTAGGTGGTGTGGGTGGGTGGTGTGTGGAAGGTGGTGTGGGTGTGTGGTGTGGGGGGTAGTTTGTGTGGGTGGGTGGGTGGTGTGTGGTAGGTGGTGTGGGTGTGTTGTGTGGGGGGTAGTTTGTGTGGGTGGGTGGGTGGGTGGTGTGTGGTAGGTGGTGTGGGTGGGTGGGTGGTGTGTGGTAGGTGATGTGGGTGTAAGGACCACGCTACAGCTGTAAGGACCACGCTAAGCCAGTGCTTTGATCTCTTTGATCGAAAAATATCTTTTTCAGATTATAAATCTAAAGACAAGCTACATGGACGGTTTTTAAATGATAATCATGATGGTGAGTGGACTTTCTGTTTTCATCTACAGCTTGGTTTTTGTTGGTGACTCGTTCATATAATTTTAAATACAATATGTAAAATATTATTTCAACGGTTGTTTGGTGAAAACAAAAGGTAATGACGTTGCAGTTGGAATTGCTGGGTACAAGACATTTCTTGTTGTGGTGCATGTTTTTATAGTTGCATGCTGGACATCAAACATATTCTTTGAAATGACACAACCGTATTTTGTTCTAATATATCGATATTTGCAACCATAGTGTATGTTTGCTGCTTATGTGAGCCACAGTCGAGGCGTGGCTTAGGACCGTTTGACTCAGTCATCAAAGAATTGCTCCTCCTACATAGGTCTGCAAATAAAGGTCTCAAGTAATGCTCTGTATACACAGGCATCAGAGTTCTCTACACTCAAAAAAAAAATCATAATTTTACAGTACATTACTCAAAATTTATACAGTAGTTTTTCCGTTTTTTTAAAATAGTATAAAAAACAGTAAAATTACAGATATTATCTGTAAATTAACAACCCGCCTGTTATTATACATGTTTTGCCAATAATGACAAACTATAGTTATTTCCCATTTTTCTACAGAAAATGACTGTAATAATTATGATATTTGTCCATTATTAAATGTTTTGCTCGTTATATAAAGGTTTATCTCCATTCTGACAATTGTCTCATGTCTCATCGTGCCACGAACTGAGGACAACCAGTGGAAACTCAGATACAAATATAAAATAATTGATTTTTTTGTGGGTTTTTTGTGTGGTTTTTACACACACACACACACACAATTTTATTTATTTATTTTATTTTAATGTATTATTTTCATTTTCTAACACATACAGTACGCTTACTATTTTATGTATTTATTTACATTTTCTATATATTATTTAAAACTTTTTTCTTCTTCTTTGTTATTACTGTTATATTGACAACAGACTACTTGTTTTATCTGTAGCCTGTTACTTTACTACTGTTTTAATGACAATTTTAATTGACACAAACGTATTGATAGATAGATTGATTGATTAATTGTGATTAATTACTTATTGACTGAGATTGATTGATTGATTGTGACTGTGATTGAGTCAATCATAGTTACAGTATTACAAAAAGTATAGATTATAATTAATTTATTGTAAATATTGTTTACTATTATTGTTATTAATATTTTTAAATTCAAACGCTTGCTTTGGCAATATGTACAGTGTTAAAGCCATCTGATAAAGCCATTTGAATTTGTGTGATTGGTCAATGTGGCTGTCATCCAGGAAACTGGCCAATGAGCACTGAGCGCGCCTTCATTTGAAAGTAGCTAGGTCAGTTTGAATGCTGCAGGACTTCAACGCTACTCTGTCGCTCCACTCCTAATGAATTACGTGGATCATTACCTGGATTATTTTACATCTGCATGCCAAATTATTATTTGAGTGAATATGAGTTGTGGGATTTCAACGGAGAACAAAGTGGAAGAGTCAGGATCTGTATGCTCTCCTAGCATGAATTTCACGTTATAACGTTATCCTGGTGATATCAGGTAAGAAAACATTTCCCTGTTGTTTTTCTAAGTTAATAACCTAACGTAATGTTTGTGTTCATATCCATAATTTAGACTGTAACGTTGTCAGACTGTTAGGTTAGCTAAATGCTGAGTAATTAACGTTAACTGATGTTACAGGTAACTTAATGTGGAAACGTTATCTAACATTAGCTAGCTTGTTAAGCTCGGCATGAATCATGTTAGCAAAACACAACGTTAATATTGAGTGTGGTTTTAGTCGAGATGGTTTGCTTGTTCTGTTTACAGGCATTTATAATACCATTAACGTTATGGTACTAACATTACAGACACTTGTTGCGGAGTCAACCTAATGTACAGCTCAGTAATAGCGTTAACTTACGTTACGTTGTTATAACGTTGCACTTGCTTGTGTAATAACGGTAGCAGTTTTGGTGAGTGGTAACAGCCTTACTGCCTTCTGAAAATATTAATTTAAAAGTTATAATGCAGCCTAACTTCTGGTCACAATGTGTGTGTGACAGACAGACAGACAGACAGAGAGACAGAGAGTTGACTGGTCTAATCTAATGTTATTCATTATCATTAGAACTAACTGGAATCTTTTTGTGTTGGTCCCCTGCCCTGCCTTTTTAGCTTTAGATGGTCAGATGTGACTATTTCACATTAGATAGATAGGTATACTTTATTGATCCCAAGTTGGGAAATTGCAGTGTAGCAGCAGCATTGCACACAGTAACAACACAATAAGTAAAAATATAAAAATATCAGGTGCAGTGAACAGTTAACAGCTTGTTATAACATCCACAATATTAACCTACACAAACATTGTGTAACTGTGAGGATTTAGGCTATTTTCGTCCCCTTACAAACTGTTCATATCCAATGCCCTCACAGTATGGTCCAGGTCAAATTTGATGAAATGAGAACCTGAGGATTCTTTAGTTGTTTTTTCCATTTTTTTGCAGCTGTTTGGGAAAATGCTACAACACTGAAAGTCCAGCAGTGTTCATTAAAAATGAACTATAAATAAAATTCTACTTTTTACAGTAAAAACCTTTCAGTAATATTTTCTCTCTGTGTGTGTCCCCTCCAGAAGCAGATCCAGATGATTACTGGCCATTTGGAGTCTGATCTTTCTTCTGTGTTGCACCTCTGTTACAGATTCATTGACCTTTTGTGGTATGTTTTCATTAAAAACACTGTATAGTTAGGATTCTTAAATGTTATCAGAACTACCTTATACAGAGCCCCCAAGGGTTAGGAGAATGAAGAAGAGGAAGACCACAACTCCCTCAGCTCAAAAGCACAATTGGTTGCTTCCTCCATCCATTTCAAAGGGGAAATCTTTACCTCATTTTGATAGAAATGCTTACAGACACACGTTACACACATGGAGAAGTACCATTTTCAGTTTTTCAGTTCCTACTGCAGGGCTCTAAAGAACTGTTTGTGAATAATTGGTTGATATTGTAAATTTACTTCTGAATACATTTAATAAAAGGATTTTAGAATCAATAGTGGTGTTTACTTTATTTGTAGTTAACTTCCTACGGCATTTTAATTGAAACAGTGAAAATTATATATATATATATTGTATTGCTTGAGTATGTTTTCAGTTGAAGATATTTCACAGTAATTTCGAAGATCATATTTTGGTGTCTGATCGTAATAATTTAGCAAAAATCTCTAAATTTTTTTTTATTTTTCTGTAGAATTTTTAGGATTGTCCCTTTATTGAAGGTGATTGATCATAATTATTTGGGAAAAATCTGTAAAATAATGGTATTTTTCTGTAGAATTTTTAGGATTGTCCCTTTATTGAAGGTGATTGAACATAATTATTTGGGGAAAATCTGTAAAATAATGGTATTGTTCTGTAAACATTTTAATGAAATTTTCTGTAAAGGCCTGGTGTCCCAAAAAGACCAAGAGAAGCTCATCCATGCTTTTATCTCTAATAGGGTTGACTACTGTAATGGCCTCTTGCAAAGACTGTAAAACAGCTGCAGCTCATTCAGAATGCAGCTGCATTGGTTCGAAAATCTTTGCATTGGCTTCCAGTCAGTTACAGAATAGATTTCAAAGTGGTGCTTTTAGTTAATAAATCTCTGAATCGTTTAGGACCCGAATACATTTCTGATATGTTTGAAGAATATAAACCGAGCAGGGCTCTTAGATCCATGAACACAGGTCAGCTAGTAGAGCCCAGAGTACAAACTAAACATAGAGAAGCTGTGTTTAGCAGTTATGCTGTACACAACTGGAATAAACTACCAGAAGATCTTAGACGTGCCCCAAACATATAGATTTTTAAATCCAGGATAAAAACACATCTATTTTCACGTGCCTATGACTGAGCTCTTAAACTCACTTAAACCTAACCGCACTGTTTATTCTTACAGCTTTTATAGCTTCCAATGTTTATCACATTTTGTTTTATTCTATTTTCTTATTTTATGTTTTCTTATTATGCTGTATTTTATATTTCTCTTCTTGAATTATCTTGTTATTAAATGTATATTTTGCTATCTTTTACCAATCATAATGCAAGATCTGGTACTATCAGAGGAATAACCTCTGTGTAAATGTAACAATCTGCAGATGAAGGATAATGCAAGATATTGTGCTGTTGTTTATACATTGATGTAGGGTATTATCTCACAAAAGGACTGATGAGCTTATCCAAGTGCTGGAGCGCGAGGATTCAGTAAACAGTTATGGTAACTGTAATTCATTGAGGATGAATATAAAATGTACAAACATGGCATACATTTCTCCCGGAGAGAGCCAAGTAAGACACTGATGCAATGATTATCTCACATAGGGACTGACGGGTTCATCCTAGCATTGGACCTGGTCCACACCTGAGGATTACCTGGTTTGGGGGGCCCGTTGCTGTCGACTAGGTCATACTTCTGACCTAGTCTAAATTTAAATAGACTCTGGATTTAGCCCACATGCATTTATTAATTATTACAATTTGTACTCTTAATATGTTCACCCGGCACAGCCAGAAGAGGACAGGTCACCCCTCTGAGCCTGGGTCCTCTCTAGGTTTCTTCCTAAATTTCGGCCTTCTTAGGGAGTTTTTCCTAGCCACTGAAATTCAACAATACTTTTGTTTTCTCCTTGGGATTTAAGGCCGGGTGTTTTGTAAAAGCACTTTGTGACAACTGCTGTTGTAAAAAGGGCTTTATAAATAAATGTGATTGATTGATTGGAATGTGAGGATTGAGATACCGGGGTGTTGAAGTTCATGCAGTCCCCCTGGAGACAGCTGAGATAGAGAATTGTAACATTTTGACTGCTTTAATTCCACTGCATTTTGTATATTTTTTTTCACTGTAAAGTACATTGAATTGCTTCTATGTATGAATTGTGCTACATAAATAAACTTGCTTGCTTGCTACTGAGGTCCTAGCTCCAATAGTCACGGTTTGCCAGGGGTGCTTTCAGTACAATAATGTATATTGATTTTCACAACATGAATTCAGGGTTATAATGGGGGTGAATCCACATTTGATTGGTCTATGGAGCGACCAGTTGTGGATGGCGACCAGGTGTAGAAACCAAGATAACCAGATGTGATCAACTCAGTTCTGGGTCTGTGCACTGCTGTCCTGCTATCAGCTGGGTTGGAATATTAACCTCCCAGATCACCTGGGATTACTGAAGTATTTGACTCGTATCTCAGCTTGTGGGCCAACAGAACATTGATAGTGTCACAGTACAGCAGACCCAGTGATGGGCAGACAGACAGAACCAGGCGGCCCAATGGGATGGCCAGGGGAAGCTCTGCTCCAGTACTGTCAGTCTGACCAGGTTCTAGTCAGGGGAAGCCCTGATCCAGTACTGTCAGGTTCTAGCTGCTGGGTCTGTGTCATCTAGAAGGATTTATTTACTGTTCTAAAACCAGTGATGAAACAGTTCACACATTTCATGTACACTTTTTATTATGAAATGTTGTTAAAATTATATTGCAAGTGCTCTAATTCATTTTGATAGTCTTTTGATAGTTTTTAATATAGTATAAACAATTCTCAAGAAGTTACTAAATAAAACTCTCTCTGCTACAAACTCCTCAAGAGCATTTTGGCTAAATATGCGTTGGCATTGTTGTGGTGGCAACCGACAACTACTGGTATTTGCTCCTCTAGTACTAGCATTAGCCTACACTTACCTAGCAATCAAAACTCACTATTTAAATGTAGATCATGACGCTCAACAGACATGTGCCTTTGCAGAGTTATGAGCTCATCTACATTGAAACAAATCCAGCAGGCAGGCAGACGCTTCCCCTTTAGAAGGTCTGGAACGGACTGAACCGGGGGAAGGGCTCATTATTTCAATGGGAGAAAGCGGGGAAGGAAAATCCTTCCGTTTGAAACTAAAAACAATCTGTGCAGTCAGCTAGTACAACACAATGTCAGCAAGGCACAAAGATGCGTTAGCAAATTACTGAAAAGGAAAGAGAAATCGCAACCCGACCACTTCAACGAAGGTGACATGAGGACTTATTACTAGTAATAGCTGCTCTCTAATAATCTACATAATAATAAAACATTTACAGCCTATGGAAATACACCAAGTACCCTGATTATCTTAGAAAATAGACAGCTTCAAAATTCCAGCCCGCTTCTGATGAAAAGCCTTGATATTTAGGATGCTAAATTCTTAGAAAGCGTTACTTATCCATTCAATAAATAGCTGGCTTCTGGCCTTTATAAACGTTCGCTTTTTAAGTGTGTTAAAGCAGGAAAGGGGATAAAAAAAAATATTTTATTGCTGGAAGAACTAATCATTAGGAAGGTTTATACAAACTGTACTTTATAGCACGATTCTTTGAGATGAGGAGCGTGTGTATGGAACAACAAAAACCTGAGAATGTGAAGGCTGTTTGTCAAAGCTACAGGAGGAGCAGCAGGAAAGACTGAAAACTTACAGAACAAGTGTAGTTCTACTTCTCCGCATTAATCCGACCAACTGTTAGGAATTAATATTCCACCAAAGGGGAGTGATGCCCAGGCAATGTTCTGGGACGGTGGGTGGTAAAGGTAGCCTAGGAGAGGGTCTCTATGTTCAGCTGAATAATGCAAAATGTTGCCCACTGCTACATCAAGGGAAACCTGGGCTTGGCTCAGACAGGCAGAAGGAATGCCATTGTTCAGTGCCTCTAGCCAACAGAATATCAAGCAGCACACATTTCCAGAGACCTTTGGACAAGATGATATTAACATGCAATCATTGACAAAGATGCTGAGCTGCTGAAATGTTCTACATTTACATGTAACTTAATAGTCAAGGTTAGCATCCATGCTTAAAGTTACCTCGACTTTCTATCCAGAGCATGGTCAAAACACGACGCTAGCTAGGAGTGGAATGAACATTAGCACTAATGCTAACAGAACGGCACGACCAGCTGTTAATTTTACATATTGGTCCTGGCTCTATTGAAGGGTCAGGATCTCTATGCTATCAAATGCCATCTATCACAGCACAGCTAAGGCAAAGGTGTTTTGATACAGAGCATGCATTCACATGAAGACTGGAAGGACTGAACCTGTCTTATGTTCTTCAGAAATGGCCTGTCAAGATGAATACAGACGAGAATGCATTACAAATTGCTCAACTCATTCACACAATGTAACACCTAGCCTACCAAGCCACTGTATTTCAATTACAACCCTGTTTCCAAAAAGTAGGGACGCTGCATAAAATGCAAATAAAACAGAATGCAATGATGTGCAAATCATTTAATTCCTATATTGATTTGAAAATTGTACAAAGACAACACATCAAATGTTGAAACGGAGGAAGCTCATTGTTTTTGGAAAATACATGCCCATTTTGAATTTCAAGCCAGATGTATCAAACTAGTTGGGACAGGGGCATGTTTACCACTGTTATCACCTCTTCTTTTAACAATACTCTGTAACCGTTTGGGAACTGAGGAGTCCAATTGTTGGTGTTTAGAGAGTGAAATATTTCCCCAGTCTTGCTTGATATAGGATTTCAGATGCTCAGCAGTTCGGTGCCTCCTTTGTTGTATTTTTCTTTACATAATGCGCCAAATGTTTTCACTGAGTGACAGGTCTGGACTGCAGACATGCCAGTTTAGCAGCAAGACTCTTTTACTACAGAACCATGCTGTTGCAATAGGTGGAGAATGTGGTTTGACATTGTCTTCCTGAAATAATCACGGCCTTCCCTGAAAGACTTATCTGGATGGCAGCATGTTATTCCAAAACCTGTATATATTGTTCAGGATTAATGGTGACTTCACCCATGCCATAGGCCATCCAATACTGTTTTTCAGCCTTGTCCCTTACATACAGAGATTTCTCTGGATTCTCTGAATCTTTTAATGATACTACGTACCATTGATGATGAGATCTCCAAACTCTGCAGTGGTCAGTACCTATCAAAATTGGGAAGGAAAAGCAGTGAACCAGCGACAGGGTCATGGGCGACCAAGGCTCATTGATGCACGTGGGGAGCAAAGGCTGGCCTGTGTGGTCCGATCCAAAAGACGAGCTACTGTAGCTCAAATTGCTGAAAATGTTAATGCTGGTACTGATAGAAAGGTGTCAGAACACACAGTGCATCACAGTTTGTTGCGTATGGGGCTGCAAAGCCACAGACCAATCATGGTGCCCATGCTGACCCCTGTCCACTGCCAAAAGTGCCTACATTAAGCACACGTGAGCATCAGAACTGGAACATGGCGCAATGGAAGGAGGAGGCCTGGTCCACTGAGTCACGTTTTCTTTACCATAATGTGGATGGCTGGGGGCGTGTCTTACCTGGAAAACACATGGGACCAAGTTGCTCTATGGGAAGAAGGCAAGCCAGCAGAGGCAGTGTGATGCTTTGGACAATGTTCTGCTGGGAAACCTAGTCAAAGTAACATCCACATGAAAGGCACGACCCATTCATTAAACGTGATGTTACTTTGACACGTACCACCCACCTAAGCATTTTTGCAGACCATGTGCTCCCTTTCTTGGCAACGGTATTTCCTGATGGCATTGGCCTCTTTCAGCAGGATAATGTGCCCTGCCACAAACACAACAACGAGTTCAAAGTGTTGACTTGGCCTCTAAATTCCACAGATCTCAATCCAATCGAGCATCTGTGGGATATGCTGGACAATATGTTATCCCTCTGAAAAAAGGCAGATGTTATCCCTTATTAGGATGTTGGGAATCAGTATCTGCAATAAAAAGTGGTATTATTGCCCCCCTAATTGTGTGTATTGATCTGCTTTGAGTTTTGATCCTGGCTTTTCTAAGGATCCTCCCTTGCCGCAAAACCCTGTTTGGCAAACAAAGGCCCCTGTGAGATCCAAAACGTTACCACACTGTATCATGCCAGAAGATTCTGAGAACACATCCAAGACATTACCACACTGTTTCATGTCAGAAGATTCTGAGAACACATCCAAAACGTTACCACACTGTTTCATGTCAGAAGATTCTGAGAACACATCCAAAACGTTACCACACTGAATCATGCCAGAAGATTCTGAGAACACATCAAAGCATTTTGCATACACTGCAACATGAACATACTGGTAACATCTTCTGAGGAATAAAATACTGATGAAGACAAGTAAGGCCTGCAACCTGTGAATTCCACTGTCCTAAGAGAAGTTACCTTCCCACATACTGGAATATTAATAGAATTACACACTACAGCTAATGGCCTGGAATCTGCAGTCAGCCATAACAGAGCAATATCTGAACCATTTGCCTATTTACCCACCCCATCCTTCCCCCAATATCACAATATCCAATTGTTTGTCTGGTCTTGTTTCATAGCAACAACTGCCAAAGGATTTGGCCAAATTCCCACCGAGCAAAAGAGCTTTTTTACTCCCCTGCCTCAACCTGGATGTCACATGAGTCAACCACTTGAGAGCAAACTCACTCAAATCAGACCAGATTTCTGCAGCTGCCCAAGTCACTGGAGCACAATTAGACTATTGAATCATTGAGAATGATGCCTTTCCCCTCATCAGCTAACAGTACAGTCCAGGTTTGAACCGAGACACCGGTAGACAGCTTGGTGCTACCAACTAGGGTCCTAGATTGTTATACCAATTGGTGGTCCCTTGGCTCAGTTCTCCATGCAGATGACAATGCCTGTCACCAAGCTAATAACGAGCAATAACCATCTCCTCAACGACACACTAACCTGCTTTAAAAAAAAACTGCCTTTCTCACAGCCAGCTACATAACCCCAACACTGACCCCTACCAACACAACCAGGATTACCCCAACACTGACCCCTACCAACACAACCAGGTTTACCCCAACACTGACCCCTACCAAAACAACCAGGATTACCCAAACACTGACCCCTACCAAAACAACCAGGATTACCCCAACACTGACCCCTACCAACACAACCAGGATTACCCCAACACTGTCCCCTACCAACACAACCAGGATTACCCAAACACTGACCCCTACCAACACAACCATGATTACTCCAACACTGACCCCTACCAACACAACCAGGTTTACCCCAACACTGACCCCTACCAACACAACCAGGTTTACCCCAACACTGACCCCTACCAAAACAACCAGGATTACCCAAACACTGACCCCTACCAAAACAACCAGGATTACCCCAACACTGTCCCCTACCAACACAACCAGGATTACCCCAACACTGTCCCCTACCAACACAACCAGGATTACCCAAACACTGACCCCTACCAACACAACCATGATTACTCCAACACTGACCCCTACCAACACAACCAGGATTACCCAAACACTGACCGCTACCAACACAACCAGGATTACCCCAACACTGTCCCCTACCAACACAACCAGGATTACCCCAACACTGTCCCCTACCAACACAACCAGGATTACCCAAACACTGACCGCTACCAACACAACCAGGATTACCCCAACACTGTCCTCTACCAACACAACCAGGATTACCCAAACACTGACCGCTACCAACACAACCAGGATTACCCCAACACTGTCCCCTACCAACACAACCAGGAATACCCAAACACTGACCCCTACCAACACAATCAGGATTACCCAAACACTGACCCCTACCAACACAATCAGGATTACCCCAACACTGTCCCCTACCAACGCAACCAGGATTACCCCAACACTGACCCCTACCAACACAACCAGGATTACCCCAACACAGTCCCCTACCAACATAACCAGGATTACCCAAACACTGACCCCTAGCAACACAACCAGGATTACCCAAACACTGACCGCTACCAACACAACCAGGATTACCCAAACACTGACCGCTACCAACACAACCAGGATTACCCAAACACTGACCCCTACCAACACAACCAGGATTACCCAAACACTGACCCATACCAACACAACCAGGATTACCCAAACACTGACCGCTACCAACACAACCAGGATTACCCCAACACTGACCCCTACCAACACAACCAGGATTACCCAAACACTGACCCATACCAACACAACCAGGAATACCCCAACACTGACCCCTACCAACACAACCAGGAATACCCCAACACTGACCCCTACCAACACAACCAGGAATACCCAAACACTGACCCCTACCAACACAACCAGTATTACCCAAACACTGTCCCCTACAAACACAACCAGGAATACCCCAACACTGACCCCTAAAAAAAACACTGCCAAACTACTGAGCACCAAACAACAAATACTGGAATACATCCCCGCTACTGTGCAGAGTTCTACCTGAATACCTGTCAGATCATCCTCCAAAAGACTGGAAAACATCCTCACTACTGAGTAGAGTTCCACCTGAATACCTATAGTTGTACTCAATAGTTTGCATACCCTTTTCAGAACTGGTAATATATGTACCATTTGTAAAGAAAACATGAGTGAGCAGGCAAAACACATTTTATTATGGGATTTACATTCAACTGTAGCTCATAACAGAATGGCACAATCATAAAACAGCTTTTTTGTCTATGAGGCCTTGAATTCTTGCAGATGGTATAGCTGCCCATTCATTGTGGCAAAATGCCTCCAGGTCATGCAAAGTCTTTGGTTGTCTTGCATGAACCGCACATTTGAGAACTCCCCAGAGTGGCTTGATGATATTAAGGTCAGGAGACTGTGATGGGCACTCCAGAACCTTCACCTTTTTCTGCTGTAACTACTGGAGGGTCAACTTGGCCTTGTCCTTAGGGTCATTGTCGTGCTGGAAATCCATGAGCGTCTCATGCGAAGCTTTCGTGCAGAAGAATGCAAATTGTCTGCCAGTAGTTTCTGATAACATGCTGCATTCATCTTGCCATCAATTTTCACAAGATTCCCTGTGCCTTTAGAGCTCAAACACCCACAAAACATCAGTGAGCCACCACCATGCTTCACAGTGGGGATGGTATTCTGTTCACTATAGGCCTTGTTGATCCCTCTCCAAACATGGCGCTTATGGTTGTGATCATAAAGCTCTAAAGCTCCAAATTACAGTGTGCCAGAAGCTGTGAGGCGTGTCAAGGTGTTGTTGGGCATATTGTAACCAGGCTTTTTTGTGGCAATGGTGCAGTAAAGACTTTTTTCTGGCAACTCTACAGTACATTTTTGTTCAAGTATCATTGCATTGTGCTCCTTGAAACAACCACACCATCTTTTTCCAGAGCAGCCTGTATTTCTCCTGAGGTTACCTGTGGGTTTTTCTTTGTATCCCAAACAATTCTTCAGGCAGTTTTGGTTGAAATCTTTCTTGGTTACCTGACATTGGCTTGGTATCAAGAGATCCCTGAATTTTCCACTTCTTAATAAGTGAATGAACAGTACTGACTGGCATTTGCAAGGCTTTGGATATCTTTTTATATTCTTTTCCATAAAGTTACATTACCTTGTTACGCAGGTCTTTTGACAGTTCGTTCCTGCTCCCCATGGCTCAGTATCTAGCCTGCTCAGTGCATCCATGTCAAAGCTAACAAACTCATTGACTATGTATACACAGACACTAATTGAAATTTAAAAAGCCAATGGTTTGGGAAATTCACCTTTAATTGCCATTTTCACCTGTGTGTGTCACCTTGTGTGTCTGTAACAAGGCCAAACATTCAAGAGTATATACAATTTTGATCAGGGCCATTTGGTGGATTTCTGTTATCATTATGATTTAAAAAGGGCCAAACAACTGTGTGATAATAAATGGCTTCATATGATCACTATCCTTAAATAAAATACAGTTTTTTGCATGATCACTCTTATTTTCTAAATCAATGCCAAAATTGTATTTCTGCCAGGGTATGCAAACTTATGAGCACAACTGTATATCACTTTATCCTCGAAAATACTGGAATACATCCAGCACTACTGAGCAGAGCTCCACCTAAATACCTGCATCACTTAAACTTCTACAGTTGTGGAGACTCTTTTCAGCCATCAGACCTGATGTGCTTGTTTTTAATGTAATTTGAAAGACAATGTACATATATTGTAAAGAAAAGGTGAAATATTACCTAGCCTTTGTTATTATTTTTTAAAGTTACTGTTTGAAATAAAAAATTTGTAAACATGAAAATACACATTGGAAGTGATTGTAAATTCAGTAAATCCCAGTAAAATTTCACCCCACTTGTTTTGATGTGCTGAAAAGTAATTGAGATTTTGATGTCTACTGTAAAGACTGTCAGTGTCTAGAGGTCCAGAAAGCCTCTTACCAAAAGTACTTAAAAGCTTAATATGATTATTAAGCTTAATTCTGTGTAGTATAAAAATCCCTGAGGTAAAAGTCACAGTAAAAAATGCAGATGTTGCCAAGTAACCAACAGTTAAAATTCAAATTGAACCTTTTGTACAAAACACAGGTATTTGTTTGGTGGTCTTAAAATACCACTCACAAATACCAGATAAAAAGCACACAAACACACGCGCACACACACGCGCACACACACGCGCACACACACACGCGCACACACACACACGCGCGCACACACACGCGCGCACACACACGCGCGCACACACGCGCACACACACGCGCACACACACGCGCGCACACACGCGCGCACACACGCGCGCACACACGCGCACACACACGCGCACACACACGCGCACACACGCGCACACACACGCGCACACACACGCGCACACACACGCGCACACACACACGCGCACACACACACGCGCACACACACACGCGCACACACACACGCGCACACACACACGCGCACACACACACGCGCACACACGCGCACACACACACACACGCGCACGCGCGCCGCACACCACACACCACACACCACACACCCCACACACACACACCCCACACACACACACCCCACACACACACACCCCACACACACACACCCCACACACACACACCCCACACACACACACCCCACACACACACAGCGTCTAGTGATGCAGGGTTGAACTTCTGAATACCAGGAAAAGAGGATCAAGATGGGAGAGAATGCTGCCACACAAACATGCACGCACACGTACACACGTACACACGTACACACGTACACACGCATACTAAAATGTTGCTTGAAAGCAGGAACATGGACTTTATAAGGATTATCTCTGATCAGTCACCCAGTCTCAACCGATGGAGGCGTTAACCCTTGTTAACCTCTCTAACCCATTGATGTAGGGATATGTTATGCATGTACATCTGCATTAAACTGTCCAACTCACCCAGTCCTGAGGAGTAGATGGCCTTCACGGACTTCTTCATCTTGTACAGAACGCTTCGGTCCACATCCAGTGCCTGGAGGGACAAGAGGGAGGATGAGCACAATCAAAGCCAGGTGGCACAAAGCCTAGCATTCCTTCTGCCATGCCTTCAAACCTGAATCACTTCCAAGTGTAACACTGGGATGACCGCAACATTGGTGGTAACACTGGGATGACCGCAACATTGGTGGTAACACTGGGATGACCGCAACATTGGTGGTAACACGGGGATGACCGCAACATTGGTGGTAACACGGGGATGACCGCAACATTGGTGGTAACACTGGGATGACCGCAACATTGGTGGTAACACTGGGATGACCGCAACATTGGTGGTAACACTGGGATGACAGCAACATTGGTGGTAACACTGGGATGACAGCAACATTGGTGGTAACACTGGGATGACCGCAACATTGGTGGTAACACTGGGATGACCGCAACATTGGTGGTAACACGGGGATGACCGCAACATTGGTGGTAACACGGGGATGACCGCAACATTGGTGGTAACACTGGGATGACAGCAACATTGGTGGTAACACTGGGATGACCGCAACATTGGTGGTAACACTGGGATGACCGCAACATTGGTGGTAACACTGGGATGACCGCAACATTGGTGGTAACACTGGGATGACCGCAACATTGGTGGTAACACTGGGATGACAGCAACATTGGTGGTAACACTGGGATGACCGCAACATTGGTGGTAACACTGGGATGACCGCAACATTGGTGGTAACACGGGGATGACCGCAACATTGGTGGTAACACGGGGATGACAGCAACATTGGTGGTAACACTGGGATGACCGCAACATTGGTGGAGGCAGGCTCGTGTGTGACTCGGGAAGGCAGGCGAGGCTACAAATAGACAAAGAGAAGGAAAGAACAAAGAAACGAGGAAGGAACAGAAAGTCCAGGAGAACTGGACAGGGAAAGTGCATGTGCAGGAGCCTGACCAGGGGAGGGTGACCATCTAATTTATGGAAATTGGCCCGGAAACTCTCTCACTCTACTGACAAGCCTGTCCTATAACATGCATCCAACACACAAACACACATAATAGGTCATTCACGCTAACACACACATATACTAACAACACAGTCCTTCTGCTTCGGATGCCAGTTGAGACAAAAAAAAACACTGTACCGAAGCAACTTATTGGAGAGCTTCTGCAGGGTTTAGAAAATGGGTTTTGTGCTTCCCTAAATAGGTCCAGACAGCACCACTCTGCCCTTCAAATGTCCCAGCATTCAACAGATCATCATGTCCTCCTTTGCGCCAGGCTAATGCAGTGGAAGCTAACCCCGCCACAGGGTCTCCATTCAGCCGACACAGAAAAACACACTGTCCATGGGAAACACACTGTTAGCCAACAGAGAAGAACTAGGCCGAAATATGAATTATATTATTTAAAAATAAACTCGGATCTTGTCTTGACTCCGGTCATGTCATTAAGTAGCTTGCTGCAGGCAGAATGGAGAAGGGCTTTCGTTTGGGATTTTGCTGGTGTTGTATTTCTCACAGTGGGCAACGGCAGACAATGTGCTTATCCACATTTATCAGAGGTCTGCTGCTGACACTGGGAAGGCCCCTCCTCACACAGTGATTTAGACAAGGTCAACGTATGGATATCTATTCACACTTCTTACATCAATCAATCGATCACATGTATTTATAAAGCCCTTTTTACAACAGCAGTTGTCACAAAGTGCTTTTACAGAAACACCCGGCCTTAAACCCCAAGGAGCAAACAACAGTAGTACTGAATTTCAGAATTACATACAGAGAGATTATCAAAGGAGAGGAAGCCAGACCAAACATCCACACTTATTGATCAAGGACTAATTCTGAAATATAGGCCAGTGGTATTCAAATATGGACCACGAAACCAGTTAAAAAAGTAATCCTCACTACAACCTATAATCAGGGACTTATTTAGCCTCTGAACACCAGGAAGGTGGCTTAATGATTAGGAAGAACAGAAAATCAGCAGGCTCCAGACATTGCAGGCTACAGTTTGAATACCCTGGACATAGACTGTAAGTTGAATCCTAAAATCAAAGCAAAAACAAGACCTTTCCAAAATGGAGATGAAACCATGTTAGTGCCAGGAACTCGGGGAAATATTCCTCTACAGAGGAATGTCCACAAAGGCCTCATTCTAACCTAACTTTGACCTCTGAAGTTGGCCAATGAGAGGCAGAGCCAGGTTACTCCATTGGGCATAAAAATGTACCGACTTTAAATCAAAGTGTTTAATATAAACTCCCATAAGATGATTAAATAAGTTATTTTGATGATCAAGAAGAGAAATCATTCATTTAAAATATTGTCGTGAGCTGGACATGCTAACTCATGACAAGCATTTATACCAACAAGGTCACTGCTCAACCTCACGTCCTTTCCAGCAGTGCCAACAATGTTTCAAGGAAAATTACCCGATTTGTCTAAGATTACATTTTTGCCGTAGCCACAACAACAAAAATTTGCTATTCACTTTCTCAGCAACCTTGCACCTCCTCTCCAATTCATCCCCTGCCTGTGTGTGGGTTCTGTATCTACTTAAGTTTTGGGTAGAAGTTAGTGGGACCAAATAATTCTAGATTGGAATTGGAATTGTATTTAGAAAAGGCATACTTTGTATTGGAATACTAAGTATTGGAATTTTAATTAATTTGGAATATTTCAATATCCTTGCCCACCCCAACTCATTATCCAGAAGACTTAACACAGGCCTAAGATTCCCCTAAGTCTAAAATAATTACGACAAAACATAATGTATGAACTAAAGCAGATGAGTTTTGCCAATCGACGCTGTCAGGCCAAAATTAAAATTTCCTGAAAATACTGGAACCCATCCTCAACATCCTACTGAAGATGGAAAGCTGTTTATTTCTCATTCACCATTCTACTGTACAAATTAGTAATTCACCAGTCTAGAGTAAAAGATGATATTATACACACGCACACACACGTTGATATTCCACCAAGCCTTGAGAGGATACTCAGTAATGATGACCGGAAAGCATTCTACTGACATCATCCCTTCCAGTATTCAACCAGAGGCCTTTTAACCTCCACAACAGACCTCCATTGATTTCCTCTTATGCCTGCAAGAGGTGACAGTTATGTCACTATTGCTGTCAGAAACCACCCAAGAAAAATCACCCTGCAGCTAATTTTACCCTGAGACAGTGTTAAGTCACATTACCTCTGTACGGAGTCTGAACACAGGGAGTGGTAAATCACATGACCTCTGTACGGAGTCTGAACACAGGGAGTGGTAAATCACATGACCTCTGTATGGAGTCTGAACACAGGGAGTGGTAAATCACATGACCTCTGTAAGGGGTCTGAACACAGGGAGTGGTAAATCACATGACCTCTGTAAGGGGTCTGAACACAGGGAGTGGTAAATCACATGACCTCTGTACGGAGTCTGAACACAGGGAGTGGTAAATCACATGACCTCTGTAAGGGGTCTGAACACAGGGAGTGGTAAATCACATGACCTCTGTAAGGGGTCTGAACACAGGGACAGTTGGGTCTTAGCGGTTTCCCTTTGGCTGTAGTATTTATGTTATTTGACCTAGAGTGGATATAAAAATCTACACACCCCTGTTAAAATGCCAGGTTCTTGATAAATCATGTCATAACTTTTTCCACCTTTAATGTGACCTATAACGTGAACAATTCAATTGAAAAACAAACTGAAATATTTGAGGGGGAAAAATAAAAAAAACTCACAATAATTTGGTTGCATAAGTGTGCACACCCTTAAACTAATACTTTGTTGAAGCAACTTTTGATTTTATTACAGCACTCAGTCTTTTTGGGTAGGAGTGTATTAGCATGGCACATCTTGACGTGGCAATATTCACCCACTCTTCTTTGCAAAAGCGCTCCAAATCTTTCAGATTGCGAGGACATCGCCTGCGCACAGCCCTCTTCAGACCACCCCATAGATGTTCAATTGGATTCAGGTCTGGGCACTGGCTGGGCCATTCCAAAACATTAATCTTCTTCTGGTGAAGCCACGTTTTTGTGGATTTGGATGTGTGCTTTGGGTTGTTGTCGTGCTGAAAGGTGAACTTCATATTCAGCTTTCTAACGGACACCTGAAGGTTTTGTGCCAAAATTGCCTGGTATTTGGAACTGTTCATAATTCTCTCCACCCTGACTAAGGCCCCAGTTCCAGCTGAAGAAAAACAGCCCCAAAGCATGATGCTGCCACCACCATGCTTCCCTGTGGGTATGGTGTTCTTTGGGTGATGTGCAGAGTTGTTTTTGCACCAAACATGGAATTGTGGCCAAAAAGTTCAACCTTGGTTCATTCAGAACATATCACATTTTCCCCACATGCTTTTGAGGGACTTGATGTTTGTTTTTGTAAACTTCAGCCGGGCTTGGATACTTTTCTTTGTAGGGAAAGGCTTCTGTCTTGCAACACTACCCCATAGCCCAATCATATGAAGAATACAGGAGACTGTTTTCACATGTAGCACACAGCCAGTACTTGCCAGAAATTCATGAAGTTCCTTTAATGTTGCTATAGGCCTCTTGGAAGCCTCCCTGACCAGTTTTTTCAGTTTTTTCATCAATTTTGGAGGGACGTCCAGTTCTTGGTAATGTCTCTGTTGTGCCATATTTTCTCCACTTGATGATGACTGTCTTCACTGTGTTCCATGGTATATCTAATGCTTTGGAAATTATTTTGTACCCTTCTCCTGACTGATATCTTTCAACAATGAGATCCCTCTGATGCTTTGGAAGCTCACTGTGGACCATGGCTTTTGCTCTGAGAGGCAACTAAGAAAATGTCAGGATAATCCTACTAGAACTGCTGAACTTTATTTGTGATTAATCAGAGTCACTTTAAACGATGGCAGGTGTGTAATGACTTCTATTTAAGATGAGTTTGAATGTGATTGGTTAATTCTGAACACAGCCACATCCCCAGTTATAAGAGGGTGTGCACACTTATGCAACCAGGTTATTGTAAGGACTTTGTTTAATTTTTCCCCCTAGAAGATTTCAGTTTGTTTTTCAATTTAAATGTTCACATTACAGGTCACATTAAAAGTGGAAAAACATGATTGATCTTTGTCTCATTCTTTTACAGCACAAAAAACAGGCATTTTAACAGGGGTGTGTTGACTTTTTATATCCATTGCAAGTCCTAGACTTGCTTGCAGAGATGTTTAACCAAACAGATGAAATCTCTATGTATATTTCAGCCCCTAAAACAGCTTGTGACATGTAGCCCCTAAAACAGCTTGTGACATCTAGCTGTTGAGGTCAGAATATTCAAAGCATCTGTGGTGGTGTGTTCAGACAAACCCTCCTCTCAGGAAAGTCAGTTTCCTGAACACGTACGAGCCATACGGAAGGACAATACAGATCAGAAAACACAATGCAGGTGTTTTGACTGAAGGCAGCCATGTACAGTAAAATGGGAAGGATTGTACATTTCTAATAAAGATTAATAATAAATATATACTTAAAAAAAGGACTGTAGTAAATAATTAAAATACTGTACCAAGCTATGTTGACACTTTTGGATAGTGATACAATTGCTCAGAAGCATGTTTATGTTTAATACTTTATAATCTGTCAATCATATGTTGGAATAAAAAGTACTAACACGTTCTTGACTGGTCAACTGTACAACTGCTTTCTGAAAAGATAATATTCAAACATAAAGCTATGAGGCTTTCAGAAGAGGTAATTAGGGTTTTGCTACAGGCAACTATGGTTTCATTGGTTGCCTCATACTGTTTTAAAGTGAAGAAAATGGAATTTAAAAGGTCACCTTTACTAAAGCTATTAAGAAAAGCCTAGTCAAGATATCTTTGAAGACATTAAAATAACATCAAAAAGCAGGCTATATATTTAGCCTAGCAGGGGACTATTCAGTTCACTGTGACTGATAGATCAAACAGTGTTTGATGCCTCTAACCATATTGCCTCAACCACTGTCTGTTGAGTACCACATCACATCAATGCTAAAATCGCCATAAACAACATATAGCATACTTTATCAAATTACACCAACCCTCAAATCCCTTTTGCTGGCCAAAGCCCCAGTATGCTCATTTGCATAGACGGCAGTGGTTGGTCGACCTGAGGTCCAGATACGCAACACATAAAGCAGCATTACCTCAGCAGATACTTTCAATCTGTACAGAGTGCTCTGTCAGGTCACAGTTCACAGAGACAGACGCCCATAAACCAAGCCCAGCTGAACACTCCATCACTCTCACACACTCCCTTCCTGCTCAGAACCGCTCCAACACAGTCCAACCACAGACCCGACAGACGCAGGCCAGCCAGACCACAGACCCGACAGACGCAGGCCAGCCAGACCACAGACCCGACAGACGCAGGCCAGCCAAACCACAGACCCGACAGACGCAGGCCAGCCAGACCACAGACCCGACAGACGCTGGCCAGCCAGACCACAGACCCGACAGACGCTGGCCAGCCAGACCACAGACCCGACAGACGCTGGCCAGCCAGACCACAGACCCGACAGACGCAGGCCAGCCAGACCACAGACCCGACAGACGCAGGCCAGCCAGACCACAGACCCGACAGACGCAGGCCAGCCAAACCACAGACCCGACAGACGCAGGCCAGCCAAACCACAGACCCGACAGACGCAGGCCAGCCAAACCACAGACCCGACAGACGCAGGCCAGCCAAACCACAGACCCGACAGACGCAGGCCAGCCAAACCACAGACCCGACAGACGCAGGCCAGCCAAACCACAGACCCGACAGACGCAGGCCAGCCAAACCACAGACCTGACAGACGCTGAAGGGGATTTCCACCATTGGGACATTTAGCATTAGAAGACACTAGAGAATCTTCTTACACACCTATCAGTATTAACAAAAAGAGCATTTATTTTATCGGCATCAGGATATAAACATTAGGTCAAACCAAACAGCTTCCACAGAGGACGAAGTGTTTCTTGGGGATGAAGAGTTCACTTTGTTGTTGGCACGGATGACAAGCTTGAAATGAGTTGATGGAATTAAACCATGAAGTCTTGAAGAATGACATCAGACACCATCTGGTACGCTAGAATTGAGTGGTAGGGGTCATCACTGGGGCAACTGAATCTCTTTATACTTCCCAGGTCACAGAAAGGGCTTAGGTTTCACACTGAATCCAGATGGAGTCATTTCAAATTCACAACACATCGACATCAGAAAACAGCTGGCCAGAGAATCAGACTGCAAACAGAGTCAGCTAAGGCATGCAGATTTGGCAAGTTTTGGAACTTGAAAGAGTATTATTTTCAGTTACATAAAAGAGATTGCATTAAGACATGTCAGTTAGGTTCAGATGTCATTGGTGTAACCAGAATATTGGCTATGGTGCAATCACAGGGCCTCAGATCTGCTGTGCGGCCTGGCTTAGCTCAGAGACGTGTAGGCGTGGAGCAGAGAACCTAATATCGAAAGCACTTGGCCTGGATTACCCAAGGTCACCCAAACAAAAACATGGAGGGAAATTAGCTGGGAGGATCATTCATATTTCATGAGTTTCATAGTGGGCCTTTTGTTCCATCTCTTTGTGGGTTTCAGTGACTTTCTTCTGCTGAATGAAGAAAGAAGAACACGAAGTACTGAAATAAACACTCACTTGGCATAAAATAATTGCATATTCTTAGGCTGTACTACTCACAACGGTTAGGGTGACAGGCCTTCCCTACATAAAAGGAAGACACCAATCAGAATGCTAGGATTAGCCAGGCCCATTGCATGAGAAGAGACCAATCAGAATGCCAGGATTAGCCAGGCCCATTGCATGAGAAGAGACCAATCAGAATGCCAGGATTAGCCAGGCCCATTGCATGAGAAGAGACCAATCAGAATGCCAGGATTAGCCAGGCCCATTGCATGAGAAGAGACCAATCAGAATGCCAGGTATTCCTTAATGACTACATGCTGTACAGAGATGGAGGGCCCTGCCTCATTGTTCCTGTCATGGAACTATTTAATGAGCACACATCTAGCTGGGACCCATCTACCACTGAGCCCCAACACACCACTGAGCCCCAACACACCACTGAGCCCCAACACACCACTGAGCCCCAACACACCACTGAGCCCCAACACCCAGAAAAAAACCCCGTCTGGTGGTCATGGCCTGGCCTCAGACTGGTCTGTAACCTTCTCTGAACTGCTCAGGAGTCGGGGGGGGGGGGGGGGGTCTAGAGAACATGTCTGGCGCCCGTCTGGTGTCACTATATTTCACCGCCCCACAGACCTCCCCCCCCCCCCAGTCTGTGACATGAGCTGGAACCTCGGCAAGACAGGAGGCTGTCTGGGGCAATTATGGAGGGTGGTAGAGGACATCCTCCATTCTAATCCATGTTTTTAATAGGAGGCACCAGATGTTATAGTCAGAGAAGAAAAAGACAAGGATCACCCTTTCAGGTTCATTAGTCTTCAGGCTTTCTTCAGACCAAAACACAGTTTGCTAAAGGTTTTCATCTGATCACATACAGGTGTGACTAATTGAAACAGAATACATATCAAATGCTCAGACATTTTACATAAATTAACATAATCAAATAACAGAAGGGTGTTAATGTTACTGTAAGACCAAAACACCACTGCATTCATGTTTGCTTTTGTAGTGAAACTGCATGTTAACCATTTGATCTGAATCAGTTTCAGTTCATGAGGAAATGCATTTCCATCTCGTTGAAGACAGCTTGGCAGCAGTACTCCAGCTTTACCATGAACTGTGTGGGCTGAACACCTTCACACCGGAAAGCTCAGACCTAGTAATGATGTTGGCAGAAGGCTGCTTGAATGGGAATTGTGGTCTATAAACTGTAGTAAGTACCAGATAAAACAATAATTAAATGACTGGGTAATAATGGACTGCACTGAAATAAAGCAGCTCAGCTAATCCTCAGTGACCTTGATTCAGGTTGAACATGGGCTATGGTTGGACCTTGGGAAGCATGAAAAACACCTGATCAACCTAGTAGATTATAAGAATGGTATTGTGAATACTATCATCCAGCGTGTTCCCATGAATAGAGGAAGCAGCCTTTGCTTTTAGTCCTCAAACAACTGCTTAAAAATTAACTGTAAGGTGCTGTGTTTATCAATTACTTTCAGTTAATAATTCTGTTTTAAGCTTTTTGAGTTATTATAAACCAGATTTGCTCCTAGCCATATTTTCTCAAGCAAACTTATTTTATTATTGATGTGAGAGACCTAGCCATTTAGTTGAAAGCCTTTTGATTCCTGTTCATATCACACGTAACTATAAATAGGCATCATGGTTTTGTTTACATATTAGAAGCCCACATGACCGAATTAAACATCAAAGTGTTTCCATGAGACAGTCGGTCAGAGCACTAAGATCAGCTGCATCAATATATTGAATAAAACATTTTTGAAAAATGCTGCATCATCACACTGTTGTTGCCCCACCCCATTAGACTGAAACCCAGGACCATGCCCCACCCCATTAGACTCCAACCCAGGACCATGCCCCACCCCATTAGACTGAAAGCCAGGACCATGCCCCACCCCATTAGACTCCAACCCAGGACCATGCCCCACCCCATTAGACTGAAACCCAGGACCATGCCCCACCCCTTTAGACTGAAACCCAGGACCATGCCCCACCCCATTAGACTGAAACCCAGGACCATGCCCCACCCCATTAGACTGAAACCCAGGACCATGCCCCACCCCATTAGACTCCAACCCAGGACCATGCCCCACCCCATTAGACTGAAAGCCAGGACCATGCCCCACCCCATTAGACTCCAACCCAGGACCATGCCCCACCCCTTTAGACTCCAACCCAGGACCATGCCCCACCCCATTTGACTCCAACCAAGGACACCACTGAAGTCCTTGCAAAACTCCAGGGGACCTCTATCAAAAATGTGGTGCGTGCTACCTCGGAAGGTGGCGTCTTGAGCAATCGATATCTGCAAGTTTACACAACAAAATAATGTAGCCTTCTTCGATCTGCCTTGAAAAATATAGCATACTGTAAACAAGCCCTTTTTCATTTAAGATTAATGTACACTTCACAAGTTTCAAAGTCCTAACATCACAGAGCAGTTTATAGTAGACAAGCAGATTTCGTGCATGTATGCACGGAACAACCCAGGACCATCTGCTATATCCGATGTATATAGCAGATATACAGTAGTAGTAGCAGCATTAGTAGTATATTCTAGTGTATTATTTATCTGATGTATATAGCAGATATACAGTAGTAGTAGCAGCATTAGTAGTATATTCTAGTGTATTATTTATCTGATGTATATAGGAGATATACAGTAGTAGTAGCATTAACAGTATGTTGTATGGTATTAATTTGATGCATAACAGTTTCCAAAATGTTGAGATGCATAAAATTCATAAAATGTAAATGAAAACAAAATGTAATGATGTGCAAAACATTTCTCCCTATATTTCATTGAAAATAGTACAAAGACAACATATAATGTTGAAACTGAGAAATGTTATTGTTTTTGGAAAAATACATACCCAATTTGAATTTGATTCCAACAACACGTTTAGAAAAAAAGTTGGGACAGGGGCATGCTTACCACATTGTTACATCACCTCTCCTTTTAGCAACACTCTGTGAGCGTTTGGGAGCTGAGCAGACCAACTGCTGCAGTTTTGAAACAGAAACGTATTCCCATTCTTGCTTGATATATGATATTAGCTGCTCAACAGTTCGGGGTCTCCTTTGTCGTATTTCTCGGTCCATAATGCGCCAAATGTTTGCAATGAGTAACTGTTCTGGACTGCAGTCAGGCCAGTTTAGCACCCAGACTATTTTACTACGAAGCAATGCTGTTGAAATGCTTACAGAATGTGGTTTGGTATTGACTTGCTGAAATAAGCCAGGCCTTCCCTGAGAAAGACGTTGCCTTCAAAGACATGCAAGTCACACATGCCATGTGCACTAATGCACCCCCATACCATCATGGATGCTGGCTTTTGAACTGTGCGCTGATAACAAGCCTGATTCTTCAGACCACAGGACAGTTTTCCACTTTGTCTCAGTCCATCTTAAATGGGCTTGGGCCCAGAGAAGGCAGTGGCGTTTCTGGATCTTGTTATATATGGTTCCACCTTTGCATGGTAGAGTTTTAACATACTGTGTTCAGACAATGGTTTTTGGAAGGTATCCAGAGCCCATGCAGTGATTTCCACTACAGAATTGTCTGTTTTTAACGCAGTGCTGCATGAGGGCCCGAAGATCATGGCCATCCAATATTGGTTTTCAGCCTTGTCCCTTGCATACAGAGATTTCTCTGGATTCTCTGAATCTTCTACAATAGTAGTAGCATTAGCAGTATGTCCTAGAATAGTATTTTGTTTTGTATATAGCAGGTATACAGTAGTTAGGAGGTTCCAGAGATGTATTTATCTGATGTATATAGCAGCTAGTGTTTCTGGGAATCCAAACAATGGAGTCAGACCATCTGTCAAAATGCTAATTCAGCCAAATGCAATGGCAGATTGTTATCACAGGATTACAGGGCTCACTTACCTAGAGAACTACAGTATATTTCTGACATATGGCGTGATCCAGCAGCTGGAGGGTTAAAACAGGGCATATAGGAGTCTGGGTAATGATGTCTTCATGTGCAGCATTATGTGGATGGTGGGTAACCATGGCAGCGGCACTAACAGCGCTGTCTCCAGGCTTCATCTGCCCCATGAGAACAACCAATCAGCATCACAGAATGGGCTTCTCCAGTTACATCGAATGTGAAACACACACACGCATGCACGTGCCCTCGAGGACAGCTGGGCCTGAGACACACTCGCAAGCAGACCCTGACACACACTCGAGCACTAAAGAAGAAGACAGGCAAGTGTGTTCATCTTCAGAGACGCCCTCAGGACCCTTCAGGGTATCGAGGAGGAGACACTCAGACCACAGCCTCCTGTAGAGCTGCTGACCTGGGAAAGCATCTAAAAACATACGACCACACAGCAACTCTACAGCTCCTGGGCTGAAGGGCCTACTAGAGTGGACAGGGTTTAAAGAAACGTGGTAAAGCCTATTCAGAGACTGGACAATAAGACAGAAATGTAAATACACAGCAGACAAGTCCGAGCAGAAAACCGCTGGAAAGATGATCACTGAAGGAGTAGAAACGCCCCATGTCCTCACACAGCCTCAGGTCAATGCACTCAATGTATGGGATTTGGGTCAGAACTAAAAAGAAAAAAATATTGAAAGTTTAATTCACAATTTTGAGCAAATTAATGAAACTGAGTAAATAAACAGGCCAGTGCTCGAGTTAAGGGACTACTAGAAAGAATCCTGGGGCAGTTAAACAAGCCTGGGGTAGTTAAAATACCTTTAGGGAGAACATCCATCTCTCCCCTTTCCTCCCCTCCAGTTTCTGTCAAACAAATGATTCTCAAATGATTGTCAATGTGTGCCAAAGTAAACAGACAACCTGGTTCCAACTTCTGTCTAATCCCCACATATTCAAATAAAATGGCTTCAGTTCTCCTTGGTAAAAACTGTAAAAACTACAAAGGGCTACCACCTGCCTGCAGTAACACAGTCTGGTGGGAACATAAACTGAGGTACTAAATCTATCAAAGAAAAAAACCCTGGTTTGAAATAGAAAGCCAGGAAGTCCAGAACCTCATACTATATAGCTATGTCATGTTGCTCTTGGCTACATAAATGATGTCTCCATTTGGGTCTGGACAAAACACTTGCCGGCCCTGACCTGCAATTGACCACTTCAAAGACATATGCCTTTCCTTTGTGGTCAGTGGAGTTTTACGATGTCATGGGGAAACTTCACACATCTGAGGACCAAAAGGCCACACCACAGTTTGGCTATTTCAACAAGGGTCAATAGACCAAGAAGGCCTAGTCAGAAACAATTCTCACAAGTTACAATGCACTTGAGGTTTGGGTGCAAGATTATTCACAACTTTGATTTCTGCCACCACCTGTGAACACTGGACAAGATGGAGCATGCCACTTAAAAACAGAGGGGTTTGGGCTTAATCAAACACTATCTCTGTGTTAAGCCCAGACATCTCTCTGCATCACATCCTCAGGTGGACCGAGGGATAGAAATACTACTGATGTGATGCTAGAGGTCTGCAGGGACTGAACAGTGAACATACGTGTGGGAGGTTAATTCAGCCCTGAAGGATTTGTTGCTGATAGACGGTCAAAAGGTCATAAAGACAGTCAGGGTGCTGAGGCAAAGGCCGGAGGGGCAAGACCTCCAGACGTGTGACAGTTACGGCGTTCAGGAAGTAAGGTACATGTCAAGCTATGAGGAGCATTCGAACCACCTAGGGGGTCAAATCAGGAAGGAAACCCTGCACCACAATTTCAGGAATTCTGCCTTTAAAAGGCAGCGGCTCTGAGAGTTTATAAATTAGCGGGGGACTGATGTAAACTCAGCTTGTCAGAGGAGCAGGTAAATTAGAACCAAATGTGTATTGTTGAAAAGAAAAATCAAGTTAATGTAAACAGTTTCAAGCCTGTTCATATCTGCATGTGTAGGCACATGGGTTGTTCTCATGGCAGAAACATAGTAGCCCAATGCTAAATGCCCGTTACATAGGGCACGTTCACATTATGAGAGAGACAGTAAAATACTGGATTTGCATAATCATTTCCATATAATTTGAATTTACACCAGCATGTTCGAGATGTTCCCCACTAAAGTTCTGACAGAATTGTCATCACATTTGCAAAACTCCAAGGGGCTCTAACAAGAAAGTGCTGATCTATGGATACCTGCAAGCTTACAAAACAAATGTATCTTAATATGGCATCTCAAGTCTTTTCTGAAAGGTCTCCGAAAATGTAACGTAATGTAAACCAGCCCGTAGTGACACAGTGAGATTCTGACTTCACCTGATAAAGTGGCAGCTCTGGAGAGTTGTGGTGCACACATTGTGCTATGGAATGGAGAACCGCATGCATGTGAACATGAAGAGAAATGGAAGCTCCTTTGAAGTACAAGGAATTTGATTAATTTTAAGGACTCTAATCCAAGTAAAGTCCTTTCAAGTGGTACTACAACAGCTGGCAACAGCCATGTGGGCAGATTTCGTCATTAGCACGTATGAAATCCAAATGCATTAAACTGAAAGTGTCCACAGACAGCTTCATGACCTGACGCGAATGAGGCCTCTCAGAAGTTACCCAACCTTTTCAGTCGGACCAGTCTTTCACTTATTAATTTCCTACAGAAATTCTCTCCAACTGGCAAAATATTATTTGTTTTATTCGCTTATGATCCCTCAAAACCAGGGATCAATTGTGTAATCTTGGTGTTTTAATAGATTCAGACCTCACATTTAACAGTCATAACAAAACGGTCACCAAAACAGAATTTTATAATCTACAAAATATAGCCAGAATCAAGGGCTTGTTGTCCCAAAAAGACCAAGAGAAGCTCATCCATGCTTTTATCTCTAGTAGGGTTGACTACTGTAATGGCCTCTTAACTGGACTCCCCAAAAAACTGTAAAACAGCTGCAGCTCATTCAGAATGCTATGTAAACAAAATACAGATTTAACCACTTCCGTTCTTTGTACAGACACTGAAAATCTGCAGCAAGAGACATAGTTGCAAAAAGCATCTGAAATCATGTAAAGAATTATATTATATGATCTTACAGGCCTTCTAGATGACTTGAGTTCAAATCAAACAACGTTTCTGGAAAGAGAAGCCATATAAAAGACCTTCCTTGCAGCTCTTAAGTGAAAGTGACAACCCAGCAATAAGGATTCCTGAGGTTCCATCGCTCCTCTTGTGCAGAGCAACCAATCAATGATGGACTTGATTAATGAAGAGGCAACCAATAAATGATAGAGTTCATTAATGAAGAGGCAGGGCCTGTCAGGGAACAACAGCCTTAAAAAGATTCTGCCCATGACAGCCTGTAACACAGCCCCCTGACGGAGGGCCCTAGGCTAAACAGACAGAAGTGAAGTAGTAAAGAAACACTGTCTCTCTTAAGGTTTCTTTTTAAAGTGAAATATAAAAAAAAAGAAGAGGGAAAAAACTGCTTTTAAATTGACCACATAGAACAACCAATTCATTACTTAGGGAGAACTAGGAAAGAAGAAAACATGCCGCATTCTGGTTTTGTGTGTGTTGGGCTGAACAGTGTGGATCCTCCATTCCGGTGAGTGTCATATGATCCTTAAAAGGACGTAGGCCAAGGTTGCCAGGGCAGCTCTGTAGGCAAACCCTCCTACGGATCCGTCTCTATGGCAGTTAGTACCATCGTTGATCGTCAACATCATTCTGATGTCTGAGGTCTTGTGAAAACGTTTCTCCGGTTCCGTCTTTATGGCAGTTACTGGTTGAGCGTCACCACCTACATCAGAATGATGTCTGAGGCCTGGTTAAAAAGTTCCTTATATGACACCTGTGCCACAGGTGCTCCACACAGCTTGACTGTTCCCACAGAATGGCCACAGGAATCCCCGGAGGAGATGATGTCATCCTTCCATTGGCCAGGGAACAGATCCAGGTTCAGGCAGGCCGCTTCCCTAACCAGAAAATAATTCCTGCTCCGAGAGAAAGCCTAGCACTCATCTGTAGATTTGGTTGGAGGTATTTTACTGCTGAGCCTTCAGGTTAAATAACTCTCAGCAGAAGCAGAGCTGTCCAGAGAGGCATCTAGACTATCCAGATCTCCTATCTCTGGATAAAGAATATCAATTTCTCAGATTTACATGAAAAAAAACAAGTCAATTGGAGGGAGTTTGACAAATGGATGTAAAACGAAGAGTCTGTTCTATATCATCATCTGAAAAGACAATGTAGCTAGCCTGGACAGACCTCATGGCATACATTATCCCTGTTCTTCACCATGGAAACCACACTAGAGTAGAGACCACTTCCTCATTGCTAATCCTGGAACAGATAGGGTGGATGCTAGAGAGCATCTGGCTGGTGACAACGTTTGCTCTGGATTCCAGGAACGGCACCATCATTCCCCTGATACCTCCCACTAATCTGCCCACAGAAGCATGAAGTTGGGCAACATGCCTCAACAGCACATTGTTGAGATGCCTCGTCGTTGAACTCGAGTGGGGGGGGGGTAAAGGACGACAGAAATATTAAAGTAAAATGCATTATCAAAGTATTGATGATTCAGCTGAGAATAAGCGCAGCATGTATGATGGAGAGCCTGACTGTTCCATAATGGAGCCCCATTACCAGATTGGTGGAGGGCAGTCAAATATCATCCAAATTACAGTCAACCACAAAGGACAGGTGATCTTGCATCTGAGGGCAAACCAATCTCATTTATTTTTGCCCGACCCTTCACGTGCCAGTATCAAGGATCTACATTAAGCCTTTAAAAAACATCAAGCTCCATGGGGAATCTCCATGGGCTTCAGACTGACTCCCAGTGCTTCTGGTCTGCCATATGAATGCCCAGCTTGAACCCGGGCCTCAGCAGTTAAATGCATGCAGAATTAAAACAGCCCTTAGTAAAGGGAACAGTGAGATCTGAGGGCGGAGACATTCATCAGATCATGGAATGGCGCCTATTGATTCTGATCCCAATTAAACATCTTTCTGCTGCAGGTACAGACTGGGAAACACTGCTCCAAATAAAGGACCATGTCGGTGCCATTCCTTGCCACAAGTGTTAAGGTTTTAAATTTTTTTGTTTATCAAAATGTAAAGATGGTATTTTTTTTTACTCTAAATAAGTGGTGGGGATTGACATATGAACTCAGTGCTGAGTCTGCTTTTGTCTTCAGCACACTCAGAAAAGTAACATCTGCTCTGTCAAAGACAGTTCCCTGCTCAAAATTTAAATGTTCCAACATAAACCTGTAAACAAAAAAAACCCTGAGTGAGTATAACCAAGCGAAGTAGGAGTGTTCTGGTTTTGCAGAAAAACAGAGGGGGTTTATTGACACAAGGCACAAACATCCTCAGAGTGGACAAACAGGTTTTATAGTGGTGGTTTTAAAGCCACGGTAATCTGAGTAACACTAATCCCACTAACAATTTTAGTGGCTCTTCTGCTGGACACATTAAGCCCATTTATTTGGCGATGAGAGACAAAGCTTTTATAGCCACAGTCCTAATTAAACGCTCTGTCCACACTAATTGGTTTATGGAGAAGTAATGACAAAGCAGACAAGGCCCTATTAAGCCCCATTCGAGGTAGACAGTGAGCGTCCCTGTGTGCTCGACAGTGGGGTGGAGACCTCTCCTACACCCACCCGAGGGACGTCTGGTGGGGCTGTTGGGCCAGAACACCCGGACGTCTGGTGGGGCTGTTGGGCCAGAACACCCAGACGCCTGGTGGGGCTGTTGGGCCAGAACACCCAGACCCCTGGTGGGGCTGTTGGGTCAGAACACCCAGACGCCTGGTGGGGCTGTTGGGCCAGAACACCCAGACGCCTGGTGGGGCTGTTGGGCCAGAACACCCAGACGCCTGGTGGGGCTGTTGGGCCAGAACACCCAGACGCCTGGCGGGGCTGTTGGGCCAGAACACCCAGACGCCTGGCGGGGCTGTTGGGCCAGAACACCCAGACGCCTGGCGGGGCTGTTGGGCCAGAACACCCAGACGCCTGGCGGGGCTGTTGGGCCAGAACACCCAGACGCCTGGCGGGGCTGTTGGGCCAGAACACCCAGACGCCTGTCTGGGCTGTTGGGCCAGAACACCCAGACGCCTGGCGGGGCTGTTGGGCCAGAACACCCAGACGCCTGGCGGGGCTGTTGGGCCAGAACACCCAGACGCCTGGCGGGGCTGTTGGGCCAGAACACCCAGACGCCTGGTGGGGCAGTTGGGCCAGAACACCCAGACGCCTGGTGGGGCAGTTGGGCCAGCAGAATCTGCACATGTGAAGCACAATACATGAGCTTGGTGTCCTCACACCTTCTGAATAATTACACCTTCCCAGAAGACACCAACACGTACTACCGGCAGGAAGTGGCACTTTGTGGCTGTTTACGGGAACCCCATGTGACATTCACCTAAAAGTTCCATTCAATTTGCAAATTATTCTGTGGTGGAAGGGCTGAGCAAGTTTTCGTGCGGAAGCAAAAATTGGATGCCAAAATGTGAGGGCCTAAATACCAAGCTGACAAACAATAAGGCAATTATAAAAATGTAAATGCCAAAACCTGCACTGTATATTATGAAATGACTGCAAAAGACCTATTGTACTGTCAAAATTCTCCTTTCCTGGCTTGAGAAGACTATACAACAAACTGTTCAGCAGCACTATTTTCAGACTGTCCTCAACTGTCACTTAAAGGACAAATACGGAGATGCCAGCACTTTTACAGCAAGCCACAATTCTCAACAGAATGAGTACAACGCAGGGAATACCAGACAGCCCAGTTAGATATCTTTGGCTCGTGCTCTTTTCTAACAAACGTGTCTGTTTACATCAAAACATTTTAATGGTGCTTCTATGTTGGTGCCCAATGGCAAAGTCCACAGACAGGAATGACAACATAATTTACTCCCCACAAACAAGACTGGAAGAAACCCAATGTGAGCTCACACCTGAAATCAGCTGTTTTAATCACATTTGGTTTGCAGTTATTGATAAACAGCAACAGTAGCGCAATATGATGGAAAATCCACTGCCAAGTCACTTTGTGATGGTAAGACTGTGTTGACACAATAAGAGGAAAGGTTTGACGTACATTGAGATCAAATTGGACAAACAAACATGGGGCCTTGTGTTTTCCCTGTCACGGTTGTATCCAGCAGACCCACTCCCTCCAAAATACTGTTGAGAGATACTATACATTTTTAGCGCAGAGATGACCACTAGGAACAGTAACAAAATAACGACAACCTGGTCTGAAAACTTGGCTATATGCTTTGACTAGTTCCCAAAGTTTTTTTTTGTTCCTGGTCAGGTCATGGGGTCACAAAAACACTATTTCTAAATGTTAAACTTTTTTTTGAGAAACAAGGGACCTATTTAGGCATCTTTACACCTGTCAGTGTTAACGGGTTCCTGCCTCTTTACACCTGTCAGTGTTAACGGGTTCCTGCCTCTTTACACCTGTCAGTGTTAACGGGTTCCTGCCTCTTTCACCTGTCAGCCTCAAACAGCTCCTGCTTCCCTCACAGGTTAATAGCTTTTTCTCTAAGACAGGTGTGTAACAACTGTCTGAGGTTGTCTAGAATCAAAGCCTAAACCCCAGTGCCTGGATGTCATTCTGACAACACTCCTTGAGAGCCTGAGGTGTAACCCACAATTTATGTATTCACCAAGTCAATTACCATCTAAGAAAGGGAAAACATTGTCTTGTTACGAAAAACTATGTATTATGACGATAATAACGACTACCTGTGTTAAGCAGGAACCAACTGTTCCTCTTGGGACACCACCTCCCTGTACAACTTGACAGAAAGAACGGATTTAGAGATATATGTTGTCATTCGGGGTCATGCAAACACATGACTACTTTTTTAATTTTGCGATTACTGACGACATATGAAGCACATCAAACGATGCAGCAGGCACTTCTCAAATGGTATTGCCTTGTTCGATAATGATTGACGCTGGTTTTTGTTCCCGTTTGAATAATGGATATACTGTATGAGCGGTACATGGAAGTGGAGCATTCACAGTCACTGGTGCATAGTTTGCCTGTGGGAAATGCTATTTATATCGTTTGACAGGGCGAGGCTCTGGGCTGTATAGTGGTTGTGGTTTCATACCGTCCAAGTGTCCTTTGATAACGTCCTGCAAGTTTACTCGACCAGAAAATAATAATATTGTCGGGCGTCACTTCTCAATGCAACACAAATATTGTATTTTTAGACAGGTGAAATTACATTCATTGCAATACTTGTCAATAGAATGACTTGTCAAAAGACAATGAAGAACAATCGTTTCCAAAATACTGGTTTCTAACGAGATGGCATGTTTTCCTGATGAACTGGTTATATTATATGTAGCCTGTCTATGGTAGCAATAGGCTGCTGTAGAGCGAAGAGACCTGGTTTGAATTCGTTGATTTAAAACTAATGGTCAAAGGGTGAGTAAACGAAATTTTATTCAAATTCCAATTAAGCGATTCTAAAATCCAAAGAAAACTATTTCGCTGATATTATAGTATGCACATAATAGGAATCAACGAGGAGCGATATGACCTTGCTTGATGGTAAGTTTCCACTTTTCTGTGTGAGAGCAATGCAGAACAAATGGAGCTATCGTGTAAATGAAAACGCCCAACCATTCAGAAAATATCTCTGATGATGTCAAGGCATCTTGCCAGTTAAGATTTCAGTACGTTTATAACCGAGTTGCGTTGTACAACTATGAAGAAATACGTTTGAACTGCCTTCATGTCCTGTGTTATTGCTGCCGAATGTGGAGCTTGCAGAAGCCTATGGTTTCCCTGCATCACTCACCTCCTCCAGGGCAGTCACCGTATTCCTACAGTGGGACATTCTAGTGGTGAAGTTTGAAGCAGTTGGCGCTTTATAATCTTCATTTGTCTCCGCCACGAACTCCGAAACTGTAATTTGGTCCGGCATAGTTTATCCTTTTAAAAAATATACTGTATTCCTCTTCAAAACCCGGGAATTTAATCGAAATGAAGGAAAGTTTACAATCGAATAGTCTGACAAAATGCTCTCAAGTAAACCATTTCTGGATGTGTGTGCTCCCGTTCCCTTGTTCACGCTCGACAGTCACAACACAACCTCCAGCCTGCTGGTAACCCAGTTGCTACTGTAGCCTTTTCTCGATTCCAAATGTCTTTCGGCTACAGTTCTAACATGTATCCTTCCCAGTCAATGTGGCTGGTCAGCAAGAAAATTAAAGATGAAGCTTCGAGGCTGTGGTCGTGCTTTACTCTTCCTAATCTCTGATAAAGCCTGTGAACTTCTTACTAAGCCTGGGAACAACAAGGCGTTTCAATGAGAGCACAGAAATTGACAAAGGTGGAGGAGGGATTCAATGGATGTGCACTATCCAATGGAGAACTCCAACTACTAAATCTAAACCAATCATATACGATGAAAGGCGTGGTCTCCGTTATCTTGAACCGCGGCATCCTGAGACGGTTTTAACGTGGATAAAACACTATCCAAATACGTTAGAATGTTATTGTATAGAATATCTTCGATGTCGTTTCAATTCACTTCAAGATAAAACCAGTTAACCCTAACATTTATTTATATTTTTAAATGCATAAAAATGTAAAATTAAAAGAATAAAATTATGTTTGGGTAAAATTCCTGTTGCCGGGTGTCACATTTTTACGATAAGCCATTCTGAACTTTTCGCCCAACCTGGAGTTAGCATCAGCTCCCACCAAATTAATGATTCAACGTCATATCAGAGAAGCAAATGATTTATTGCATGTTGAAACTAACTTGACAACTCCTCTGTGTTTAGTAATCAGTCACGATAGTAGGTAACTGACGGAATTTGCGGGCACTATTTTCCCTAGCTGCAAAATGTGATATTGGTCCTTTCACATTTCACCATTCATTTATTGCTTAAGGGATTTTAGAAGAGCTTCAAAGATCTGTTTAATTCAGGCTTTAGCCCCGGTTTGGCGTTTTGATAAGCATATAAATATTGTCAGGAAAGTGGTGTTTGTCAACTCTAGAAAAAACATATTTGCTTATATTTAGCCAATATTGATTAAAGTCAACTCGTCCAACTGTTAGCCTATTTACAGTTATCAAAATGGCGGGGTCGCGACTAGCTCTTGAAATCCCCAATGGGGAAAATGAATGGTGTCCGAACGCAGAGACGCTTTCCCAGTTTTGTCTAAAGTTTTATAGGTTTACGACTCATACTATTTCATTCGATTTTGTTGAATTGTAAGGATGGGGTAAAGAGGTTTATGGAATCTAAACACACAATGGATTTTAACAAATAGCCTATAGGGAAAATGGGAATTAGGGTACTGATCATGAATCTCCTGGCTCCCAGCTAAGATCGTTTTTACATGAGCGGCGACGTGGGATGTCGGGTCCTGTCCAGCTTCATAAACAGAATCAGAAAAAATATAATTTTGTTATTGGAAAACAATTTCTACTATCACCAGCAACACCACTTGTTCGACCGAAACTGCCATGTTAGTTACCAGGTAATCTTGTTAACAGACACGTCCGCCAAAATGTGCAATAGGTCTCACTGGTTCTCAATCTACGGTACTCGTGCAACTGGCGGTACACAAGAAATTGGTTAATTGAAACAACCATATCCACCTACACCCTCCCTCATTTTGGTCTCGGTAAACTGCAGTCTATTCCGTTGTTAATAAACCGCTGCATGGTTGTTGGGTTTACTTTTAAGGAACATGGCCATTTCAGATGTTTTTCATGCAGATCTGTCAGCACGTGGTAACGGCAATAAAGGATACAAAGCGAATTTGTTTGAGGAAGCATATCTCCAGCTTCATGGATTGCACCTCTGTAATGTGGTTTTATGTATGGGGTAATGACTTTAAAGGGTCTAATTGTGGCCTAAATAACCTTTGGAAATATGCTGACATTGCTAAAAGTGGGTAAAACAACATTACCTTCATCATTATATCATTAGAATTATTTAGATACGTGGCAGTGTTGACATTAGCTTGTTCAAATTGGGTGGACAGTTATCCCAGTGACAGCTTCATCGACCAGCGAGCTGCACATCTATCACATCTTCAAGGGTAAGTTTTTCTTCTCTGTGAGGCTATTAACTTGCCAGCTCAGATATGTCATTTGCTAATTAAGTGTCTGGAAAGCTGGGCACGTTTCTTTCTCAGTCGTAAGTCACTGAGAAAGTGTTTGTGAGTACACAACAACAGTCCTGCCTCCATTTGAAGGCCCTTCTTACAGTATATACACCAATCAGCCATAACATTATGACCACTGACAGGTGAAGTGAATAACACTGATAATCTTATCATGGCACCTGTCAGTGGATGGGATATATTTGTCAGTAACTGAACATTCTGTCCTTAAAGTTGATGTGTTAGAAACAGGAAAAATGGGAAAGCGTAAGAATCTGACAAGGGCCGAATTGTGATGGCTAGACAACTTGGTCAGAGCATCTCCAAAACTGCAGCCCTTGTGGGGTGTTCCCGGTCTCGATCAAAAGTGGTCCAAGGAAGGAAAAGCAGTGAACTGGCGACAGGGTCATGGGTGGCCAAGGCTCATTGATGCACGTGGGAAGGGAAGGCTGGCCTGTGTGGTCCGATCCAACAAACGAGCTACTGTAGATCATATTGCTGAAAATGTTAATGGTATACTGATAGAAAGGTGTCAGAACACACAGTACATCACAGTTTGTTGTGTATGGGGCTGCGTAGCTGCAGACCTTTCAGGGTGACCATGCTGCCAAAAGCGCCTACAATGGGCACGCGAGCATCAGAACTGGACCAAGGAGCAATGGAAGAAGGTGGCCTGGTCTGATAAATCACGTTTCCTTTTACATCACATGGATGACTGGGTGCGTGTGCATCACTTACCTGGAGAACACATGGCACCAGGATGCACTATGGGAAGAAGGCAAGCCGGCGGAGGCAGTGTGATGCTTTGGGCTTTGTTCTGCTGGGAAACCTTGGGTCCTGCCATTCATGTGGATGTTACTTTGACACGTACCACCTACCTGAGCATTGTTGCTGACCATGTGTACCCTTTCATGGCAACAGTATTCCCTGATGGCTTTGGCCTCTTTCAGCAGGATAATGCACCCTGCCACAAAGCAACAATGTTTCAGGAATGGTTTAGGAACACTACAACATGTTCAAGGTGTTGACTTGGCCTCCAAATTCCCCAGATCTCAATCCAGTCAAGCATTTATGGGATGTGCTGGACAAACAGGTCCGATCCATGGAGGCCCCACCTCACAACTGACAGGACTTAAAGGATCTGCTGCAAACGTCTTGGTGCCAGATACCACAGCACACCTTCAGAGGTCTAGTGGAGTCCATGCCTCGACGGGTCATGGCTGTTTTGGTGGCAAAAGGGGGACCTATACAATATTAAACAGGTGGTCATAATGTTATGGCTGATCTGTATTTATTTGCGAAAATTAAATGATGATAAAAACGTTCATTAATAAAGTGCCTCTCACAAGTGTTCCAATTTGGACACCTACTCATTCCAGGGTATTCATTTATTTTTATACTTTCCCACTTTGTAGAATAATAGTGAAGACATCAAAACTATGACATAACACGTATGGAATCATGTAGTGACCAATTTCTTTTGAAACAAATCAAAATACATTTATATTTTAGATTCTTCAAAGTACCCACCCTTTGCCTTGATGACAGCTTTTCACAGTCTTGGCATTCTCTCAACCGGCTTCATGAGGTAATCAGCTTGTTTCCAAGTGCAATGCAGCATTGCAGCTTTAGTTCTATTGTAACACATATACCAGTTATAATGGTTTAATGTGGATGAAGCTAATGATCAGCCACTTATTTGATGAAACCACTTATTTCATACTTTAGAAAACCTATTATACTTAATGGATAATACACTTAAGTACATTCATATTCCTTTATTATAAAGAAAATTATGAATAATTTCATATTATCTGGAGCTGTATTAGACAATGCCCTCAGGGCTTCACCAGGTTTGTTCCTCAGAAACACTGATCACTTCCTGTTGTCATCATCATCATTATGTTTTCTGGATCCTCCATCTCAGGTGACGGAAGGAACATGGACTACGGTTCTAAAGGAAAAGCACTCATGCAGCCAATGCAGTGTAGACAACGTTAGCATATACTTGTGTGGCGATGCTAACGTTGTACTCTGCTGCGCTGGAACAAAAGACTCATTAAAATTATAATTAGACAAGAAATATTATCCACTGTGGTGTATTCTTCACAAGAAGAGTGTACACCTTTTATTTACTGCCAAACAGAGTATTCTCATGGGTGGAAACACTTTCAGCCAAAATTAGATATGAAAGTGGTTTTGCTTCCCAAACCTTTTTGAGAAGGAGAAACAACAGCTCTGTCGTGACACAGTCAGGGGTTTTTGAAGAGTCTCTCCCACGCTGGAATTTTTTTTTGTTGGGTGGGGGCTTAAAGGAGCGATCCACTCAGCTCCCAGTAGGCCTATGTTTTTCCTGGTCTTTGTGATGAAAATCTGCTGACATTCCCATGTTCATTGAACCTCGACAGGTCTTCCACAGTTTTTAAATAGAGACCCAGCGGTAGACTGGAACCCTGGGTAACCTCTAAATCACAACACTAGACTGTGTTCAGTATATTCCAACACATTCTTTTAGCTGGGCAACGCCTGCTAAATGAAATGGTTGATGGTGTGGAGGCTTGAGGCTGGCTCTCACTGGTGATGAGGTCTTCTCTCTCTCTCTCCCTCTCTCTCTCTCTCTCTCTCACTCAAATTATCTAAATAGACACAAATTGTTAATTAGATGTTAGTGACATGCACCTTAAAATATTTTTTTTAAGTTCAGGACACAACAACTTGAATAATGAAACTTGCATTTCAACCAAGAAGAGGCATTGCTTGCTTTGCGAATGGGCAAGTGAGTGAGTCCTAACCTTAACATATCTAACCTTAACCTTATTCAACATTTATTGTATGAATTTCTTCTATCAGGGCATAACTGAAAAAAATAGTGTCCTTGCACAAATGTCTTCCTTCAGCACAGATCTGAAATAAACTGTCCTGTACATGCGCAAAAAACATACAGTGGGTACAGAAAGTATTCAGACCCCTTTAAATTGTTCATTCTTTGTTTCATTGCAGCCATTTGCTAAATCAAAAAAGTTCATTTTATTTCTCATTAATGTACACTCAACACCCCATCATGTAGAAATGTTTGCAAATTTATTAAAAAAGATAAACTGAAATATCACATGGTCATAAGTATTCAGACCCTTTGCTGTGACACTCATCTTTAACTCACATGCTGTCCATTTCTTCTGATCCTCCTTGAGATGGTTCTACTCCTTCATTGGAGTCCTGCTGTGTTTAATTAAACTGATTGGACTTGATTAGGAAAGGCACACACCAGTCACTCAACATAGTGTTATCAACATATTAATAATCATTAAATCTTAATTCAGTCAGTCTTACATTGTTAAATTTTAAACGTCTTTCCAAAACAAATGCAAAATGGCCCACTACATAGGAAACCTAAATATGCATTAGTGAATGTATTTTCTGTCGCTTCAAGGTCTACATTAGGACAATGGAAGTGGTGGTGGTGGGAGGGGTGTAGTTCTCTATAACAACCAATTCCTCTCACAATAAGGAAAAACAACTATTCTGAAAACTACTGTAATCTCTCAGGGGAAAATGCCCGAACTGCTTTATTTTACCTTCCCTTCCCTCTGCACTACATAGGCCTTGTGGAAAAACACTGGGAGATGCAGACTGGCTAAACACTGGGAGATGCAGACTGGCTTAACATTGGGAGAGGCAGACTGGCTTAACACTGGGAGATGCAGACTGGCTAAACACTGGGAGATGCAGACTGGCTAAACACTGGGAGATGCAGAGTGGCTAAACACTGGGAGATGCAGACTGGCTTAGTCAGGTTTTGTAACTTACAGGAGATGTTGACTGAAATGGGATTTCATCAAGTTAGCACCTTTAATCTTGCCCGTTAGTTCATCATTTATCTAGTGTTACTGTTAGATTATTAACCTATAATAGCAGAGTATTAACTCAAAATGTATTTATCGAACATGGAACAGTATTAATAGAACAATAGAGCTTTAACTGAGTTTTAGCCTAACATAACAGATTATTGCATATGGTGACAATCACTAACACTAAAACATCTATGAGCAGTATAAACACCATTTTGCACCAATCCATATGCACTATTCACTGGTTGTCACTCAAATCTCGGTTCCATTCATTTTGTTTTCACAGCTCTACACACTACGCTCTTTGTACACACAAGTGTCACCATGTTGTCATGTAGAAAAGCCATTCAATGACTGAACTCAAATATGAGCAATTCTAATCACACATTTTTCAAAGTGTAAACAGTGACACAATTGGTCAACAATCAGGATGTTAGCATAAAATAAAAGGGCCCTAGTTTGTCAGCATTTTGGATCAATGGATCAAAACATCAGAGAGGTAGAGGAAGAGTAAATATGAAAAGAAGGAACGCAACGAGAGAGAGTATGAAGAACAAAGATCTATCATGAGATTTGTGACACTGTCCTTGACCAATGCTTGTACATTGTTAGACAAATGAGGGAGCTGAGAGTCCAGCCATTTCACTCTTCACCATTTCACTCTTCCACCAACAGCCATTTTCGTGAACCATTTCACCATTTCACTTTTCCATCAACAGCCATTTTCACTGAACCATTTCACTGTACTTTCAGAAATGAAAATAGGTTACTGTAAGCTCATCTGAATTCTGTTCATACCACCCTGTTTTCTGTACTCTGAATCAATATGCATTAGCACATGCAGGTCAGGACAGAACAGGAAAAACCACATGAACTTAAGACTTGAATTATTCCATAACATTAACTTTTTCTTTTTGTAGAATTGAGAAACACCAGTCAATGGTGGTGGACAATGTACGATTTATGAGGCCCAAGAAATACTAATGGTGAACATGGTTGTTGAAAACAAATTAGATAAACCAAGTGCATTTTTTAATGTACAGGCTGTTTGAAAGATACCCTGAGAGGTCTGTGTTAATCCCAGGAACCCAGTCAGATAGTGGATGAGGAAGAATAATTAAAACAATTATCACAATAACCTTACATTTGTCTAAAAACTCTTTTCCCTCTTGTCTTGGGCTACATTTGAAATGTTAATGAATTACAGTGCAGTTCCCCTACAACATAAACAACTATGTTATTTGTGTAATTTCTGTACGCTTTAGCATACTGACATGATATACAGTCTATATTATCAAGCAAAATGCTAAATTCACAGGGGGAATTCTGGAACACAATGTTTACAGACAGGGCCGGCTCTAGCCAGTTAGGGGCCCTAAGCAAAATTGGATTTTAGGGCTCGCATAGGGCCCTATCGGCTCCCTAGCAATCAGAGGCCCACGAGTGGTCGGGGGCCCTATGCGACCCCTTATGTCACTTGTGACTGGGGCCAACCCTGTTTATTGATTCATTCATATTTTTTTGCCGAACCGTGTTAGTTGAGCTGGCTAAGAAGAGTGAATGTCTCTTACTGAGTGAGTGAGTGAGTGGCCCATTTTTAAATTGGTAGTGGTTAGAGACGCAGACTATCACGAAGGTGACCAGGGCTCGATCCAGACCCGCTCTTCAAAGAGTGTAGTGGTTAAAGACACAGTCTGTCACAAAGTAAACCGCGGATCGAATCCAGCCTGGAAACAACATTCGTCCCTGCTAATGGCGGGCCGGCAGGACTAGGATTGCCTGATTTATTTTCTTGTTATGATAGGGTTTTCAATTTCTCTTACCAATGTGCAATGGCTGTTCAGTAGTGCCGTTTATTTGATTCTTTTGTGTAATGTTTAAGTTTCATTTACCTACCAGATAATATGGTTTTGACTATAATGTTTAATTTTGTGTGAGAAGTCTGGAGTGTGGTCAATATGGTGAGATCTGATACGTGTATTTGCTGTTTTGAAACAAACTAATAAGTGTCTGTTGGTAGTTGTGAAACAGTGTAAGCTAATCGTAGAAGAGTATTAAGATATTCTGCCCTCTTCAGCATCTGGTGGTCTCCTAGTTACACACCCCTCCCCCACAATGTAACTCCTCCGCCCCCATGAAGGGAATCTTCTCACACAACCCTGGAATGCAGTCAGTCACTTACCACCTGTTCCTTACCAGTTTGTTTTATCATTATTTATTTTAGCTTTATTTACATTAACTTTAGTAATATAGAGTGAAGTTTAAAATTATTCACATGTTTTGATTTGCAAAAATTATACCAATACTGAGCTATATTGTACGCAATAAAAAGGGTAAAATTATATTGTTAAAGTTAGTGTGGTAATATTTTTTTATCCTTTGCTTGTCATTTACACATTCATGGAAATTTCACAAACAATTATTTGATGATTCACATCTTACCTTGTGTGGTAACACCCTGGAAGTACGCTCACAAAGCATTCAACACAGGGCATGGGTCCTCACCCTCACCCATCCTCAGTATCAAACCCAGTAGAAGCACATCATGGGTCCTCACCTTCACCCATCCTCAGTATCAAACCCAGTAGAAGCACATCATGGGTCCTCACCCTCACCCATCCTCAGTATCAAACCCAGTAGAAGCACATCATGGGTCCTCACCTTCACCCATCCTCAGTATCAAACCCAGTAGAAGCACATCATGGGTCCTCACCTTCACCCATCCTCAGTATCAAACCCAGTAGAAGCACATCATGGGTCCTCACCCTCACCCATCCTCAGTATCAAACCCAGTAGAAGCACATCATGGGTCCTCACCTTCACCCATCCTCAGTATCAAACCCAGTAGAAGCACATCATGGGTCCTCACCTTCACCCATCCTCAGTATCAAACCCAGTAGAAGCACATCATGGGTCCTCACCCTCACCCATCCTCAGTATCAAACCCAGTAGAAGCACATCATGGGTCCTCACCCTCACCCATCCTCAGTATCAAACCCAGTAGAAGCACATCATGGGTCCTCACCCATCCTCAGTATCAAACCCAGTAGAAGCACATCATGGGTCCTCACCCTCACCCATCCTCAGTATCAAACCCAGTGTGAATGCGGTTTACAGTAGAAGCACATCATGGGTCCCAGGGAGGAAGACATTTCCAACATGCTTTTAGCTGTCTGACATGTAGCCAATTGTGGAAATGGATAACATGTTGGGTAGGGCTCTTCTGCTACAGCCACTCTATTCAGCATAATTGAATGTAACCCGGGGTAACCATTATTGATCTGATTGCTTTGTAAGCTTGGCCTCATTCAGTGTCTCTCAGGAGCTGCAAACCCACCTCAGAACACTGACAGTTCTGTGAACTCCCTTAGTGGCAACCTGTCATGGTGAAGTTTCCCAGACGGCTCTATTCCACAGTCAGTCACTACAAAGCCAGCAGAAAAAGACCAGGATTAATTTGAACTGGTGAGTAGAAGAGAGCAGGTGATCTGCTGACAAGGATGGATTTGAGATTTAAGTGTATCTCTGGGGCATGCTGTTCATTTATTTAAGTAATGAAGTACAGCGAGAGTCCTGGTGGGTTGCTTCAGTTAGCCTTTAGCTGTTATCCTCCCATCGCCGGCACAGCAAGAGGATGCTAGCGCAGTATGTGAACTGAGTCATATCCTCAGTGGAGGTCTGACTGACATACAAGTGAGTTCAGTCAGTCTCCAGAGTGAGAGGTTCAACGCTGTGGGCCCGAGAAAAATCTCACCCATCAGGAATGATGATGAAAATATTTGATTGCGTCTGTGGATGTGTCAATCACTTAAAAGGAGGTCAATGAGTGATTGATAGGGTGTGACAGCATCAGAACCTCCCTCTGCAGCTTTAGATGTTCAGATTTAGAAGCACACTCAAAATGTGAGAAAATGTTTAGCAGGATACCATAGATTTCATCTGAAATATTTGGCTAGTGGGTAAATGAAAAAAGTTAGTAGTCAAGTTTAGAATCCGCTATACGTAGAGATAAAACAAAGCTAGTGTCCTAACCAACCCTATTTTAAAATAGGCCTGAGCCATGACTACAGGACAAACACAGAAGGAGAGATAAGGAAGATTTAGTGTGATAAGACTCTAAGAAATCCCATTGGAATATTGATCCCATTGTCACTTTGAATGAAAAGTATTGCACTGTTGTGTTTCCTAATCTGTTTATCTACCTGCAGCCAGTATTAGGTGATGTAGCCATTTGTTTGTTATTCAGAGATTGAAACACCAGCAAAACTCTGCCAAAAACTGTTCATTAAAAATCTGCAGGAGATGCTGCATTCAGTCATTAAAGGTAATTACTGCTGATGTTAGGCATCATGAAGTATTTAATTAAATGTGGTATTGCTCACACTCACAATAACTCACAATGTGTCCACCCTGCAGGTCCTGGTGTTGGTACGGTGGTGGCTGTGGTTGATCCACGGTCCGTTCACTCTACCGGTCCTTGTGTTGGTACAGTGGTGGCTGTGGTTGATCCACGGTCCGTTCACTCTACCGGTCCTGGTGTTGGTACGGTGGTGGCTGTGGTTGATCCACGGTCCGTTCACTCTACCGGTCCTGGTGTTGGTACGGTGGTGGCTGTGGTAGATCCACGATCCGTCCACTCTGCCGGTCCTGGTGTTGGTACGGTGGTGGCTGTGGTAGATCCACGGTCCGTCCACTCTGCCGGTCCTGGTGTTGGTATGGTGGTGGCTGTGGTAGATCCACAGTCTGTCTACTCTGCCAGTGGAGAATAATAACTTCTTGGTCTTGGCTTTGTGTGGTTTATCTTTGCCTAATCCACACAGATTAACTCATGGAAAGTGTCAAAGGCATCAAGCAGGAGTTTTTTCTAAAGAAGATTAGAAAAACATATTGGAAACACAGATCTTTCACCGTCTACAAGTTTCTCTCATTTGGAACCGGTAAACTAATTTCATGGTTGTGCTGAAGGATGCGATCTGTTGTGGAAAGTCTCTATCTATACCTTGGAAAATGTAATTGTCTTCAGTTATTCTGGTCTGGATTTCTCTGAGCCGTATGAGATTGTTCACCACAACTATATTCACAAGGCTCGTTCTGGGCTCGCTCCTGGGCCTGTGAGAATATGTGTGGTCAGAACGAAGAAAATGTGTTTGGCTATGTCCATTCAGATAAAAACAAGTCTCAAGTTCATGTAATGTTATTGTACAATCCTGTTTGGGCTAATGCATAGACATTCAGTGTACAGTTGAAAACGATACGTTTACTGTAAATTACTTATTATCACTTGTGAATGTCCAGACAGTACAGATTTCTTCTCACTCTGCCTGTCTGTCTGGTGTTGTGATTTGTTGTTCCAAAACACTGACAAACCTTCCTGCAGCTGTTTTTAGTGATGCTAAAATCCTGATTACTTGTTCACTGATTGTGTTTAGTGTTTACACTACGACAACTGTTTGTTGAGATTGTTAGAAATGTGATTATTTGAGTTCAGTCATTGAATTGTAGTGTTTTCTACTTGGCAACACAGTGACAATTGTTTTACAAAGAGCGTAGTATGTAGAGGTTTGAAAAGAAATTGAGTGGAATAGAGATGTGTGACAACTGGTGAATAGTCGGAATGGGTTGGTATAAATGGGGTAAATGTTCTTACTTATGAAATTTGGCAAGAAGGTTCTGTGTATTGAACAAGTGCTAGTATGTTAGTGATTTTTAAATATGTAAGGCAGCAGAAAGAGAGACAGGATAGATAAAGTAGAGGGAGAGAGGAAAATTAACAAAAGAGAAAAATTAATTGTGGGAGAGGGAAATGAGAAATGAGGGAAAAAGGAAGGGAGGCAAGGATAGACAGAACAGAAAAAAAGAGTGAGAGGTCGAGGAAATGAAGAGCTTCCCCTTCCTTCTGCATACTGAGGCACCGGCAGTTAAAAAACAAAGCGCAAAAACAGCGTTTCAGTTTTCTTTTACAAAAATCTATGTTGTGTACTGCATGCCTGCGCTTAAAAAAGCACTGTGGATACAGGTAATCACATATAGCCACGCAGAGATATGTGTGAAGTCTAGAATCATCTGTAAGAGTTAAGGTAGACTATTTCTCCAGTAGAGATATATGTGAAGTCTAGAATCATCTGTAAGAGTTAAGGTAGACTATTCTCCAGTAGAGATATATGTGAAGTCTAGAATCATCTGTAAGAGTTAAGGTAGACTATTCTCCAGTAGAGATATATGTGAAGTCTAGAATCATCTGTAAGAGTTAAGGTAGACTATTCTCCAGTAGAGATATGTGTGAAGTCTAGAATCATCTGTAAGAGTTAAGGTAGACTATTCTCCAGTAGAGATATGTGTGAAGTCTAGAATCATCTGTAAGAGTTAAGGTAGACTATTCTCCAGTAGAGATATGTGTGAAGTCTAGAATCATCTGTAAGAGTTAAGGTAGACTATTCTCCAGTAGAGATATGTGTGAAGTCTCTCCTGCTGTGCCTTCAGGCACCTCCAACATCCCTACCAGAGCTTTTCATTCTGGCACCTCCAGCCTTTTTGAGAGACAACAAGTGGTGATTTCCTATAACATTTTGTAACAAAAATATAGTTTTGTCGAGCTAATTCACTTGACAACTTCTCACAGCTTTGCAGTCAATAAATGTGATTAAAATATGAAATTCCTTGTCACGATTCGTCTCCGGGCGTTGCTGGCCTTTTTGCTTTGCCTGTGATGCTTCCCAACCCCTTAAGAGCCAGTGGCACAGTCTTTCATAGCACCAAGACTTGGTGCTACAAAAGAGTTTCCATCTAATCCTCTGTCCCTGTCCAGTGCTATTTAGAGACCTGGTACAGTGTGTGACCTCTGGCCGACCTTTGTGTTCAACACAAAAGACACTTCCTGTCTAAGAAGATGTTTCCCTTGAGAGGTCAAGTTGGCCTGGAAACACAGTCTCGTTTTAATTTTTTCATTATTTTTCTCACTCCATCTTTACTATATAAGGGTTTTAGCTAAAAGACCCTGTTCTTTGTTTTAGGGTCAGAGCAGCTTAGCTTTGTCACAGATTCATAGCAAATAAAGGAATGTACTGTATTTGGGGCATTGTTTTTCTATGGTAATAGCGGAATTAGGGTCAGGTCTGTTATTGGATTATTTGCAAGTCAGGAGACTGAAATACTTTATTGTACACCACAATTGGAAAACACTGTATCTGTTTGCTTTGTGATACAGTGACCTTAAATTAACTCAGAATTTAGCAAGAACCAGTGGAAACCCAATACGCATTCCTGAACATCAATACACACTCCCTCTACAAGGGCCCTTCCACAATTGGTGAGTAGTTGATCCTGGACAGTGTTTCAGCGTCTCCATCTAATGTAGGGATGTGGATCTGAGTGGGACTTTTCTATGGGCTGTTCATCGATCTGACATGTACATCTCTGGCCTTTTAAGATCTCAGTGGACTCTGGTTTCCCACCACACTCTCAGACTATATGCCCCTGGGATGGGGGGGGGGACAACACTCAGCGGCATTGATGGAACTTTGTGTTCGAGAGCTCGGGGGAAGTTGCCATGGCAATGCTGAAGAGGTCTCTGGATTGGAGGGTATAATTGGCAAAGAGAACTATACAAACAACAACAGAAATAAAATGTGTTCATTACCTCTCCCTGTCTCACACTGTCACTAATTATCTGAGGGGGATATTTGAAGACATCTTATAATGAATTGTTAATGGTGATTCTGAATGTAGAGTCTGTACTACATGAAGATCACTCAGAAGAGGATGTGCACAGCAGTGGAGCGAGAAAAGAGGCAAGGAATAGGATTGCTGGTCTGGTGAAAATAAGAAATACTCTCTCAATACATGAAATATATTTTTCACCAAAAGATGAGAAAAACTGCCTTGACTTGCATGTATCCCCAACACACACACACCAACTGTTTTTGTAAGCAATAATATGCATTGTATCAGTAAATACAAGGACACTGAAAGAAGTCAATAATAATTCCCATCAAAGTAAGCCCAGGTGATTAAATCAGAATACAATGACATGGACTCGGATATTATTTACAACAGTATGTGGGATATTATACTAGGATATTATTTACTACAGTATGTACACAGTATGTAGGACATTATACCAGGATATTATTTACTACAGTATGTACGATATTATACTACGATATTATTTACTACAGTATGTAGGATATTATACTACGATATTATTTACTACAGTCATGACCGAAAGGACAAGATCCCGGATACAGGCGGCCGAAATGAGCTTTCTCCGCAGGGTGGCTGGGCGATCCCTTAGAGATAGAGTGAGAAGTTCGGTCACCTGGGAGGAGTTCAGAGTAGAGCCGCTGCTCCTCCACATCGAGAGGGGTCAGCTGAGGTGGCTTGGGCATCTGTTTCGGATGCCTCCGGAACGCCTTCCTGGGAAGGTGTTCCAGTCCCGTCCCACCGGGAGGAGACCCCGGGGAAGACCTAGGACACGCTGGAGGGACTATGTCTCCCGGCTGGCCTGGGAACGCCTCGGTGTCCCCCCGGAAGAACTGGAGGAAGTGTCTAGGGAGAGGGAAGTCTGGGCATCCCTGCTTAGACTGCTGCCCCCGCGACCCGGCCCCGGATAAGCGGAAGATGATGGATGGATGGATAAAGAGGAAGGTGCGACAAAGACGACCTAAGGCAGTTGAGCAACTAGAAGCCTGTATTAGACTGGCAACATTCCTATTCATAAACTTGAGCAACTTGTCTCCTCAGTCCCCAGACGTTTGCAGTCTGTTATAAAAAGAAGAAGGGATGCCACACAGTGGTAAACATGGCCTTGTCCCAACTTTTTTGTGTTGATGCCATGAAATTTAAAATCAACTTATTTTTCCCTTAAAGTGATACATTTTCTCAGTTTAAACATTTGTTATGTCATCTATGTTGTATTCTGAATAAAATATTGAAATTTGAAACTTCCACATCATTGCATCCTGTTTTTATTCACAATTGTACAGTGTCCCAACTTTTTTGGAATCGGGTTTGTAGAAATGTACCAAAGATTCAGCCTTTTCTCTGTTTTCTTGGCATTACTTCCTGTTGACAGATACAATGCCGACAAACACGTTTCATGTCATGTTAAAACAGATGGTTTAAATCCTGTGGTATTTGAAACCGTTCACCGATCAGTCATTACATGATGACCACTGACAGGTGAAGTGAATAACACTGATAATCTTATCATGGCAGTGGGTGGGATATATTAGGCAGCAAGTGAACATTCTGTTCTCAAAGTTGATGTGTTAGAAGCAGGAAAAATGGACAAGTGTAAGGATCTGAGTGACTTTGACATGGGCCAAATTGTGATGACTGGGTCAGATGACTGGGTCAGAGCATCTACAAAACTGCAGCCCTTGTGGGGTGTTCCTGGTCCGCAGTGGTCAGTACCTATCAAAAGTGGTCCAAGGAACGAAAAGCGGTGAACTGGCGACAGGGTCATGGGCAGCCAAAGCTCATTGATGCACTTGGGGAGTGAAGGCTGGCCTGGTGGTCCGATCCAACAGACAGACTACTCTAACTCAAATAGCAGAAAAAGCCTACTAAGCATTGGTGAAGGACATGTGCACACTTTCATGGCAACGGTATTCCCTGATGGCATTGGCCTCTTTCAGCAGGATAATGCACCCTGCCACAGAGCAACAATGGTTCAGGAATGGTTTGAGGAACAGAACAACCAGTTAAAGGTGTTGATTTGGCCTCCAAATTCCCAGCACACCTTCAGCACACCTTCAGAGGTCTAGAGGAGTCCATGCCTCGACAAGTCAGGGCTGTTTTGGCGGCAAAAGGGGGACCTACACAATATTAGGCAGGTGGTTATAATGTTATGGCTGATCGATGTATACCACTGGTATGACATCACTTTTTACAGCGTTGGTAACATGTTTATAATAGCAGTAAATTCCCTTAGGGGTTAGTTGTGTATTGCCAGTATACCAAACCTAAGTGCTACTACAAGGCTGCACTGCCAACAGATCTTTGTTCTGGTATATTAGCCACATATCACACCTCCTGGTGCCATATTGCATAGCAACGAAACCTCCACATGTCTACACATTTCCAACTTGGTTCTGACATGAGAGGGGTTTAATGTAGACTTGGTATGATAGGCTTAACAGAACTCCACTTTATAGAATTACTTTAGACCCGCAGAGAACCACAGAGACTCCGATGACTAAATAATTTAGTAATCTCTCCTGAGTCACTGAGGATGTGGTTTTACAAGTACAGACACACACAGATATCTGGTCAAACCAATGCTGAGATACTAGCTATCTTCATACAAAACCATACCCAAATCTGAATTCACACACACACACACAGTGTTTTCTCCAGAGCTGTATTCCAATTGCTTAGAAATGCAAGACTAGAAATGCTGTACAATGACTGGACCAAAATAAACAAGAGAAAACCACTGGGAGACATAAAACGTACTTATCATGATGCCAACAACAACAAACCATTTATGAGTAAACTGTCCCATTCTTATTGTTTTTGTATTGTGAAAATCTTACAAATGTCTTCTTTTACTGTTCTTGAACACACATTGAATGTTGCTACATAAACTGTGAGTCTAAATATATTTCCATTAAAATGTTAACATATCTAACCTAAACTTATCTCTCACTCTAAACCGTAAACCTAACCTTTACCTGCCCTAATTTAAGCTCACACACACACACACACACAAACATGCACAGAGACCTCTTGTCTGTTCTTCACCAGCATCCTCCTCCAATCAGTGTCTGTGAGGTTATATGTTTGTGAGGTCATACGTTTGTGAGGCCATACTTCTGTGAGGCTATATGTCTGTGAGGCTATACCTCTGTGAGGCTATATGTCTGTGAGGCTATACCTCTGTGAGGCAGGTGTTCTTTCAGAGGTTGCCCCTGGCAACTAAAACCCACCCTGATATCATGGACGACTGAACAGAATCTGTTTGTACCCTGTGTGCTAGGGCAAAAACTAAAACGTGCACCCCTTTGGGTCCCGAGGACCAGGATTGGAAAACACTGCTGTAGAGTTTTGTACCCTGTTGAGTGTAGTAGATGAGGAACACATCCAGCTGCCAAGGGATGTGATTACCGTAACAGGGATGTGATTACCGTAACAGGGATGTAATTACCGTAACAGGGATGTGGTTACCGTAACAGGGATGTGATTACCGTAACAGGGATGTGATTACCGTAACAGGGATGTAATTACCGTAACAGGGATGTGGTTACCGTAACAGGGATGTGATTACCGTAACAGGGATGTAATTACCGTAACAGGGATGTGGTTACCGTAACAGGGATGTGATTACCGTAACAGGGGCACAGGGATGGCAATAAAATTAATGAATTGGATTTACAGTACTCTGCAAAGTTTCAAGGATGTGTGAGAAAGGAAGTGATCCTTTGATCCACAAAGCACTATATAACATTGCAATTAATACTAAAACATATTCAAATAAAAAGTAATAAGAATTTCTTGTTTTCCAATAAATGCAATGGAAGACCCTAAAAGCTCTCTTGTTGCCTTTCCACAATATTTTTTTTCTCTCTCTAATTAGTATTCTATATGTGCAATAAAGTAATTAGTATCCTCTTTTATGATACTGCGCAATAAAGTAATTAGTACTCTCTTTTATGATACTGCGCAATAAAGTAATTAGTACTCTCTTTTATGATACTGCGCAATGAAGTAATTAGTACTCTCTATTATGATACTATGGAACAAGGTATTTAGTATTCTCTATTAGTATTCTCTATTAGAATTCTGTGGAACAAGGTATTTAGTATTCTCTATTAGTATTCCTTATTAGAATACTGAAGAACAAGGTAATTAGTATTCTTTATTATGAAACAATATAATTCGTTTTTTTCTATTCTTTTAGAACTGCAGACGTCATAGACAGGTTTATTGTCTTAATGTGTTTAAAAATGTAGTGTGTTCGTCCTAACTAGGTTGATATTGGGTTCCCCAGGCAATGGTAAAATCACAATTTAGCTCCTCATTAAAGTAATCACAGCAACATCTGCTTATAATGAGAAGTGTGCATTTAAGACTTAAATAATTTTTGGTCTTGACTGTTGTTTACTGTGTTTACAGGCTATTCTCTCCGTGGACAAAACAAAACCACACACACACTTTTGACCCCATGTGTTTCCCAGCTCTACCTCACTGGTCGGCAGAATAGGATCATAATGAGGATGAATGTGTGTGTGTTGTGTGTGTGTGTGTGTGTCTGGTTTGTTAGCCTAAGGCTAAAACAGGGATTCACTGTAATAGTGAGAGAATTTTTCTATCATCCACCTCTGTGCTAATCTCTAGCTAACATTCCAGTCCTTACCAAATCCTTCCAATCATTATCACAGAGACTGACCTTTAGGCAATCCCAGTATTCAATAAGGTCCAGAATATACAGCTGAGTTGCTGAAAAAAATAATTAGAATTATATGTAAACAAGATTTGTATTATGAGGCTTACAATTTCATTATTTTGTTTTGGAATTGCAGTAGCAATGTGTTCAGCTTAAGAATCTAGAGGTGAATTACTCTTTTGACAGACAAAAAGTTGTTTACTTAGCAACCAGATACCAAGGTTTTCTATGAGAGAAAACAATTATCGATTTGCAATATTTATATATTAGTGGGTAAACAAATACTTTCAGCACGCAAGTAAATTGATTGATTCATTGTACACTTTTGTATAACGGTGAAACAATATGTTGTACAATATGTAGCAGAAGTGTTAAGCTATCTGACAGTTTTGATGATGTCGAACATGTCCATCATGTCCATCATGTCTAACATGTCAATCATGTCTAACATGTCCATCATGTCAATCATGTCTAACATGTCCATCATGTCTAACATGTCCATCATGTCAATCATGTCTAACATGTCCATCATGTCAATCATGTCTAACATGTCCATCATGTCCATCATGTCTAACATGTCCATCATGTCAATCATGTCTAACATGTCCATCATGTCTAACATGTCCATCATGTCCATCATGTCTAACATGTCCATCATGTCAATCATGTCTAACATGTCTAACATGTCCATCATGTCCATCATGTCTAACATGTCCATCATGTCAATCATGTCTAACATGTCTATCATGTCTAACATGTCCATCATGTCAATCATGTCCAAGGTATGTTAGGAATGGACAAAAACATCAGAGGGGTGGTGGGAGATATTTTACATGGAGATTGTGTTTGTTTCTTGTAATTGTGTTTTGGGATTTTGGTTGTGTTTTTTAATTGTGTTTTGTAATTGTGTTTTGTGTACTTGATGTGAGGGTAGATACTGTTAAAAACTATACAGCATATTGCGTATTTTTCTGTGTTCATACAGGACTTAGTAAACGAGGCCATAGGGTGAGGAATATAATATTCAATAATCAAGATAAAATAGGGAACAAGGTGAGGAATATAAGGTTACAGGTTGTGTACAGGGTACAGGTTGTGGAATATAAGGTTAAATAACTTAGAATAGGGTACAGGTTGTGGAATATAAGGTTAAATAACTTAGAATAGGGTACAGGTTGTGGAATATAAGGTTAAATAACTTAGAATTAGGGAACAGGTTGTGGAATATAAGGTTAAATAACTTAGAATAGGGTACAGGTTGTGGAATATAAGGTTAAATAACTTAGAATAGGGTACAGGTTGTGGAATATAAGGTTAAATAAATTAGAATAGGGTACAGGTTGTGGAATATAAGGTTAAATAACTTAGAATAGGGTACAGGTTGTGGAATATAAGGTTAAATAACTTATAATAGGGTACAGGTTGTGGAATATAAGGTTAAATAACTTAGAATAGGGTACAGGTTGTGGAATATAAGGTTAAATAACTTAGAATAGGGTACAGGTTGTGGAATATAAGGTTAAATAACTTAGAATTAGGGAACAGGTTGTGGAATATAAGGTTAAATAACTTAGAATAGGGTACAGGTTGTGGAATATAAGGTTAAATAACTTAGAATAGGGTACAGGTTGTGGAATATAAGGTTAAATAACTTAGAATAGGGTACAGGTTGTGGAATATAAGGTTAAATAACTTAGAATAGGGTACAGGTTGTGGAATATAAGGTTAAATAACTTAGAATTAGGGAACAGGTTGTGGAATATAAGGTTAAATAACTTAGAATAGGGTACAGGTTGTGGAATATAAGGTTAAATAACTTAGAATAGGGTACAAGTTGTGGAATATAAGGTTAAATAACTTAGTATAGGGTACAGGTTGTGGAATATAAGGTTAAATAACTTAGAATAGGGTACAGGTTGTGGAATATAAGGTTAAATAAATTAGAATAGGGTACAGGTTGTGGAATATAAGGTTAAATAACTTAGAATAGGGTACAGGTTGTGGAATATAAGGTTAAATAACTTAGAATAGGGTACAGGTTGTGGAATATAAGGTTAAATAACTTAGAATTAGGGAACAGGTTGTGGAATATAAGGTTAAATAACTTAGAATAGGGTACAGGTTGTGGAATATAAGGTTAAATAACTTAGAATAGGGTACAGGTTGTGGAATATAAGGTTAAATAACTTAGAATAGGGTACAGGTTGTGGAATATAAGGTTAAATAACTTAGAATAGGGTACAGGTTGTGGAATATAAGGTTAAATAACTTAGAATAGGGTACAGGTTGTGGAATATAAGGTTAAATAACTTAGAATAGGCTACAGGTTGTGGAATATAAGGTTAAATAACTTAGAATAGGGTACAGGTTGTGGAATATAAGGTTAAATAACTTAGAATAGGGTACAGGTTGTGGAATATAAGGTTAAATAACTTAGAATAGGGTACAGGTTGTGGAATATAAGGTTAAATAACTTAGAATAGGGTACAGGTTGTGGAATATAAGGTTAAATAACTTAGAATAGGGTACAGGTTGTGGAATATAAGGTTAAATAACTTAGAATAGGCTACAGGTTGTGAGACTGTTAACTCTCTACCTCTACTGCCATGATGATGTAATGGCAACCGATTATAAAATGCTTGGACGTACTGCCTCCTGTTGGATTTCTATGTCAGTACACAACATACTTGTAATATAGAAACTAAGTAGAAATGTGCCAAGTATTAATGTTCCTTATGACTATCATAATTAATGACTATCATAATTAATGACTATCATAATTAATGACTATCATATTAAATGTCTGTTAAGAAATTATAGCACCAAGCTACTGTGAAGACTTGTTTAGCTCGCATTAAATACTATTTGAAATGTTTCTGGAAATGCCCTGTTATACAGTGGCCTCCACAGTTATTGGCACCCCTAGTAAAGATGAGTAAAAAAAGGCTTATTAAACAATTATTTTGGTGAATGAGCTTAATGTCAAACTGAATGAAATGGTAAACATCCAACCTTTAATTGAAGTAAGTTTATACTGAAAAGAAATCTGTCATCAAGAAATAATGATGTCAAACAAAACCACGTGTGCCATGATTATTGGCACCCCTGCATTCAATAATTTGTACAATCCTGCATTCAATAGTTTGCTCCTCCCTCATGCACTCCCCTTTTCAGCTCAGCCCACAGGTTTTGGATGGGGTTTAGGTCAGGGGACTTAGATGGCCATGGCAGAAGCTTGATTTTTTGTTCAGTGAACCATTTTTGTGTTGATTTGGAAGTATGTTTAGGATCATTGTCCTGCTGGAAGATCCAATGACGACCCAGTTTAAGTTTCCTGGCAGAGGCAGCCAGATTCAGATCTAAAATGTCCTGATATTTCATGGAGTTTATGATGCCATGTACTCAAACAAGGTTCCCAGGGCCTTTTGAGGAAAAACAACCCCACAACATCATGGAACCTCCACCATACTGAACAGTGAGGATCAGGTTCTTTTCAGCATAGCCATCCTTCTGTTTATGCCAAACCCATTTTGAGTGTTTGTTGCCAAAAAGCTAAATAGCACTTGGTTCCAGTCAAAGTTCCAGTAGCTTTTAACATACTCCAGGTGCTTACGTTTGTGGTGTAATGACAGGAAAGGCTTTCTGGCATGCCTTCCAAATAATTTGTTGGCTGTTAATTTTAGAGAATTTGTGACCCCAAGATCAACAGTGGCTGGGACTTTGCAGAGGCCTCCCCGCAAATTCTGAGCTTGAGGCCCCTGCCCTAAATACACTTCGGCAGTGCCAGGGATGTTGCGTTGGAAAGGCTGGTTGCTGGTGAAGATATGCTGCTGCAAGCTACCTGCTGCTGCGGTAGTGATTCCTCTGTGGAGATGCTGATGAGAGCTTCCTCTCTGGTTGGTCTAAATAAGAATGTAATCTTCAGGTGTTTTGCTTGAGCTTGTTCAGACAACAGTCATCTAGCAAAACATATTGATTAGCATTTTTGAAATGTGCGCGTTCTAGAGATGTAATGGCTTAGAAGTGCATGTAAGATATGCAAAAGCCATTGTTGCCAGATTCAGGGATTTTGAGACTATTTAGCCCATTTATTTAATGGAAGTGGATGAAGATCTGTTACGTTGTCTACATTACGGGATTCCTTTACCTGGCAGGTGAAACTTGGGGCTCTCAATGAGCGCCCTCAAAGTTTTTTCCTTTTTTATATATATATATATATATTTGTACATAGGCCAAGTCTGTTTTTTGCTATCCAGGGTGGTGACTACGGGGGTTTCCCAGCCGCTACTGCCCAAGATGCTACTCTTCTTTGTAAATCTCCAACTGTGATCTTCAAAAACGAAAGTAAATTACTCTTTGATCGTTATTCCTTGTTTTTGTTTTCCTTTCTTCCCTCACCTTTACACACTTGTTACACTCGCACCATCATACTCTTGCTATCCTCCTCACTGTGCGTGGGGGCAAAATAAACTTGGGTCCTCTTCCAGGCAAGTTTGTAACAGTTCCAGTTGCTTTAAACTTTTTTGTAATGCCCTAACGGCAGATAAGGGCATTTTCAGATGAGTAGCTATTTTCTATAGCCATTCCATGACTTATGAAGCTTAACACACCCTTCCCTCATTTCATTTGTGTGTTCTCTTATCTTTCCCATGTTGATGTATGAATTAGGGAATATGTCCTCTGTGCCATCTCATATTTATACCCCAGTGAAAAAGGAAGTCATGGATTACTGCTTGACAGTTCCTCAACACTCTGACCAACTTAAAAATGTACAATCTAAATGGAAAAAATGCTTCAGTTACATTTTATTTATAATAATTTCTAGGGGTGCTAATAATCATGCAACATGGAGTTTTGTGAAAAAAATAATATTTATGGATTTCCAGAATTAATTTACTTCAATTAAAAGTTAGATGTTTAAAAAAAAAATCAGTGTGTCATTAAGCAGATTCACCAAAACGTGAATATTTTAGAAACCTTTTTTACTCATCTTCACTAGGGGTGCCAATAACTGTGGAGGGCACTGTATGTTGAATCAGTGTATATTACTGAGGATCTCACAAAGAAACACATTCAGCAGAACAGGTAAAGAAATTCAGGGAAGAAGGAATCTAGAGACCACTTAAAATCATGCCTGTGAACTGGATCTTCTGTCACACGTGTCAGAACTCTACAGTTAAGGGCTGCTATCGCTTAGCTACAGGCTCTTTATCTCATTGTCATGGCAACTGGAGTTCTCACAGCAATTAAGATGTCATACGACTTTGTGTGGAGGATCTGGACAGCGTCGGCCTTGTGCAATCTGTATATTTCCTTTCCAAATATGAATAATTTCTGTTGGTAATTGCCAATGCCGCATCAATCCAGTACAGAGTCAGTAATTCATAGTTTTACTCCTAACCCACAAGTTTTACATTTTGAATAATGCCTTTGCAATGAATATTTGGAATATTCCACTGTTCCATGAATCTATATTTGCATATTTGTGTATTTTATAGTGATCCTTGCACCCCAAGCCGCACACTGGGAGGTTAAATATCCCTCACGTGATGGGAATGGAGCCCCTACACAAGGTGATGGGAATGGAGCCCCTACACAAGGTGATGGGAATGGAGCCCCTACACAAGGTGATGGGAATGGAGCCCCTACACAAGGTGATGGGAATGGAGCCCCTACACAAGGTGATGGGAATGGAGCCCCTACACAAGGTGATGTGGAATGGAGCCCCTACACAAGGTGATGGGAATGGAGCCCCTACACAAGGTGATGGGAATGGAGCCCCTACACAAGGTGATGTGGAATGGAGCCCCTACACAAGGTGATGGGAATGGAGCCCCTACCCAAGGTGATGGGAATGGAGCCCCTACACAAGGTGATGTGGAATGGAGCCCCTACACAAGGTGATGGGAATGGAGCCCCTACACAAGGTGATGGGAATGGAGCCCCTACACAAGGTGATGGGAATGGAGCCCCTACACAAGGTGCCTTGATGTCACAAAATACTGTAGTGCTGAGTGATGGTTCAGAGAGAAAATAATCCTGTAGTGTTAGCTGTAAAGTAACATGGTGATAGTGGTAAGAAACCATAAGCTTCCATAACCAAGAACAAGTCACAATTCCCACACCTGGCCATTTATCACAAAACACCCACCTCGTGACATAAACATGACTGACACCTAGTGCCCTGGAAGAGTGACATCCAAAAACAACTAGACAATACAATACATGAAATGGCTCCTACGGTACCAATAAAAAATCACATTAACTTTTTGTAATAAACTCCCAAATTGGAAACCAGAATCTGTTTCTCATTTACTATTTTACTCATGGATTCCAATGGAAATTATTTTTTTACTTCAACGGGTGAACATTCATTTTTGTATCTGGTGATTTCTAAGTTACCTGGATTTCTATATTGAATGCTATGGCATTTTATTGTAATCTAATACCAGGGATTAAGAGAATGTCTGCTGATGACTTTAGAATGTAATACCAGGCATTAAGAGAATGTCTGCTGATGACTTTAGAATGTAATAACAGGCCTTAAAAGAATGTCTCCTGATGACTGTAGAATTGAATAACAGGCATTAAGAGAATGTCTGATGATGACTTTAGAATGTAATAACAGGCCTTAAAAGAATGTCTCCTGTTGATTTTAGATTGTAACACCAGGCCCATATATACCATTCAGCCTCAGACCCTATACCCTTCAGCTTCTACATAATACACCCATCAGCCATAACATTATGACCACTGACAGGTGAAGTCAATAACACTGATACACCCATCAGTCATAACATTATGACCACTGACAGGTGAAGTCAATAACACTGATACACCCATCAGCCATAACATTATGACCACTGACAGGTGAAGTCATAAGAGATATAAAGCAGCAAGTGAACATTCTGTCCTCAAAGTTGATGTGTTAGAAGCAGGAAAAATGGGCAAGTGTAAGGATCTGAGAGACTTTGACAAGGGCCAAATTGTGATGGCTAGACGACTGGGTCAGAGCATTTCCAAACTGCAGCACTTGTGGGGTGTTCCCAGTCTGCAATGGTCAGTACCTATCATAAGTGGGCCAAGGAAGGAAAAGTGGTGAACCGGCGACAGGGTCATGGGCGGCCAAGGCTCATTGATGCACGTGGGGAGCGAAGGCTGGCCCGTGTGGTCCGATCCAACAGACGAGCCACTGTAGCTCACATTGCTGAAAAAGTTAATGCTGGTACTGATACTATCAGTAGATAGAAATAGAAAGGTGTCAGAACACACAGTGCATCATAGTTTGTTGCGTATGGGGCTGCGTAGCCGCAGACCAGTCAGGGTGCCCATGCTGACCCCTGTCCACTGCCGAATGTGCCTACAATGGGCATGTGAGCATCAGAACTGGACCACAGAGCAATGGAAGAAGGTGGCCTGGTCTGATGAATCATGTTTTCTTTTACATCACATGGATGGCCGGGTGCGTGTTTGTCGCTTACCTGGAGAACACATGGCACCATGATGCACCTTGGGAAGGAGGCAAGGTGGTTGAGGCAGTGTGATGCTTTGGATAATGTTCTGCTGGGAAACCTTGAGTCCTGCCATTCATGTGGATGTAACTTACAGGACTTAAAGGATCTGCTGCTAACTTCTTGGTGCCAGGCACCACAGCACACCTTCAGTCTAGTGGAGTCCATGCCTCGACGAGTCAGGGCTATTTTGGCGGCAAAAGGAGGATCTTCACAATATTAGGCAGGTTGTCATAATGTTATGGCTGATCGGTCTATGTAATATGTATATACAATTTTCTATTCACACTAGCAATGAGAAAACATGGAGTATAAATTGTATTTACATTACAGATCACTAATAATGTTGTTTACCTGGTAACTAATATGGTATTCTCCTACAGTCATATGCTATTGCTGGTGATAGTAGACTTTTTCAGGTGCCAGTTAGAGATCAATCAATCAATCAAATGTATTTATAAAGCCCTTTTTACAACAGCAGTTGTCACAAAGTGATTTACAGAGACACCCGGCCTTAAACCCCAAGGAGCAAACAACAGTAGTGTTGAATTTCAGTGGCTAGGAAAAACTCCCTAAGAAGGTCAAATTTTAATAAGAAACCTAGAGAGGACACAGGCTCAGAGGGGTGACCAGTCCTCTTCTGGCTGTGAGATATTAAGAGTCCAATTGGAATAATAAATACATTTCTCTGGGCTAAATCCAGAGTCTCTTTGATTTTAGACTAGGTCAGAAGTATGACCAGGTGGAAAGGACAGGGACAGCAACGGGCCCCCCAAACCAGGTAATCCGCAGGTGTGGACCAGGACCTCATCTCCTCCTAAAATGTAAAACAGGAGGAGACTGAGAAAAGTTAGTAATGCATTCTTCATATCCCCCAGCACAATAATATAGCAGCGTAACACCTTGGAACTGAGACGGGGGGGTCCGGTGACACTGTGGCCCTACCCGGGGGAGGCCCCGGACAGGGCCCAACAGGCAGGAAATCAATCCACCCACATTGCCAGGGCTTTACCAAAGGGACACCCACCAACCGCAATCCCCCTGAATGAGGGCTGAGTATTGCCAGCAGCGTACAGCCCAATTGCACAAGTGCGCAACAGAGAGTCAACAACAAGCCAGTGACTCTTCCCCCGAAAGGCATTGGAGGGAGGGCATGCCAGTGGCGACGAGAGCCCACCTGGCAAGACAGCAAGGGTGGACAGTATCAAGCCTACTGGTCACCTTCATGCCCCCGGGCCAGGCTACACCTAATTATAAACCATGCTGTAGAGATGAGTTTTTAGTAGACACTTGAAAGTTTGCGCTGAGTTTGTCAACAAGTCTTGTTCATCTAAACACACCATACTAGTGAAAGAACGCTCTGACTCTGCACCTGATGGGGATTCCCCAAGGGAAAGGGGTGTGGGCGAGTGCTTAAGGGCTGTCTATAATTGCATTGGGAGTGCAGCCTCTACATACCTGTCTATGTTGCCTCTGATTCCTACATTCCTTGCAAACTGTGAAGTTAGCATATCCACTCCTGTCCATCTCAGGAATGGCCCCTAGATGGAAATCAAACACTGAGTGGGAATCTGACACTCAATGCCATACATTGACCACATGCACTGACACATAGTAGCCAATACATTTTAGTGTACAATTTCGCTTTTAGTTTAATTTCATCATAATAATAAAAAAATATATACCTTTACGCAAACACTCCAGTAATATAACAAAATACAAAGAGTAAAAAAAATTTTTGGCGGGTCAATCGTTATCCCAAAAACCTCCTTTCAACTATACTAAATTGGGCAGAAACTGTATAAATATACGTCGTAGGTTATACAGTTTAACATGTTTACAAACTGTAATATTGTAAAACTTTTTTTACATTTCAATCTTTAAGCTGATGTTCATCGTTAAATCAGAACATGCTTTTTTTCTTCTCCAAATAAGATGACACATTTATTACGTACTGTATTTATTTGTTGCGTACTGTAAACCGCACATTCTACTTTATTTTGATAGGTTTTGGGGGGAAATGTACATAGTCGTTTCTTTTCCATCCACATACATCTGATTGGTCAGTTAAAATCACTTTCTCTACCCGATAGGCGGAGAGATGTCACTGGGGGGCTGGAAATATATCCCTCCGCCCACTCTGTCTTTGTTGTCGTTGGTGCTGTGGCATTTGGTGGTGCTGTAATACGGATGACATCCATCTAGCCTGGTTCAGTCGCAGCAGCAACAGCTTATCAACGCAGGAGACTTAATCTGCGACGGTGAAGGGGAGCTAGGATTCGCAGACTCAGTTATGGCTACTGAAACGACATCGTCCTGCACTGGCTCCAATTTACTGCAGCCGATAAGTGAGATAATCAATCTTCCCCTAGACCAGGTAAAAATATATATTTCAATGTATAATATCTTTGTCCTGCTACGGTAGGACGCTCGTTTCTGAAGTGGTGCAGAGCTAGCGTGCTAGTTATAATGCCCTGAATGAATGCCGATATGGTGATATGATTCAGTGGATTATGACGATATTCTATAACATCCTAGTACGCCTCATTTTGAACATTCTCGAAGCTGTGGCGGAATTGTGTTGTCTCATCCCGTGACATGTCGCTGAACCGTTTTGATTGGCAACTGTAGAATGTTGTTCCAGAGGCCTAGTTTAAGTTCCATTAATTTAAGACGGTTTCTCCTGGGCTGCGCCACTGTTTGCAAAACTTATATCTTCCACCAGTCCACCAGGGATGTTTTTTTACGCAAAGAAAAAAAGCCTCTCAACTCAGTACGTGTAGGCCTATTTCGTTATCCCTCTAATCAATTAAATTGATACCAGTGTCGCTCCTATTTAATCGCTTCTTATTTTAATGCGATCAGACTTCGCCAGTCTTGGGCCGTGCAGTGACGTATGGTAGCCCACTAGTTGTATAACAAGGTGTGGTCTATTGATAACTATTGCATAAACTTATTGATATAAGCCTAAGATCAAATAAAAGAGGGAGTGGCTGTATTGACCTTACACTTATAATTATTTTATTCTTACTTTTCATCCGGTTACACACACACCCACATTGTCAATCAAACAACAAGCCTCTGATCCTGTGATGTGTCACGGTTCACATGGAGGAACATATCAAACCGAATCCTTCAGAGCGCCATTGGATTTGTCTAAAGTAGCATTTACCTCTGGCCTTATAGCCCTCAGGATGAATGATTAACCGTCACCCGCCACGACGGCTTCAGAACAAGACACTGCTGGCCCGAAACCTCATGCCCTGTTTGAATAACATGCTTCTATCTGTTGAACACCCTGTGGAATTGCATTATTGCTGTGTAGTAGTCTGGGTGAACGCTAACCCAAACATGTTTTGAACTCAACATAAATACTCAACCCGGAGTCATGCTGCTATTCGTCTTTGTGGTCCCTCACAACAAAGGTGCTGTGGGAGGATAATCTGAAGCACATCTCATCACCTCTGTGCCGTCCATATTGACACACTGCTTGTTCATTTAGCCTTTATGCTGCCACCTGTGGAAAGATCAATGGATGATGTGTTTGCAAACACCATAAATACACGCCTGTTTTTCCATACCCTCTCCTCTGCCTGGGAGAATGGATTCACTGTTCAGAATAGAGCATTCTGAATGCTCTAAAAGTTGAATAGACAACTTTTAACTGGGCTCTCCCAACTGTGGTGACAGGATTTTGGCCATTGCGGTTGAAACCAAATCCCAGGACAACCCGATGAGGTGGGGAGAAGCAGTGTTCAGTGCTGTACTTCTCTAGAGTGTGATCGGGCCACCCAGGTCCGGACTTTACACACCACACCCTTCATGCTTTGATCAACCAGAAAGACCAGGTTAACTCCTGAAGTAGCTCAGTTAGTCAGGTGTGGGGCCTGGTTGGAAGAAAATTGTAGCCCACTTTACGAGCACCACGGCCTAGCTTGGTGCCAGCGTCTGCATAACCCATGATGGGTGGTCTGTGTTCGCTCAGCGGACTATAGTTAATCTAGTCTCTTGGCATTCGGGACCTAGCGTCTTGCTTCCTACATGTGCATGCAGGAACACTGGCTCTGCCTGGAATGTTGCTGGGCGTGTTTTTGCAATCTCGTCAGAATATAAGAATAGAACAAACCTTTCATAACCCAGGTAGTATTTGGGCGGTTACTGAACACTGCAGAATAAACCGCTGTCTCCCTGACTCCTCATTGAGGAGGTGAACCGTCAGTCAATGACTGACGTCAGTCAATGACCCCCCCCCCAAGTTTGACACTCAATGTTTTATTTTCTCGCATAAGTTTGTCACTCCAACTTGCAGTTTCAGTTTGCCTTGTGCAGCAAACCCCAAACGGAAATGCAGGAAATTAGGTCTGATACACTCTGCAGTCATTGAAGGTTTGAGTCACTTTAGCTTTGCTGGTGCTGTTCGCTTTAGCTTTGCTGGTGCTGTTCGCTTTAGCTTTGCTGGTGCCGTTCGCTTTAGCTTTGCTGGTGCCGTTCGCTTTAGCTTTGCTGGTGCCGTTCGCTTACCTCAACACCGGCTCACACCTTCAACACATGGGGCTTGTAAAGGACAGTTGGGCCGGTGTCATCAATATGACGAAATTGTTTGTCTCCTGACTGTAATTTGCTTTGGCAGCCATGTTGGCATGCGCTCCACCTCCTGCATGATGTAGCTGGGCTTGGCCGTGTGTCATTTAGCTTCCAAAAACCTGAAATGTGTGTGATCCCCTGTGGGACCAGGGGGCCTGTGCTGGCCTGTCTTGGGTCTATAATGGAAGCGGTGTAATCTGAGCAGGCCCTAGCCAGCTGCCTCCTTGCTGTCTTGGTGTGGGCGTCCTGTTATGTTGTTCTTCTGTAGACACCCTGTCACCCACGCTGAGGTGGGATGTGTCGTAGCGTCCTGGCGATTGACCCTGGAAAATGTGACCATATCTTGCTTTAAGGGAAGGTGTTGGACTAAGGCAGATGTTTTAAATGAATGTATACGCAGCCAAAATGTGTAGGCTGTTGAAACACTACTTAGGCCTGTATAGAGTAGCAAAGAAGGCAGAATTATGACAGAGCACTTTCACAGACTTATTAAAGTACAGCAATCTAATTCAAGGACTCACATTTTATATAAAGTTCCAGCCCAAAAACTGGAACAAAAGTATTTAAGTAGGCTTGTCATTTATATGCAAGGTGATTTGAATGCGGTTGATTTTGCTGAATCTTTTTAAACAGGCCTATGTCCATTTGGTACCATTCCTGGGCCCACCCTGCTATTTGAGATATTGGGTTGTTGGATCAGGTTTTTTCAAACAAGCAAATGACCAGAAATGGAACAGTTTACATATTGTAACGCTTCTTATGAAAAGCCTGGTTGAAGCCAATGGCCCAGTGGGTCAGTAGTCTTTACTGTCCTGAAGGACCAGGTCACTGATTTGACCAACTAAGCTAATTGATCCGATCAATCATTGACTAAATTCTACACACGCGGTCTGCTGTGTTGGTTCAGCCCAAGTCCAGTAGGATGATCGGGTCACCAGGAGCATGGTTTCGAACCCGTGCCCTGATTCCAGTTAGTAACCATGTCAGTAGCCCTGCGGGTGCTTGTACAAATATTTGGTTAATGAATCTATCATGACATTAGTTTGAGTCATTGCACAATCAGTGAGGATTCCTGAGATTCCAGATGTGACCAGGTATCACTGCTGCTCTACAATGACAGGAAACAACCAGTAGCTGACTGACGACGCTGTCCTTTGCCCGCCTGCGTGATCAAGTTGGGCTCCTTTAAGACTGTAAACCAAACTTTGTCTTCTTAAATAGGGTCGCTATGGTTTCAGTTTCTTCTTCATATTAGTCTGTTATAGTAAGTTGTGTAAATAGGATTTATATGGACCTTTATTAAAGGGAAGTAGGAATGTCGGCTGTGTGTTAAATAAAAATGAACATCCCTGCTTGGCTGTGATTTAATCAACAGAATGGCCCATTGGATGGATGAATGTTGACATATTTGACATTTGAATGTAAACATCACAATTGAGAGAATTTTTGTAATGCTTGAATATTGTATCTATGAATGTTTATGTATTTAAATATGAAATCATTTACTTTTATTGAAATCAAAATACAAGTCATATCTGTGAAACGTTTCTTTGACACCAAACATATTAACTTTTTACAGTCTTAAAGGAGCCCTGAGTGAGGATGAAATTTAGTTCAATTCTTTCTTAAATGCTGTTTCTAGATTCAGAAATTACCTATGTTAACAAACCTAAACACTGAAATCCCATTCTGTGTATTAAATTGCACAAAAATCCAATAAATCGTGGTATTTTTACGGGTTTCTGTGTTCTGAAACCAACGGATCCCAATTCAGAAAGAGAAAAAACACACCAAGTGAATGATTTGGCACCATTGTGTTGAAGTGTCATCATGACCAATCCATTTCCATGGTGGCAAAAGAAAAATGGCAGTTACTTGTCTGAATGTACATGAGAGTTCAGTTTTTCATGTCCAATAATGGGGTATTGTTTGTAGATAGATGGCAACATAAAAAAAAAAAGATATGAAGTCTATATTGTACAAGTTTGGAGGAACTGATAATCTGAATACTTTCTAAAACTTCTTTATTATCTTATTTCAGTGTCTATTTAGCCTTCAGACTCAACTCAGGATCAAAGCCAGGTCCACTACATTATTTTATTCCCACTGTTTATTCAGGGTCTTATTTAGGAAAGGGACACCAGGTGGGTGGAGTAATTGATGAGGTAGAACAGAAAACCAACAGGCTCTGGATCTTGTCGGGGAAGAGTTGAGTGCAACTGGTCTATATGATGTCCTTCCATACTGTTCCTGACTGGCACTAAACATTAATGTATTTACACAACCGTTATTTTACAGTACTGTTAAAATGTCTCTTAATAAAAATACCACTCAATTTAAGGAAAGGTTTATTACATTAAAAAAAAATTGGCATTCTTTTCTAATTACATTAGACTGTAAATTGGCCATCTGCCTTAATCTAAAAAAAAAAGAAATTGGTCAAAGAAAATCCATAATGGTCACTCTCAACAAACTGCTGTGTTTGGGGTTTATACTGTTTTGGTATATTTTTGTAATAACCCAGAATGCACTATTGTCAAAGCCGTAAAGATTAACTGATTGGGCTGAGCAAAACTAGCTAGCTTGAGCTGGCTAATATTAGCCACTAGCCATGACCTGCATTTTTGTCTAGTATTCACCTGGACTCGCCTGGAAAAATATTTAACTTCCACCTACCCTTTGACTATAGTTATAGTATTGTTTGTCATAGTATTCTGCACAAATTATTGTTGTTCTGACTTTTATGTTCCAAGCCTCAGCAGAACATTTATGCCCCTAAAAATGTGTTCCTAGCATCTCACTGTCAAACATGACTTGTGCTTTACTTTGAAGGACTCTGCACATTGAATGTTCACAAAGTATTCTCTGAACAACGGCAAGTCATTGGATTACAGTTGTTAACAATATGTCTTCATTTCTGCACGTTTCTAAAACAATTCCTCATTTGTTGCTGTTGTGCTTGTTTGGGCCTACAGCTGTGTCCCTTCCCATTGTCGTTTGTACAGTTATGAATGGAGGCTTGCTGCTTGTCCCCAACTCCCTAATAATCACTTTGAGTGGAGGCTAAGCTCTGATTTCTCCATGGAGCCTCATTTCCTTTCCCTTCTCTTTCTAATTGATGCACTTTAGTGGACTATTTTTGTTCCAATAGATTTTTTTTCTGTGTCTGCTAACTTCAATGTACTGCTGCAAACGTTCCCACAATGACACAGGATTTATCCAGGTACATGGGTAGTGTTAGTCATAATACAGGATTTACTGTCCTAAATGGCTTAAGGCACAAACTAATACCTTAATCTCTATATAAACTTAGTAAAAGTTATTGATAGGACCATACACCAGGGCTCAGACGAATCGCTCCGTTGATGATAAACTATTCATTTAATTGTCAATGCTTTCTCTGAGGGAAATGTTGATGGGCATCGGATATGCTGTTTTTATCCATTCAAGGATCATACGTTTTTATGGACAAACAAACACGACACCGATGCAGAGACAAGGACCAATATTCATCTGATTTCTGGCCAAAGCCTTGGTGTTAATTACTCCTCACTGTAACTTGTCCAGAGATGTGAAGTGATGTAACAAATAAACAATGTACCTTAAAGTTTAAACAACAAAAGCAATAGACTAAGTTTATGCTATTCTCCATTTACCAAGTAATCTATGACAAATCACTGGAAGATGGAATGAAAATACATTTAAAATCATGCGGGGATGGTAGAGCACTAATATTGGCTCACTAATATTCTGAACAGAGTGGAAATGAAAGAAAGGTTCCAGTGAAGTCATGTATTCTCCGGTAAACTTGTGTTAACCAGCTAGCTTATGTAGCTTAACTCAGTTTAATGCAAGTCAAGAAATGTTTTCCTTTAAACAGTAATTACTTTTTTAACCACTGTTTACTCTGAGCAAATCTAATCTGGACCTTAAAGCAAACAATTGTTAAAAGTTTAAAAACCTGTATTGATCAGATTTGACCCGATTATGTAAGAGAACGACTCCTCTTCTTTGATCTTGTCATATCTTGTTGGCTGGGGTTGCCTTCCTGTTTCCGCCTTCTACACAGGCCTACCTGCTATCTTTATGAAATGCCAGATTAAGTAGGTCATTTTTGCATTCAGGCCCAGATTTTGAAATCACACTCACTTACCAGCCAGTAAAATAAAATATTCCTGACATTTGCTGTGATGGCTGCAGATTACCATAACCTATAACAGGAACGTATTGATGTTTGTTTTTTAAGTCATGGAGCTGAACATCAATATTTCACGCTACTTTGAGTAAATCTATAGTTGGGTGCGGAAGAGGAATCTCACAGGAGGACGTCTGCCTGAGAACCATGGGTCCAGAATAAACATGTACTTGTTTGATTAGCGGCATTCTGTCTATTTACCTTTACCCTCCGAGGTATTCACTGTGTCTTTAACCTCCAGTACTGTTTGAATGGCGTTTGGCATTGCAGGGTGTTTGATGTCCACAATGACCCGCATGGCTCTCTGCTAGTAATGGCTGTTAAGTCTGCTTCAGATAACCTGAGAACCTCGAGGCACAGTTTAGTTTAGCGGCACGTTGCGGTACAAGTCAGGCTGGGGAATTGAACACCTCCACTACTCACTCAGATAAACAGAAAGTTGATATGAAATCATGATATTGCTTTCTGATTTGTTGTCAAGCCAAACCTGCCATATCTTGTCACTCATGAAGGAGACGTTGTGTCTCAGTATTCCCCTCGATGTTGAACGCTCTCCCATTGCTGCCTTGGCGTCCATGCTAATCACGCAGCTAATCAGCTGATGGGGTTCTGCTCCTTTGTGCGAGGAGGAACAGGAGGTGCACTGCCAGAGCCCTACAAAATGACTTCCAGTGGGCTACTGGTGTGCTTGTTTTTGACCAAACTGTCAGAAACGGACTCCATGAGGGCCCGACGTCCTCTAGTTTGTCCTGTGCTCACAGCCCAGCAACGTGCAGCTCGATTGGCATTCGCCAGAGAACACCAGAATTGGCAGGTCTGCCACTGGCGCCCTGTTCTCCTCACAGATGAGTGTACGGGAGTACATACAGGCACGTGGGGCCTTACACACTACTGAGTCGCATTGAATTGCTGTGATGAAACGGCCTTTGAGTTCAATGGCTTAATTTGATTTTTGGTGTGAGTTTGAATCCAGCCCTCAATCGATTGGTGATTTTGTTTCCTGTTGGCCGTTATGTCATTTTTTTCACAATGAATTACAGAATGTACCATAAAGATTTTGATCTTTAATATATTTGGTTAATTGAGACCTGATGTGTGATTTAAGTGTTCCCTCCATTTTTTGGAGCAGTGTACTTAGATTTTTCCTTGCTGTGTGGAATCTTCGCTTTTAATTGCTTGTAGCGCCAATAATTCTATTGATTCCTTTCAAACCAAACATCTCTAATTAAGGATGGAAAAATGTAATTAAAAACGAAATGCTATTCCCAAGTGAAGGAATCGGTTCAGTGATGTGGATTGAATGTAAAGCACTGCCCTAGAGCTAATGTCAGTTACTTAACAAGCTTATGCAATCTTAGCATACCCTGTAATGCCATTGCTTTCATGTGCCAGCTTACCTAGCAGCTAACTGGAGATGCTGTTTAAACACTGCTGCTAACCAGTTGAAATGATGTGAATACAGTGTGGCTGGGAATTAACTAGTGCTACACAAGTGGTGTCATATGGACCTGTTGACCATGAATGGTTAAATGTTTGTTCCCCACAGACATTGGCCATGTGATGAGGGCTCTGTAAAACGCCTGTCAGTTCTATTTCTTCACCCCTTCCTTTGACATAGCAAGTGGTATCCTAGCAACCAGCTATATTAGGTTCTGGATTAGGAGGTTTACCGGTGTGAGGTTCTACATTCTCTGATTATATTAAATATTCTGCACTTAAACCTGAGGGATGGATTATCTATGTTCATTCAATGTTTTCCGTCGTCTGATGGTGTCATAACAACAGATGACCTGTCTTTCAGCACGCTACGATGCAGAAACGCTTTGCTACCTGAGTCAGTGTGAGCAAATTAGGCTACAATGATGGTCTTTTCACAGCATGATAGATAACATTAGAGGCAATGTGCTTTATTTGATATAATGTACATTTAGTTTCTGTATTTATTGGCATGTCAGATATGGTTGTGAGGTGTAACCGAAGGATTTCTACGCACAACAACTGAACACATTCAATACATTTCTCTCATACTGTAATACTCAGAGAAAACCCTCCTCTGGAAAAGTACTATCTCAGATGTTAGTGACTTGATTGCAGTTTCACTCAGCTTGTGTATTCTTTAATGCTTTTGGGAAAAAACACTATTGAAAAGACACATTGGAATTTGAGAGACCTGTATGTTTTACAATCAGAGGCCCTTCCTGGCCAGCTATAAAAAGGCCCAAATGTCCTCATGACCAGACCGAGTCATTAGACTACTGTAAACCAATGTGACTGTCCAACACTGATGTGATCTCACTCTGCATATGACTCTGAGCTGTTCAGTTTTGTTGTTTCTCAGCTTGGAGAAATTGTGCAATTTTGTGTTTTGTTATCGGTGAAAACAATGTGGGTTAATCAAGTGATGTTGCTTGCACACTTCCCTTTAAAAAGGTTAGGGTTAGCCAGGGGAGACGTAGCGTTCCTCCACTGGTGAACAAGACAACACTTCCACAATCTCAGCTATATATATTTTAGACGTTTAATTTGACCAACTGACTTTAAAACTGACTGGTTTAATTCCTCGACAGACCGTAGATAATGAAGCGTTCAAAGGTTCTTTCTTTCTTGATCCTTGGAGAGTCCGGCGTGACATTCGTTTGTTGTGTCCACAAACATGAATGACACAAATTAAAAGGTCAGTTTGTCAGGTGGACGTAGAAACCAGTGACTGCTGCTGGTGGTGGTCTGCACATTAACAAGTCAGCCTATGGCATTTCCCATCAATATCTCTTCATGGACCGGGTTTTCATATTCCCTCACCCTAACCCTAACCCTAACCCATTAACGCAATGCATTTTACCTTGCCTGATACAAGCAAATTGTCTCTTATGGACAAATAACTGATGCATAACTAGAAGCACCATCAGTGTGAATTTAGGAAGAGAGAAAATCTGTTCTTAGAACAGGAAGAAGAATGGTGGTAGGTCCTTTTTACGGTGTTCATGTTTCACTAGACCATGAGGCGTAACAGAGATCAAAGCCTATTACTGCTGAGCTAGAGTTGTCAAATGCACACCTTTTGAACCTTTTGCAACAATTTAGTGGTTCCTAAAGAATTGTGACCAAGGCTGTTTGTCAGAATGAAGAACAAGCAGTGAAAGTCTGGTTATGTATTTGAAACGTTCACACCCAAGATGTTTCTCATGCAGTGTAATGGGATTTTCTCCCACCCTACAGCTTTTATGAGTGAGACGGGAGTCTTTCCTTGGGCCATACCTCAATTACTCTGCTCCAGGATGATAGCTTGAAATGTTACAAGGGATTTACCCTAGTCGTCTGGGTTACAACGTCCAATGATCTGAGGCACTCCTCCACTATAGTCCTCAGTGTTACAACATCCAATGATCTGAGGCACTGCCTCCACTGTAGTCCTCAGTGTTACAACATTCAATGATCTAAGGCACTGCCTCCAAAGCAGCCCTCGATGTTATAATGTCCAATTATAAACCACACGGCAGCACTGCCAACAGCCAATCAGGTAATTTAGTAAAGCCAGGTGGGTGTGCCAATGCTGTTGACATTTCTGGGGTTACTATTTCCAATGTAGATTATTCTGGAGGCAGTGACTTGGTATTTCCAATGTAGATTATTCTAGAGGCAGTGACTTGGTATTTTCAATGTAGATTATTATTCTGGAGGCAGTGACTTGTTATTTCCAATGTAGATTATTCTAGAGGCAGTGACTTGGTATTTTCAATGTAGATTATTCTGGAGGCAGTGACTTGGTATTTTCAATGTAGATTATTTTGGAAGCAGTGATTTGGTATTTTCAATGTAGATTATTCTGGAGGCAGTGACTTGCGTTGACTGTATGTGGCTGTGTTTCCAAAGCACATGGTGTGTCAGACTCCAGGGTCTCTCCATGAGCCCTGAGGGGTGGATTCTAGGCTATTTCTGGACAAACCTGTCCTCACCCCGGATAAACTGAGCTCTTTTAACAAGTCCTGTGAATTCCAGTCAGTTTAGTAGAAGGTCACCACTAAAAATGTGGTGTAGATTCACCTGCACTACACACTGTAGTTCATTAAAATAGGGTCCTTTGTCAACCACTTCCTGATCCTTTGGCTATGCAAGGTTATATTTCATATTTACATGGTCGTGACAATGCCAGCTCAATAATAATAATAATAATAATAATAATAATAATAATAATAATAATAATAATAATAATAATAATAATAATAATAATAATAATAATAAGTGTGCTGTAGTTTTAAGTACATATTACGTAACTTACAATGTACCCTGCAATTCTAGTAGAGACCAACCTTACAAAACTATTTAAAACAATGTTTGATTGGTGTAATGCTAGAACCACACATGACGATATGACGATAAGACTGGTGCTCTGACAGTATAGAACACATTTCTCCTGCATTATCTGGCAGCCAGGGAGAGGACTGACTTGCCCAGTAGGTCTGGCGCACCCTTAAGCCCGGCACGCCCGTCCAATTCGATGTAAGTCATTTGGTGGGGCTGGGAGTTATGCACATATCTTCAGATTGGTAAGACAATGTCCCTTGAGCCGGGAAAATGTTATGAAGGGAGCAGTGAGGAGAAAAACAAAGGGACATTCACTGAGAACATAGAAACACTGTCTACATCTGTGGGTTTAGACCACTGTACAGTAGACCTACACACAAATACCCTAACTTATTGTCCATTTGTGCAGGAACATAATGTGAAACTTCTCTCCCTGTTTAATCTCCACTTACATGGTTACAGCATGGAAATGGTGGTGACACCAAGCCAACAACTTTTTTGATTTGGTGGTCAAACATCTGAATTCTAACCGTCCCTATTTTCCCATCACAGATTGGCACAAAATGTTGTGTTGGAAGCCTCAAGAAATCCTGATAATCTTTGTGCTACGTTAATGGGTTGTATTTCGGTAGCTTGCAATGCAAATAATGACAGCCTTGTGTTTACTGGATGCAAATTGTGATTGTGGTCACTTTCAGTATACATACCTGCTTCTTGGTAAGACAAAGTGAGCCTGGGTGGCTTCTGTCTATGACAATATATTTTATGGTTTATTCATCTTCTTCCGCTTCATCCGGGGCCGGGTCGCGGGGGCAGCAGTCTAAGCAGAGATGCCCAGACTTCCCTCTCCCCAGACACTTCCTCCAGCTCTTCCGGGGGGACACAGAGGCGTTCCCAGGCCAGCCGGGAGACATAGTCCCTCCAGCGTGTCCTAGGTCTTCCCCGGGGTCTCCTCCCGGTGGGACGGGAAGGCGTTCCCAGGAAGGCGTTCCGGAGGCATCTGAAACAGATGCCCAAGCCACCTCAGCTGACCCCTCTCGATGTGGAGGAGCAGCGGCTCTACTCCAAGCTCCTCCCGGGTGACCGAGCTTCTCACCCTATCTCTAAGGGATCGCCCAGCCACCCTGCGGAGAAAGCTCATTTCGGCCGCCTGTATCCGGGATCTTGTCCTTTCGGTCATGACCCAAAGCTCATGACCATAGGTGAGAGTAGGAACGTAGATTGACCGGTAAATCGAGAGCTTCGCCTTGCGGCTCAGCTCTTTCTTCACCACGACAGACCGATACATCGACCGCATTACTGCAGAAGCTGCACCGATCCGTCTGTCAATCTCCCGTTCCATCCTTCCCTCACTCGTGAACAAGATCCCTAGATACTTAAACTCCTCCACTTGAGGCAAGCACTCTCCACCAACCTGAAGTGGGCAAGCCACCCTTTTCCGACTGAGGACCATGGCCTCGGATTTGGAGGTACTGATTCTCATCCCCACCGCTTCACACTCGGCTGCAAACCGTCCCAGTGCATGCTGAAGGTCCTGGTTTGAAGGGGCCAACACGACAACATCATCCGCAAAGAGCAAAACTCTTTGTGGATGGTTTATTGCTGATGAATCTTGTAATCGTTTTCATTTTGATATTCAATTATATTCACAACCCTTTATTTTTATTACAGTACCCAAAATGGTACTGTATTCTGCTTGTTTCTATACTGGTCGTCCAACCACGAAGTTAGCCAAATCAAAGGTCTAACCAAAGGTCAAACTCACTCAAATGACAACATATGTTAGCTTGCAGGTGCCTGACCATCCTGAGGGAGGCAGTACAATGTGATGGATTTAGGAACCTCTGTCAACAATGAGTGTCCCACGCTGGGCAATGCTGCCCCCCCCACCCCCCATTCCTCCCTCCGAGCCCTATGGAAAATCGTATTAGGCCCCGGAGGGTTCAGTGATTAGGATACACTATTGAGTCATGATTTCAAAGATTTTGTAGACAGCTTTGATATTCCCCTTCTAACCAGTCACAGTATGTAAACTTCAAGCAAAACGAACTACAGCTAGAAAATATATCCTGTGGATGAACTGCAGAGGACCCGACCCCTTTGAAGCCCCACTCCGCAACACAAAAGGACCCAAAATGACCCGTCGGAACCAGTCCACACAAACGGTGTACATGCACCCACTTTAAAGTGGAAGTCTAAATGGGGCTCTGGCAGTTTTCTGCCCAGCCTGTGGTAATGTGTGGTCGTCAGGCTATAAATGGACCAGGCTGAACCTGGGTCCGGTCGTGGGCCCGTCTGTGGAGCGCTGACGCTTGGAAGGCAGCTTGTGGGTCAGCGTCCATTCTTCACCAGACAGAGGATGGAGCAATATGTTGAGTTGGTTAATAAATGTACATTTTAACCGCAAAGTGAAAAACCTTTTGCATTGAATACAAAGCAGAGGTCTTTTTCTGAAGAAATCCTGAGTGTCTTCAGGGAACCGGCACCACTGGAAAGGTCAATAGATGCTTCTCTCTCCTGTCACCCTCCAAGCAGAGACATGGCCTGGGTCAAACCATTGTCTATCAATGGCTGAGCGTGTGTGTGTGCGCGCGCATGTGTGGCACATTATTTGATGCTTAACTGGGCGGACATGCACCCCCTCTCCTCTGTGTCTCATTTTCTCCACTGCCGAGGAGAGGCTGATGTAGGGGGAGGTTAGTGCTATGTCATGGAGGGGAGGTTAGTGATATGTCATGGAGGGGAGGTTAGTGCTATGTCATGGAGGGGAGGTTAGTGATATGTCATGGAGGGGAGGTTAGTGATATGTCATGGAGGGGAGGTTAGTGATATGTCATGGAGGGGAGGTTAGTGCTATGTCATGGAGGGGAGGTTAGTGATATGTCACGTAGGGGAGGTTAGTGATATGTCACGGAGGGGAGGTTTTGTGATATGTCACGGAGGGGAGGTTTTGTGATATGTCACGGAGGGGAGGTTTTGTGATATGTCACGGAGGGGAGGTTAGTGGTATGTCACGGAGGGGGGTGGGGTTGGTGGTATGTCACGGAGGGGGGTGGGGTTGGTGGTATGTCACGGAGGGGGGTGGGGTTAGTGGTATGTCACTGAGGGGGGTGGGGTTAGTGGTATGTCACGGAGGGGGGTGGGGTTAGTGGTATGTCACGGAGGGGGGTGGGGTTAGTGGTATGTCACGGAGTGGGGGTTAGTGATATATCATGGGGTGGGTGGGAGGATGAGTCACTGTGGGTGGATGCTGTTGCAGGATTGTGTCTCATGCTAAATTAACAATGTACAATGTGTTTCCAGACAATGTTGTTGGCTGAAGTCCACTGAATACAGAAGATCCAGGCAGATGTTAATCCTCAAAGAATCTTCATGGAGAATATCTATAATATCATTTTGACGTGTGCCTAGTTTTCAACTCAATGTTTAATTTATTAACTTCAAGGCTGTGAAGGTTTGTCCTCCAGTGTTTGGAGCGTTGGTGTGCTGGAACAGTCCACTGGTCATCAGTGACTTTAATGTTGTCCATATACATCCTGGGCTGTAAAGATTGTTGTTCAAAACTCTGCTCCTCGTTGCATCCCCTCGATCTCATTCATCAGCTCCTTCTAGTTAAGAATATGTGGTGCTGTTTGCAGTGCACATTTTAGCATGAGTCATTCAGTACCAGAGTATAAGTATAAGATGACTTTGGGGAATATGGTGTAATGTTATGCCGTGGAAAAATAGCTAAATGCTAATGAGTGGCCCAGCTATATTTATCATCCCAACTCCTTTTGAAGAGAGTCTGAATGAAAGTAATGCTTCTTCAAAAGGGATAATTTCTGCACTGTGGGCTTCTAATCTTAGTGTGTGAATGCAGCACTATTTTGGGTTTAATGAAAAGACGTAATTGGAGTGTGTTTCATCATTCATACTGCTTGTATTGATGTGGTGGATAGGTGATTGGTCAGATGGATGGAATACATACACCCATCACGGAGTTGTGTGGCTCAGTACCTCCTCCTGTCTCCACGTAGCCCCGTCAGCTCCGCTCCTCCTCCTGTCTCCACGTAGCCCCGTCAGCTCCGCTCCTCCTCCTGTCTCCACGTAGCCCCGTCAGCTCCGCTCCTCCTCCTGTCTCCACGTAGCCCCGTCAGCTCCGCTCCTCCTCCTGTCTCCACGTAGCCCCGTCAGCTCCGCTCCTCCTCCTGTCTCCACGTAGCCCCGTCAGCTCCGCTCCTCCTCCTGTCTCCACGTAGCCCCGTCAGCTCCGCTCCTCCTCCTGTCTCCCATGTAGCCCCGTCAGCTCCGCTCCTCCTCCTGTCTCCCATGTAGCCCCATCAGCTCTGCTCCTCCTGTCTCCATGAAACCCCATCAGCTCTGCTACACAGAAATAAAATACCTTTTATGGAATGCGTGTGGTGGGAATGGAAAGCTCAGAAGCTCAGCTTTTGCCCCAGTCAGATAGGGTGGTGTCAGTGGAGGCTCATGGGCCGCTGATAGACTGAATGTAGTATGTGGGTTAAGCTACGCGGCAGCCCTTGTTATCTATTGTCCTTTCTGGCATTTGTGTGGTGCTAGGTACTTCCTGTCCTTTCTGGCATTGGTGTGGTGCTAGGTACTTCCTGTCCTTTCTGGCATTGGTGTGGTGCTAGGTACTTCCTGTCCTTTCTGGCATTGGTGTGGTGCTAGGTATTTCCTGTCCTTTCTTGCGTTTGTGCGGTGCTAGGTATTTCCTGTCCTTTCTTGCATTGGTGCGTGAGATTTCCTGACATTCCTGTTTACAGGGCCAACTTTAAGAAAATTTGGTTTTAAAAGTAGAATTCCAAGTGCTGCTTCCGGATTCTGTGCTTTCCATTCATCCTTGTGGATTGAGAATGGCTGTTTTCCAGAGTTGCAGTTTTCAGTGTTTTCTTTTTGATCAGGTTAGACTATGAGTCAGCCACCCAAACCTGGAGATTAAACCCATAGAAATTGATTCTCTCTAGCTGACTGTATGGCCCTCAAGCTGTACATCTTACTGTTGTTTTGGGCAGATCAGTAACCTTGGTTTCGGAATAGCAGAAAAAAAAGTTCCTTTTTTCTTCCCCCTCGATTAATCCTTTGTATGCCGTCCTTCGTTATTCAACACGTTGACTCTTTTGACAGACATTCAGTTTTTTTTACCTAGCAGGTTAGGGTTAGAAATGCTTACTAGGGTGCTTATGTTTCACTTGACATTAAAAATAACTTGTTTTTAGTCTTGGTGATGAGCTAGTGTCTAACAGTTTAGAAGGCATGACTTTCGAGCAAACCCTGAATATGTAGATCTATATTAGTTGTAACATCCAAATCACACGAATCACAGCAACTCCTTGGCGCACTCCATCCCAAGGTCAGCAGTTCACTCAGTTTCTTTGTTGTTTCTCTATGTCTGGGGTGTCTAACAAAATCTTTCATGATGGTAGCATTTGGCCTTCAAGGCAGCACTGAAAATGCCTTGCCGTAAAAATGTAAATTCATAGTTTTTGGAAATGTCTCCCTCTGTCTTTTAACTTAATTCACTAGTTCTTAGCAGTCTAGACAAGATTGAACTGTTTAAGGTTCCTTTATAACTTCTAAACAGTTCTAATTCTGAAGTATATTCTTCCATTACATAAATATTGTTCTTGTGCATTTAAAAAGCCATTACAATAAAATAATATCAAAGAAGGGTTTTTAATAATTTACTAATACTCTGATAACATGTAAATCTCTAAATGTATATGGTTGCTTGCTTCATTGACAATACATGGCAGAGGATGTTTAGTGGCATTTAGAATTGCCGTTTGTACTGCATTTGCCTTGATTGCACATCTGTAACACACAAGCTGTACATTTTCTGCCCTCTTCTATTAACCGTTCTTGTTAGATGCTAACTGCATTTCGTTGTACTGTACTTGTACTTGTTCAGTGACAAAGTTTAATCTAATCAAGTAGTCAGGAACACGTTGGTGACTGGCAAGAGATCTTTCAAGTCACTTATCTGAGTATCAGGGGTGAAAATAGATTTCATTTCTTTCCGGTACTGACCTGTGGGTGCATGCACTTCCGTGTGCATTTTATATGCCTTATTAGCTAAAGATAGGCCTATTTGATGTGTCGATTCTTCATAATAACTTTATAATTCATTACAACAGCTCCCTGTTACGTTGTGCACATCATGTATTGTGCAGATCATGCAGATAGACAATGTTATTTTGGCCCGCGAAAATTATTTTTCTATTTGTCTTGTCGTTTTCAGTAGAAAAGCGTTAATAATTACAATATAAACAAAATTATAATTAGAAAGAGATACATATATCCTATTCATATTCTCTACAATTTGCAGTTTAACAGGTTTTTCTGCATGCATCTCTCATAGCTGCATGTAATATCATTCCAATATCACTAGTTTGTTGGAGCTCAACATTGTTTCGTGGTAATGGAATGGACTGGTATTTTCATATAGCGGGAAGTGGAGACGTGATCCGATTTTTTTTTTTGTTAGCTACTTTGTGAAGTGGTTAGTACTAGTTTATTCTTTATATCATTGCAATACAACCCTAACTCATAATGACATTTAAGAATTTAATTTAGATTTGTATTGTAACTGACTATGCTTGTATTTAAGCTAGCAGAGCCATTTGGCTTCATTGACCATAATTTGAAGAGGATGTTTAGTGGCGTGGTACAACGTGAGCTGAGATGTGCTCCCCTTGTGGTGCCGTCAGGGAAACATCAGCGACTGGAACAACTTTTTCAAGTCACTTGTGAGGATTATCCCGATTTACAATTATCTCGATTATGTAATTTCTCCACGGATTCATAATCGTGAGTATTTTCCATCGCCTATCGTCCCATCCTTACTCATGACACCATAGGCTTGCTAGAGAAAGGTACATGAGGGGGTACTTCAGGGGTACTCCGAGCAGAGCAAATTCTGTCGTAACTGACAAGGGTTGGGAACCACTGAGTAAACTATTACATTGAATTCAACTATATTGTATTCATCTATTATATATGAATCTATTCTTATATTATTGAGTTGCTTTTAGGTCAACATTACCCGAGGGTTGTGATCCTTTTATGTCAGCATTACCTGAGGGTTGTGATCCTTTTAGGTCAACATTACCCGTGGGTTGTGATCTTTTGGTATGTATGGATTACTGTCTAACCTTACTGCAGTCCAACCAGCAGCCCTGTTTAAGTGGCAACCACTAAACCTCCACTGTCCTGCACAGCCAGTCCATTGAAGCGTCTTAGTCTACAATGGTTTTGATCATACTTCCCAAAATGCCAACCTCTCGCTGTTACCAAATCACAGGGGAAATTTGAATTTCATTTGGATAATGGTTTTCTTGTTAGTTTCTTGTTAAAAACAATAGTGGATTAATCAATATTATTCATAATATTGTGTTTGGAAATAAATTCTATTCATAGTCATAAAATTTCCAAAACAAACTACAAAATAAGTCACACTGATGAATTCAAAATATTCCAATGTCTAGTTACACATGTATAAATATACCCTAAAACATTCCAATGTCTAGTTACATGTGTATGAATATACCCTAAAACATTCCAATGTCTAGTTACATGTGTATGAATATACCCTAAAACATTCCAATGACTAGTTACATGTGTATGAATATACCCTAAAACATTCCAATGTCTAGTTACATGTATATGAATATACCCTAAAACATTCCAATGTCTAGTTACATGTGTATGAATATACCCTAAAACATTCCAATGTCTAGTTACATGTGTATAAATATATACCCTAAAACATTCCAATGTCTAGTTACATGTGTATGAATATACCCTAAAACATTCCAATGTCTAGTTACATGTGTATGAATATACCCTAAAACATTCCAATGTCTAGTTACATGTGTATGAATATACCCTAAAACATTCCAATGTCTAGTTACATGTATATGAATATACCCTAAAACATTCCAATGTCTAGTTACATGTGTATGAATATACCCTAAAACATTCCAATGTCTAGTTACATGTGTATAAATATATACCCTAAAACATTCCAATGTCTAGTTACATGTGTATGAATATACCCTAAAACATTCCAATGTCTAGTTACATGTGTATAAATATATACCCTAAAACATTCCAATGTCTAGTTACATGTGTATGAATATACCCTAAAACATTCCAATGTCTAGTTACATGTGTATGAATATACCCTAAAACATTCCAATGTCTAGTTACATGTGTATGAATATACCCTAAAACATTCCAATGTCTAGTTACATGTGTATGAATATACCCTAAAACATTCCAATATACCTTCAAACATTTTTCTGCTTTAGAGAATATGGACCTATTTATACATTTTGGCATCACTGTGTTAATCCGGTTGGTTGTAACTTTTCTAGAAGGTTCTTATGCTATTTCCAGCTCCCTATTCTCTGCCAGGGCTTATTCTGATCCACCCAGACTACACTCTTCATTCTTTAGGTGTCTGTTAGTATGGCTGTGTTGGGATCAGGGCCCTGGCTAACCGTTCTTAGAGGACAGACAGAGGCTAGACTGTAGAGATGTTAGCCTACATTAGGAAATGTTAGTTAGCCATTAATCCTGACGCTGAGGGACTCTCAGGTCAGCTGTCCCTGCCTGGTGTAGGGTGATGTTTTAAAGAGTGGCTGAGTAGTGAGTCTGGGTGGATTGTGTGGCTCAGATAAGCAGCCTCCCTGAGACCCATTATAGGAACAACAGGAGACATCGCCAGTCATCTCCCATCCAAGCCTTCAGGGCTTGAACACGCCCTCTACTACACACGTCCCACTGTCACTCAATGTTCCCCTCTTAAACTGTTACCCAGCAACCTTTATTTCTGGCTTGTGTTTTTCCTCTCTACCTTCCATCCACACAGTGGCTTTTTATTCTGACTGCTTGTTCCTGCTCCTTGTACTCTCCCTTCTTACACTCCAATTTTTCTTTCACTGTTTCCTTCTGTTCTGGTCCCAAACTTGCAGCCATTCTGTCAATCTGTCATTCTGTTATCGCTTTACTTCAGAGACGCTCTTTGCTCTCTGCTTTCTCCCAGGTTATTTTTAGCTCATCAGCTGGAGTTGTCATGTAGGGGGGGAGGGAGGCAGAGGGCTGGAGGGGGGTACCGGATCCGGATGGTTGCGCAGAGGACTTGGAGGAGATCAGTCATTTCTCTGGACACCCGGCTCCTTCTGTTCCAATAGCTCCTCTCCAGGCGTCATGTTTCTGCCCTATCTGGCCCTGAGATGACCCTCGTCTGTGGGCGGTTGTAGCTCAGCTCCTCTCCAGCAGTGTGATTGTGTTGGCTGGGTTCTGATGAGAAGGTCAAAGGTCACTTAAGGTCACAACAACCTTTGATGAGCATTCTGTTCACCCTCTTTAACCCCAGTTGGCCTCATCAATGCAGACGAGTTGTCATGTTTGCTAGTTGTACACATTTTCTCCAGTGTTGTGTTGTGCAGTGGAAAAGTGGTTGTTTTTTAGTAATTACTTGAGGATGGTGCAATAGATCACTGATCTTATGATGCGTCTATTTAATGATCACTGATCTTATGATGCGTCTATTTAATGATCACTGATCTTATGATGAGTCTATTTAATGATCACTGATCTTATGATGCGTCTATTTAATGATCACTGATCTTATGATGTGTCCATTTAATGCAGGAGGTTCCATTTATTGTAAAAGGAAACATTTCCATTTAGAGTTGACACTAGGGTCCAATGCAACAGGTTTGAGCTCCAGTGAGGGACCCATGCTAGGGGCTTTGGACTGAGAGATCCAGTGAGGGACCCATGCTAGGGGCTTTGGACTGAGAGATCCAGTGAGAGACCCATGCTAGGGGCTTTGGACTGAGAGATCCAGTGAGGGACCCATGCTAGGGGCTTTGGACTGAGAGATCCAGTGAGGGACCCATGCTAGGGGCTTTGGACTGAGAGATCCAGTGAGGGACCCATGCTAGGGGCTTTGGACTGAGAGATCCAGTGAGGGACCCATGTTAGAGGCTTTGGACTGAGAGATCCAGTGAGGGACCCATGCTAGGGGCTTTGGGTGTTCTCCACTGTCACGATGTTTCTGACTGGGGTGACTGCTCTATATTTATCCTCTTATCTTTCTGCACAGGTGCCAAACTGCCACTCTCCTAGAGACAAATTGACATGGACACACACACACACAAACAACTTGGCGAAGCTTTTTAGTAGAACATCAGAGGAAACAAAGAGCTGGTGTAACTGAAACGGGTGCATGCCTGGGGTTGGAAATGAGACTGTTTTGTATTTGTAATGAATTTAGAACAATTAGCAAAAAGCATTTTTCACTTCGGTATTATGGACTTTTTTATGTAGATCTGTTGATCTTCTGTTGTGACGCGATGGGGACGAGTCCAAAGGGGGTGAATACTGTTGACGTTCAGACAGAAGTGGCCGTCGGGACTTGTGCCGGTGTGTGTTCGTGCATCCAGTCACTGACGCTGTCTTTCTGGGAGTCCTCCCAACAGATTATCCAGGAGCACAACTGGCTTTCCTTAATGGGGGCGAAAGGCTATCAGTGTGTTCTGTCATACGCTGCTAATTAATGAACGATACGTCACAATTTCTCAATATCACTTGCGTAAGAAATGGGCTTGGCTTTCTCTTCTGGATTATATTGCCACAGTTGGCAAACAAATCCGACTTCTCTGTTTGCCGTGGAGATCCGTAACTGTCTAAAAGAAATGGCGGTAATAAAACCTAGGCAAGGAAACCTGAGTTATAAAAGTAGTAAAAGCTTTTCTGTACCGTGTGAAGAGTACATTTGAAACTGTACCAACACATTATGACATGTTCATAAATTATGTGGTACAGTTCCAGTCTTGTAGGCTGTATCTCACAGGCACTTTTATTTGTGTTCATACTAAAGATAAACTGTAGTTTTGAAACCTTGACCTTCCTCATTCTCCCCTGTTCTAGAAATATCCTTTCACACTACCCCCCACCCCCCCTGCCCCACAAGGTCCTCAAATTAAATATTTATCCCGTTGCAAGCCCCTGGGGGCATTCTTTCCCCAGACAATAGAATTGGGAACACATCAATTGAATCCAGCCATCTCGATTGTCTCTTTTTTCAGTTGTTTGTGTGTGAAGAGAAACAAACAGTAGGATATCTGTGTACAGTACGCCTCCTCATACGACAAACTCTGGCTGATGCCACCCATGATTAGCGCCACTGAAGCCGCTAACTGTAGCTACATCTGGTAGCCGGACGAAAGCTGAATCTATTCAGACAACATAGTCAACAGATGAGAGAGAGCAAATATGCTAACCTCAAACTAGCAGTGGTTGTGCATATTCTGTGCAATTCTTCCTGGACTTGGATGTCAGTTAAATCAATTTGATTTCGTTCAGTTTTTACCATCTCGCCTCTTTTGATGAACCTTCCATGTCATTAGACATGCCTGCCTGTTTCAGTTAAAAAGCGTAATGGTTGTTGAATATAATTCATTAGCTTACAAACAGGGTTGTCAAGCTGTTTTATAAAAAACATTTATTTTCAACCTTAAGGGTTAAATACCATGTTGTGTTTGACCGTTTGACAAGTTGTGTTGTGTTTGCTATGCTGAGGTCAGCTGTGGTCATGACAACAGCCTGTTGCCAAATGTCTCTTGGAGTTGACAAGTCTGGTATGGCATTGCAACTAAGAAACAACCAATGGGGAACTTCTGTTGTTTCAGATATGTTTTATTAGAAACCATGTACAGTACCAACATATACAAACAGAGTTTTAACATGTAGGAAATCCAACAAGACAGACATGAAGGCACCACGCTAGTTTTGTTCCTTAATGGCTCTTCAATAATAGTATGTTTAGAGAAATCTCAGTTAGTGGTTTAAACTCTAAACTCCTTGGTATTTGTTGCTGCCCAGATAGCAGCAAGGAGATCTGTTCTGAAGCTTGGTTTGATCAACAGGCTGATCTTCACATCCCCATCCCTATATCCCCCACATCCCCATCCCTATATCCCCCACATCCCCACCCCTATATCCCCCACATCCCCACCTCTATATCCCCGCCCCTATATCCCCCACATCCCCACCTCTATATCCCCGCCCCTATATCCCCCACATCCCCACCCCTATATCCCCCACATCCCCATCCCTATATCCCCTATATCCCCCACATCCCCATCCCTATATCCCCTATATCCCCCACATCCCTATATCCCCCACACCCCTATATCCCCCACATCCCTATATCCCCCACATCCCCAACACCCCTATATCCCCCACACCCCTATATCCCCCTCATCCTCATCCCTATATCCCCCACATCCCTATATCCCCCACATCCCTATATCCCCCTCATCCCCATCCCTATATCCCCCACATCCCCCACCCCTATATCCCCCACATCCCCATCCCCCACCCCTATATCCCCCACCCCTATATCCCCCACCCCTATATCCCCCACATCCCTATATCCCCCAGCCCTATATCCCCCAGCCCTATATCCCCCACCCCTATATCTCCCACATCCCCCACCCCTATATCCCCCACATCCCCCACCCCTATATCCCCCACATCCCCCACCCCTATATCCCCCACATCCCTATATCCCCCACATCCCTATATCCCCCACATCCCCACCCCTATATCCCCCACACCCCTATATACCCCTCATCCTCATCCCTATATCCCCCACATCCCTATATCCCCCACATCCCCACCCCTATATCCCCCACACCCCTATATCCCCCTCATCCTCATCCCCATCCCCTATATCCCCCTCATCCCCATCCCTATATCCCCCACATCCCCCACCCCTATATCCCCCACCCCTATATCCCCCACATCCCCACCCCTATATCCCCCTCATCCCCATCCCTATATCCCCCACATCCCTATATCCCCCACATCCCCAGCCCTATATCCCCCAGCCCTATATCCCCCAGCCCTATATCCCCCACCCCTATATCTCCCACATCCCCCACCCCTATATCCCCCACATCCCCCACCCCTATATCCCCCACATCCCCCACCCCTATATCCCCCACATCCCCCACCCCTATATCCCCCATCCCTATATCCCCCTCATCCCCACCCCTATGGGGAGTCTTTTTGACCCTTTGATGTATTGGATTATAGAGGTTTTGATAATAGGGAGGGACTCTGCTCTCCTAGCCAGAGGAGAGTCCTGACTGGGCTGAATAGGAGCCCATAAAGATGGGATGATCAATATCCCAGAGCTGGCAGAATGAAGAACTCGGGTGGGGATATAGGGGTGGGGATGTGGGGGATATAGGGGTGGGGATGTGGGGGATATGGGGGTGGGGATGTGGGGGATATGGGGGTGGGGATGTGGGGGATATGGGGGTGGGGATGTGGGGGATATGGGGGTGGGGATGTGGGGGATATAGGGGTGGGGATGTGGGGGATATAGGGGTGGGGATGTGGGGGATATAGGGGTGGGGATATAGGGGTGGGGATGTGGGTATATAGGGATGATGATGTAGGGATGTGAATGTGGGGCTGATGTAGGGATGTGAATGTGGGGCTGATGTAGGGATGTGGATGTGGGGCTGAGGATGTAGGGATGTATAGAGGAGGATGTGGGGATGGGCCTGGGGATGTGGGAATGTAGAGATGAGGATGTAGGGATGGAGTTTGAGGGGGACAGTTATTTGGACACCAGACATCCAGTAATTGCATAGACAGGTTGGGTTTAATAGAACAAGATTTGTAGGATGCTTTTGTCTGTTCATCAGTCAGTCAACCATTAGGATGCATGACATGTATTCAGTTAGTCAGGATATTAAAAACCTAACATTCTGGACTGTGTCTTTTCTCTGTGTTTTCCCAGGTGAACTTTGTGGTGTGTCAGCTGTTTGCCCTGCTCACGGCCTTCTGGTTCCGCCTGTACCTACACCCCAGTAAGACCAGCCCTTTCATCAGGCACGTGGTGGCCTCACTGCTGGGCTTCTACCTGGCACTCTTCTGCTTCGGCTGGTGAGTTCTGTTTACTGTCACAGTTACTGCACACTCAGCTTCACGCTCGGCTCTCAGCCTGGACCACCTCCTTTGACACCCCCCACTTACACCACCGCCTTACACCACCGCCTTACACCACCTCCTTTGACACCACCTCCTTTGACACCCCCCCCTTACGCCACCCCCTTACGCCACCCCCTTACGCCACCTCCTTTGACAACCCCCCCCTTACGCCACCCCCTTACGCCACCCCCTTACACCACCTCCTTTGACACCACCCCCTTACACCACCGCCTTACAACACCTCCTTTGACACCCCCCCCCTTACACCCCCCCCTTACACCACCTCCCTGCATACACTTTTTACATTTCTGTTCATGTAGCAATCTTTTTCTGATCCCTCACTCTGTCTTTCACTGATCCCTTTCTCCAACTCTCACAAGCCAGGTCTGATGTGTTGATGCAGGACCGTTGATGTCCAATTAGGGAGTCCTTGGGGCCCGTTATGAAGGACCTTTGGTCCTTTGGCAGCATGCCTCGGTTCTGTTGGCCTGTGTGTTCATGAATGGGCATCACACACACTGGAGTCATTCCGCCGTGGCATTGGTGCTGAGCGTGCTTCTTTTCTACATCACAGGGATGACATGCTGATATAATGGTCAGAGCGTGTTTCTTGTGGTCTAACCATCCAGCTACATCACAGGGATGACATGCTGATATTATGGTCAGAGCGTGTTTCTTGTGGTCTAACCATCCAGCTACATCACAGGGATGACATGCTGATATTGTGGTCAGATCATATTTCATGTGGTGGCTCTCCTCAATGTTTTTTTTTTGTTAGCTTCATAACAGATACAAGATAATAAGCTGGTTTTGTTTGCAATGACTGTGAGGACTCAGTGGCTTAGATGGACCCAGGTTAAGGTCCACTGCTGTGTGCTCTGTGTATAGGTGTCTCTCTCCCGTCAAACTGACTCCGTTCCCTGTCTTCAAGTATTTCTCATGTGGCAGAAGAGAGATAAGTTGGAGCCCGGAGGCACCAACCAGGCAGACGAGCCGTGAGTCCTGCCTGGTTAGACTGAGACTTCTGGACCAATCATCTTCCTCCCTGTAGACAGTGGACCAATCATCTTCCTCCCTGTAGACAGTGGACCAATCATCTTCCTCCCTGTAGACAGTGGACCAATCATCTTCCTCCCTGTAGACAGAGGACCAATCATCTTCCTCCCTGTAGACAGAGGACCAATCATCTTCCTCCCTGTAGACAGAGGACCAATCATCTTCCTCCCTGTAGACAGAGGACCAATCATCTTCCTCCCTGTAGACAGAGGACCAATCATCTTCCTCCCTGTAGACAGAGGACCAATCATCTTCCTCCCTGTAGACAGAGGACCAATCATCTTCCTCCCTGTAGACAGAGCACTTATCCGGCTTTGTGGTTAAATCCTCGACCCATCATGCGGCTAAATCAGACGTGAAAGGGTCCTTTGTTGCCATTCTGTGAAGATTAGAGGGAGAATTCAACCCTCAGACCCGCGGTGTTTCCTCTCCTGGCTGTCACAGGTCTGACTGACTCATATGATCACAGGTCTGACTGACTCATATGATCAGCCCAGTACATTTCATGTGTTCTCACTATGCATTGTAGGTTGGGATTTGACAGGATGTTTTGTTTCTCAAAAGAAATTAGTGACAACATTTTTCCCTGAGAAGTTAATGACCCTGGTGGTTGAAGTGGGCTTTCATGTGGTTTTAATGGGCATTTATTCCATTATATTTCTCATGAAAACATGTATTTACACTGTTTGAGGATTTGTTATACATCACCTTGTATAAACCCGTGCCAGGTATGACTCAGCTCTGCCACCAGATGAAGGTCAGAATGAACAGACCACGATATAGTTCTAACAAGTCATGTCCATGTTAGTGACCAACTACTGAATCAGACAGCTGGTGTTCTATAGCTGGGGTGAACCATCCGCGATTTAGCCCAACCTCTTGCCCACATGACAATGCCTGACCTCCGGCCCCCACCTCACGTTGTTGTGATGGTAACACGTATCTCTGTGCCAGCTCCCCTCTGGGGACGTGTTTGGTCCTCACTTGGTTGTGTCTGTCTGAGAGCATTAGTCCTTAGAGGTACCCAGTGTGGAGATCTCCGGTCTGCAACCAAAGGGAGTGAATCTTTCCTATCTCTAGTCGAGACGCTAGACCTTTTGATGAAGTGCCCATGTCTGCTGGGGAACTCTGTGATCTGCTGTGCCTGGTTGCACCCTTGGTGTCAGTGCAGATTTAGTCTGAAGGAGGATGGAGCGTGACCTGGCAGATAGAGAGGGTGGAAGCCATGATTCAGCTAGTAAATGTTCCATTTTTACCCCCTGTCGTTTCTCTGTCTCCAGGTATGCCTTACACTTCCTGGTTCAAAGTGGCCTGACCTACAGCATCATGATCTTCGCCGGGTTGGAGCACATGCACAAGTGAGTTTCCTCTGAACCAAACTGCTGGATTACTGTAGCAACAAGACAAGGAGGCCGGATCAGAAGGCACTTGGAAGAAGGTTGTTGGCCTTTATTTAGAGTTCCGTTCTGAAATGTTTTACCCAGCTCCAGTACGGCCTTGGGCTTGCTGCAAATCATCTGCACTGTATTAAGTAAAGTATTATGTTTATGCTGTGTGCGCGGCTGTGTGTGTGCGCGGCTGTGTGTGTGCGCGGCTGTGTGTGTGCGCGGCTGTGTGTGTGCGCGGCTGTGTGTGTGCGCGGCTGTGTGTGTGCGCGGCTGTGTGTGTGCGCGGCTGTGTGTGTGCGCGGCTGTGTGCGCGGCTGTGTGCGCGGCTGTGTGCGTGGCTGTGTGCTTGTTTGCGTGTGTGCGTGGCTGTGTGCGTGGCTGTGTGCGTGGCTGTGTGCGTGGCTGTGTGCGTGGCTGTGTGCGTGGCTGTGTGCTTGTTTGCGTGTGTGCGTGGCTGTGTGCGTGGCTGTGTGCGTGGCTGTGTGCTTGTTTGCGTGTGTGCGTGGCTGCGTGCGTGGCTGCGTGCGTGCGTGGCTGCGTGCGTGCGTGGCTGCGTGTTTGCGTGCGTGGCTGCGTGTTTGCGTGCGTGGCTGCGTGTTTGCGTGCGTGGCTGCGTGTTTGCGTGCGTGGCTGCGTGCGTGCGTGGCTGCGTGGCTGCGTGCGTGGCTGCGTGCGTGCGTGGCTGCGTGCGTGCGTGGCTGCGTGGCTGCGTGTTTGCGTGGCTGCGTGTTTGCGTGGCTGCGTGTTTGCGTGCGTGGCTGCGTGCGTGCGTGGCTGCGTGTTTGCGTGCGTGGCTGCGTGCGTGCGTGGCTGCGTGCGTGCGTGGCTGCGTGTTTGCGTGCGTGCGTGGCTGCGTGCGTGGCTGCGTGCGTGCGTGGCTGCGTGCGTGGCTGTGTGCGTGTTTGCTTGTGTGTGTGTGTGTGTGTGTGTGTTGAAGGTTGCGACTGGCCTATCTTGGGTCCATATTTATTTTAGGGTTTTGGTTCCGGTGCAACGATGTTGTTCTTTTGGCCCTGACGAGCCCAGTCTGATGGTGAAGTCACTTTCCCCCAGGCCTTATGGTTACAGTTCCCCCAGAACCACCCCGTAAATCAGTGTTTCTCAACCCTGCTCCTGGGCGCCCCCCTGCCCTGCATGTTTTAGATCTCTCCCTCCTCTGTCACACCTGATTCAAATGATCATTCATCATCATGTCCTTCATGAGCTACATCAGGTATGTGAGGGCACGGAGAGCTCTAAAACATGCAGGGCAGGGGGTCGTCCAGGAGCAGGGTTGAGAAACACCGCCATAAGGGCAGAGAAGTTAAAAACTGGCTGAAGGAGGTTCATAATTGAATTTGGAGTTTAGGAGAGGATGGAAAGTGCTGCCTGATAGATAATTCAGGAGTAACAAGCAGGTTCCAGTTTTTATTATGACGTATATAGCCAAGAGAAAATGGACTACATTATTTACAATGTCATCCATGCCCATCCTTTATGTCTCTCTCATCCTCCTCGGTCATTTTCTTCCTTCTGCTTTCCCTCCTGTCATCCTTCCCTCCTCTGTCAATCCTCCCTCTGCCCTTCTGTCATCCCTCCTTCCTCTGTCTCCCTGCCCACTGTCATCCCTCCTTCCTCTTGCTCCCTGCCCACTGTCATCCCTCCTTCCTCTGGCTCCCTGCCCACTATCATCCTTCCTTCCTCTGGCTCCCTGCCCACTGTCATCAATCAATCAAAATCAATCAATCAAAATGTATTTATAAAGCGCTTTTTACAACAGCAGTTGTCACAAAGTGCTTTACAGAGACACCCGGCCTTAAACCCCAAGGAGCAAACAACAGTAGTGTTGAATTTCAGTGGCTAGGAAAAACTCCCTAAGAAGGTCGAATTTTAGGAAGAAACCTAGAGAGGACCCATGCTCAGAGGGGTGACCAGTCCTCTTCTGGCTGTGCCGGGTGAGATATTAAGAGTCCAATTGGAATAATAAATAGGGGTCCGGTGACACTGTGGCTCTACCCGGGGGAGGCCCCGGACAGGGCCCAACAGGCAGGAAATCATCCCTCCTTCCTCTGGCTCCCTGCCCACTGTCATCCCTCCTTCCTCTGGCTCCCTGCCCACTGTCATCCTTCCTTCCTCTGGCTCCCTGCCCACTGTCATCCTTCCTTCCTCTGGCTCCCTGCCCACTGTCATCCCTCCTTCCCCTGGCTACCTGCCCACTGTCATCCCTCTGCTTGCTCTTGACACCTGACCTGACCGAGCAGATTATAATAGAATTTCCTGGAAATCATTAAGGCCAGCCGAGGCCCGGGGTCGCCCCACCAGAGCCGGTCCATCTCCTCGGACATGAAATGGAGCAGAACCAGCTTATGATATGCTGTCGGCCTGCAGTTCGTCCGGGAAACACCCTGGGCTAATGGAGTAGCAAAATGGAACCCTGTCATTTACATGATATTGTTCATGTAGTTGTGGCTCTATTGATTCCAACTTGCCGATGGTGTCATTGCTGCTGACATGAGGTTACAGCTGCAGGTCCTGGTTGTGTGGGGCGGTGCCTATTAAGATGAATGTACTTTGCATACTTCTTTTCAGGCTGGAATTTTACTGATTTTACTACTGGCTGAATCGTGTTTTGCTCATAACACTGGAAGGAATGTCTCTGATATTATAAACACTGAGTGTTAAACTGTTATCCCAAGTTAAGTTAGTAAATCATGTGGTTTGCAACCCCAGAGTTGCTGGTTCAATTCCCAGAGAGGACGAGTAGAAAACATTTGTGGGTAATGTAAGGGGCTTTGGAGAAGAGGGTTGGCTAAGTCACATGTTAATGTATTTAAATGTGTTTAGTGATAGGGTACAGAGTGAATCTGCTGCTGTTGAGGCATCAGAACAATTTTATAGGTAATATAACTTTTTTTCTCACCTGGTAAGTGTCTAGAGAAAGGTCTAGGAATGTTCTAGAGCTCTCTACCTGTAGTGTGAACACAGTGGCCCCTGCTGGATGGATGAGATTAGATTTTTTTAATCTACACTTGTGGAAGGGAATATGGCAGGCTGTTTGTTTGAATACACTTAGCATTATCTTTTATTAATTAACTGTTTTAATTGCCTATTTTAATTATATATTTGAATAAGCTATTCTGATTCTTGATGTTTTGCAGCTAATCCTGGCGGAGTCATACATACGGCTATTTAGCTTATAACAGCACTTTTATCTTATATGCCACAAGCCTCAAGTCCTACCAATTCAGTCCTTCATTCGCATGACTGGGACGTTAAAATGGAGGAAACCTGACAGGAAACGCTGACTGATCTGTGGAATAGAGTGGGAGAAGTGAAGAGGTTAGTGGAGGTAACGGCATTAGAGTGTTAGAGAGAGAGAGAGACGTAAAACAAAGAGCTTCCTCACATGAGAGGCTTATCTCTTATTCATAGCGTGTAGCTATTGAAGCATCAGCGACCGTCTCTTTATGTGGCAGGCCCTGTTATAGGATGACATAACCAGCCCACTGGCTGCTTGGCAGGCAATGCCAACAAGACACATTTCCCCACACACTGCTATATTATGTACTCTGTGCCTCTGCAGCAAATTGCCCTGCTTTCTGTCCCATTATATCAGGGCAATTGGAGAGGTTATGAGGCATGATTAATTATGGGTTGGGGCATCAGGTGGCCCAGAAGGCCACTGTGGTCCAGGGCTGGTACCGCACTGCTCCAGAATGCTAATGACTTGGGCCTGGGCTTGCTGCCAGGTTATTGGCTGGGAATATGAGTGCCGCGCTGGTGTTCCTTACGTACCCCAGAGGTCCAAATGATGCCAGTGTCAATTCGGACACCGAGTAAAGAGTGGTCTGGGTTTGCGGTCTGGCGTATTGCTTGGTGACTCTATTATGACTCTGGACCTGGTGGTTATTCTGAAATAACCTCCGTTGTTATTCAGTGGAGCAAGACACACACACACACAAACACAAGCATGCTAAATAAACCAAATATCCTTTATAGTGGCCCATCTTCTAGTTGCTGGTGGAATGAAGTGAGTCTATTGATTCATGCATTGATTTGTTCCTCTCTCAGGGCCTTGGCCCACTTGAATCTGTCTGAAGATGCATAGTAAGAGCCAAGAGCCCTGAATGATCCCTTTCACTAGAACCTTAACACCAAACCTGAACGCTGACACATAACACTGGCCTGAACATAACATTTGTTGTTATTGTATCCACCATTACCCTAAACCTGAGCATAACATTTGTTGTTATTGTATCCACCATTACCCTAAACCTGAGCATAACATTTGTTGTTATTGTATCCACCATTAGCCTAAACCTGAGCATAACATTTGTTGTTATTGTATCCACCATTACCCTAAACCTGAGCATAACATTTGTTGTTATTGTATCCACCATTAGCCTAGTGGTTGAAGGTTGTACATGTGTGCATGGGGGGCAGCAATATACAGGCGTTGCTGTGTGTGCTAGTGTCTGCCTGCGTGCGCTAGGGTCAGTGTGAGTGCGTGCTAGTGACTGCATGAGTGCACGCTAAGGGCCCCTGCGTGTTCGTGTTTGGCTTGGGAGTGTTTTTTTGTGACGGTGTGCATCTGTTTGTAAGGAGCCTTATACCTCTTGCACATAATTTCCTCAGTAAGAGACAGATGATTTCATACTGAAGCTTGTAGTCACAGATGGGTGGGAAGAGGTTGGCAGTCTGACAGAGATGAGAGGACGAAATTGTCAGCCGTACTCAAACTCATCTCGCTGTGTCACAGTGTTCATGTGTATTCACTACAGAGTATAGAAAGGTGTGTGTTAGCCTAGAATCTCTGCTTTTATTCACTGCTGTCTGAATGTTTGATTTAGAACGTTCTTGGACCTCCCAGGGGACTAAGTCATTATATTACCTTGTCTGGGGCTGTCTTGTTGTGTGGAGGAAGGATATTTTAGGCCCAAGCTTTAACTGAGGCCTGCAGATGATTGGGCAGGAAATGATGCACAGTGACCGCGTATTACAACATCACAAATGACATCAGGAAGAGGGAAAATCCCTTGCAGGCCTTCTGCAAATGTACTTTCTGCATATCCTGCTACACGTTGTGTTAGCAGTTAACCATCCGTTCATTATATAAGTGGGCCTACTACAAATAGCTATAATGTTTTGTCAGTTGGCTGGTTCGTTGGCTAGATTTGATATGACGGTTAATGATGAAAAGTCTCAAAGTCATCCGTTGGAGGTGTCCGCCACGTCAGTCATCCGTTGGAGGTGTCCGCCACGTCAGTCATCCGTTGGAGGTGTCCGCCACGTCAGTCATCCGTTGGAGGTGTCCGCCACGTCAGTCATCCGTTGGAGGTGTCCGCCACGTCAGTCATCCGTTGGAGGTGTCCGCCACGTCAGTCATCCGTTGGAGGTGTCCGCCACGTCAGTCATCCGTTGGAGGTGTCCGCCACGTCAGTCATCCGTTGGAGGTGTCCGCCACGTCAGTCATCCGTTGGAGGTGTCCGCCACGTCAGTCATCCGTTGGAGGTGTCCGCCACGTCAGTCATCCGTTGGAGGTGTCCGCCACGTCAGTCATCCGTTGGAGGTGTCCGCCACGTCAGTCATCCGTTGGAGGTGTCCGCCACGTCAGTCATCCGTTGGAGGTGTCCGCCACGTCAGTCATCCGTTGGAGGTGTCCGCCACGTCAGTCATCCGTTGGAGGTGTCCGCCACGTCAGTCATCCGTTGGAGGTGTCCGCCACGTCAGTCATCCGTTGGAGGTGTCCGCCACGTCAGTCATCCGTTGGAGGTGTCCGCCACGTCAGTCATCCGTTGGAGGTGTCCGCCACGTCAGTCATCCGTTGGAGGTGTCCGCCACGTCAGTCCGTGATGGCTAATTTGGGGAGGGATAGTTGACTGGCTTTGACATAATCTGGGGATGTTTCTGACTGGCTCGTTTTTACATCAGCTTAGCAGGGAGCAGTGTAACTTCCTGGAGGATAAAGGTATTATCAGAAGTCACTCCTAAATCTCTGATACACTTCTTCATCCAACTCTCTTTGGTACATTAAAGCGCTGAACTTTTAGTGGGTATATACAGAATGTACAACAATATAAACACCAACAGAGGAAATATTCACTAACTACAAATGTGGTCAATAATAATGTAATCTGTTTTAATGGCCCGCTGTACAGTACTGTGAAAAGGTTTATGAACTCAGGTCCTAATAATAAAGAAGTTAATCTGAGTTAACTGTATTTGTTTAATTATTTTATGTTTGCAACCTTTAATTTCTTTATGGGTAAGTGTTTGTGAACCTCTGTATTCCCTGGCTATGGCTAAACAGTGATTTACAGGAATATAATTTACCAGTACACAACAGGACTTATACCTTTTGTGTCTTTTGATATATCTCTGGGGACTGCTATAGGACTAAACATTGTACTGGATACGTGTACTGGTCTCTGTGGTACTGGATACGTGTACTGGTCTCTGTGGTACTGGATACGTGTACTGGTCTCTGTAGTACTGGATACGTGTACTGGTCTCTGTAGTACAGGATACGTGTACTGGTCTCTGTGGTATTGGTCTCTGTGGTACTGGATATGTGTACTGGTCTCTGTGGTACTGGATACGTGTACTGGTCTCTGTGGTACTGGATACGTGTACTGGTCTCTGTGGTACAGGATACGTGTACTGGTCTCTGTGGTACTGGATACGTGTACTGGTCTCTGTGGTACTGGATACGTGTACTGGTCTCTGTGGTACTGGTCTCTGTGGTACTGGATACGTGTACTGGTCTCTGTAGTACTGGATACGTGTACTGGTCTCTGTGGTACTGGTCTCTGTGGTACTGGTCACTGTGGTACTGGTCTCTGTGGTACTGGATACGTGTACTGGTCTCTGTGGTACTGGATACGTGTACTGGTCTCTGTAGTACTGGATACGTGTACTGGTCTCTGTGGTACTGGTCTCTGTAGTACTGGATACGTGTACTGGTCTCTGTGGTACTGGATACGTGTACTGGTCTCTGTAGTACTGGATACGTGTACTGGTCTCTGTGGTACTGGATACGTGGGGGAGATAAAACAACATTATATCAGACAGGTTCTGTGGACTCCTCGCCAACCTGACTTCTACTGGGGACCCTTGATGTCTCCAGTTACAACATGCTTGCCAAGTATAGACACATGGCCCTGTAATGGACCCTGTTCTCAAGTGAAGCACTATGGACCTTGATTGGAAACACCAAATTCCAGGCCAGTGAAATGCTCTGCAGCTGTTTGCAGATGCTTTCCTTGATCCAGCCTTGCTTTCCTCTGGGAGCTCCAATAGGTCAAGGGATTACTAAGTATCCCAACATTGCCATGTGTTGCTTTCTCTCAAGAAATGTAATTCTTGCAACTCATTCTGTTTAATCTGGTTGATCTGAAACATTGCATTGTATTCAATATTAAGTGCCTGTGCTACCTATTTACAATGTACTGATCACTGTACAGTTTAGGACATACTCCACTATCTACTCTCTGTTGTTGTGACAAAACCAAACCGTTGTGTCCAGATGAGAAATATGCCTAAACTCATTGAATTACAGTGAAGACCTCTAAGCTTAGTCCTATTCTGAAGAACCTTGTTATCATGAACTTGCGTCTTGCCGAATCTAAGCTAGAAACAAATCCCCAGCATTCCTCCTGGTTTCAGCAGAGACTGGTTGGTTTGTGGGAGTGCCTCTCTGGCGTCCACAATCCCTTCCATTGTGGAGAACCGGATGGTTGCATCAGGTAGCAGGTGAACCAACTTCGTGACAGCAGCCCCTCCCCCTCTCCCTCTCCCCCTCCTCCCCCTTCCTCTCCCTCTCCCCCTTCCTCTCCCCTTCTCCCCCTCCCCTCCCTTCCTCTCCCCCTCCCTCTCCCCCTCCCCTTCTCCCTTTCCAACAGGCTGACCTCTCTGTTCCTCTCTGCAGGTTATGCTTCATAGTGGCGCTGGGCTACCTCAGCTTCTGTCAGATCACCCGGGTCTATGTCTTCGATTACGGCATGTACTCTGCTGACTTCACTGGGTGAGTCTGGTTTCTCTTCATTAACTGACACTCATAGTCACAAAGAGGGCAACATGACAGTCCTCTAGAAGACCAGGTGTGGATGTCCAGGTGTGGATGTCCAGGTGTGGATGTCCAGGTGTCCTGCCCATCCCTTCTGTTAAATGTCAGTGACTAAGCTTGGAAATGGGGCAGAATATAGAACCTAATTGGCTTTATGTAGTTTCCCTCTGTTTTGGGTACAAGCTATTCCCTCAGCATCTTCCTGCTACCAGCTGTGTGAAGGTTCACATTAAGACGACTGTACAGTAACGTTCTGCCCCACACTTACACTGAATGGCATTATGGGACATTATGTCATTATCATTCTTCGGGAAATAGAACAGCAGATCGATTCCAACATGACATTAAAACCGCAGCACAAAACAAGTATTTAATGACAGAGTAATGATCTGATAATAAATGTTACTGTTGTAGACTGGGTGTGATGGTCAATCTATCAGCTATGTAAATATTTATGTAACTACACCACTGATGGACTGTTGATGTGTGGTTGACACTGGTAGTCATTGATGTGATTGGTTACGTTCCTCCTCTGTTCTCTCCTGTAGACCAATGATGGTGATAACTCAGAAGATTACCAGCCTGGCATTTGAGATACATGACGGTGAGACGTGTGTGTGTGTGTGTGTGTGTGTGTGTGTGTGTGTGTGTGTGTGTGTGTGTGTGTGTGTGTGTGTGTGTGTGTGTGTGTGTGTGTGTGTGTGTGTGTGTGTGTGTGTGTGTGTGTGTGTGTGTGTGTGTGTGTGTGTGTGTGTGTGTGTGTGTGTGTGTGTGTGTGTGTGTGTGTGTGTTGTGATGGCAGGGTGGACTGAGACAGCAGCACAGATAACACAGGGCTTCTGTCAACAGAACTGCTGTCAATTGACTCTCTTCCAAACCACTAAAGCTACAGCAGTAATCAACCTTACTGGCACCACTATCATACAAAACGTTGAAAATATGTTGAAAACGTCTTCTGCACACTGGGAGAGATCTGTAGTCCCCAATTTGTATAGATTAAGTCAGTAGATTTTAATCTCAAATTGTGATTTTGGTGTCCATTATAAGCCTCTTAATGACAATTTTCTATGGCTTTATTTTAGACCTTAATAGTGCCTTCTATATCCTTTTGTTTCACAACCTCCTTTCCCAACAAGTTGGGATGCTGCGTAAAATGCAAATAAAAACAGAATGATTATATTGTCAGAAAGTTATATCGTCTTGAGTCCAAAGTTCTATAATTTCTATCACAATGTGCAAATCATTTATCCCTATATATAATTGAAAATAGTAAAAAGAAAACATATAAAAATAATTGAAACTGAGATTTAAAAAAAATACATTAAATACATGCCCAATTAGAATTTGATGCCAGCAACACTTTTCAAAAACATTGGGACAGTGGGAAACATGCCTGTGTTGCATCCCCTCTTCTTTTAATAATACTCTGTAAGCGTTTGGGAACTGAAGGGAGGAACTGCTGTAGTTTTGAAACTGAAATATTTAGAAATGTTTTATGATTACTGTTGTGCAAAGTCACAATATGTTGTAATATACAATTCAGTGAATTCCCTCCCACTAATTTCCGTTGTGTTTATCATGACTAAAAGTTTTTTTTGGTCATGAAGATTTAAGATTTTTGGACTTTGTTTTGACTGTTTTGACTTTGTGGTCATGTAATTTAAACCATAAAGTTTAAGCACTGTCTTTACTTAATTCTGATTCATTTGAATAATATTTTGTGAAACCTAAAACCAGGAACTACTGCTTCTAGTTATCATGAAAACATGTTGTTGGTCACAACAAATTATTGCATTTTATCTGTCCACAAAATTCTGGATGTGGGTTCAGATGTGGATGTGGGTTCAGATGTGGATGTGGGTTCAGATGTGGATGTGGGTTCAGATGTGGATGTGGGTTCAGATGTGGGTTCAGATGTGGATGTGAGTTCAGATGTGGATGTGGGTTCAGATGTGGATGTGGGTTCAGATGTGGATGTGGGTTCAGATGTGGATGTGGTGGAGTGAAATATTACTTGAACGTTTGTGGGACTTCCAATGCTGCCTTTCAGATGGTAAACACTGTTTAATTATGCGTGGTAGTGAAGTTATGTAATAAGGCCCTCTGTCTTTCTGTGTTCTGCTGGACCGTTCACCCATGACCTCTGGGCCTGACCCTGCCTGATACCATGGTGACGGCATTTGACCTCTGTTTTGACTGGGCATTATGCTGCACGTCTGTGGGCAGTCAGTGCCACTCACTGCTGTGGTTTGCCTTTGCTGTTTCTCTGTATCCTATGAAGTGGTCGACTGTAGTGAATCAATGTCATGTAATCAATATTAATATAATGACTCAATCACGGATCAGTAGTTGGATCTGCTGAATCCTAGAGTGATCAACTGATCATTTCTCCATCCCTTCCTCTGCCTCTCTTTGCCATCCAGTTGAGCAACAGCTCATATAGACCTTGTAAATGTTAGCGCAGGAAAGAAACGGCACTGCTACTGACCAATCAATCAAATGTATTTATAAAGCCCTTTTTACAACAGCAGTTGTCACAAAGTGCTTTTACAGAGACACCCGGCCTTAAACCCCAAGGAGCAAACAACAGTAGTGTTGAATTTCAGTGGCTAGGAAAAACTCCCTAAGAAGGCTGAATTTTAGGAAGAAACCTAGAGAGGACCAAGGCCCAGAGGCTTGACCAGTCCTCTTCTGGCTGTGCTGGGTGTGATATGAAGAGTCCAATTGGAATAATTAATAAATGTATCTTGGCTAAATCCAGAGTCTATTTAAATTTAGACTAGGTCAGAAGTATGACCAGATGGACAAGGACAGGGACTGCAACAGGTCCCCCAAACCAGGTACTCTGCAGGTGTGGACCAGGACCTCATGTCCTCCTAAAGTTTAAAACGGGAGGAGACTGGGAAAATTCAGAAAATACATTCCTCATATTAACAACAATTTATAGTGGAGAAGGGGAGCTCAGTGGTTTCAGCAGCGTGGCACCTGAAATTGTCAGGTATCGTCTTGATCTGCAACACAACCAGGAGGACTTTGGACAGGTACAGCTACGAGTCATTCAAGCCTGGTACTTTGAAGGTGTGGGTCATGTTAAAACAGGGCAGGAGACAGGGAACATTTCGAAATGCATTTCTTAGATCTACAAGGATTTACAGTGGAGAAGGACTCCCCCAGCACAATAATATAGCAGCGTAAAACCTTGGGGCTGAGACAGGGGGTCCAGTGACACTGTGGCCCTTCCCGGGGAGGCCCAGACAGGGCCCAACAGGCAGGAAATCAGGAAGGAAATCAGTCCACCCACATTGCTAAGCATCAACCAAAGGGACACCCACCAACCACAATCCCCCTGAATAAGGGCAGAGTATTGCCAGCAGAGTTCAGCCCAAATCCACAAAACTGACAGTGCTAACATAGAATAATTGGCAGCTGACAGTGCTAACATAGACTAATTGGCAGCTGACAGTGCTAACATAGACTCATTGGCAGCTGACAGTGCTAACATAGACTCATTGGCAGCTGACAGTGCTAACATAGACTCATTGGCAGCTGACAGTGCTAATAAGAGACTCATTGGCAGCTGACAGTGCTAACATAGACTCATTGGCAGCTGACAGTGCTAACATAGACTCATTGGCAGCTGACAGTGCTAACATAGACTCATTGGCAGCTGACAGTGCTAACATAGACTCATTGGCAGCTGACAGTGCTAACATAGACTCATTGGCAGCTGACTGTGCTAACATAGACTCATTGGCATGCAGTAGCCCGGAATGACCTCATACCTGCTTTACAACATTACCCTTTTCATGACCTTAACCCAGTAGCAGGACGTTTTGGCCCGAAATTATTTGACCTTTGCCAGAAGGCAGGCACTTAACAACAATACAATAACTCTAAGGACAAGTGACAATAAATTATTAATGACCACAGAATAAAAAATTCTCACCATTCCAAAGTGACGTACAATAACAAGGATATGGAAGCATTGTGTACAATATTACTTGTTAAACCAAAAACAGTTCTCGGAGCAGTTGTAGGAGTAAAATAATGTCCCCTTGCATAAAAAATAATTCTATCTGTTGTTCAATTCAACAGCTTTTGTTAAAATGTATATATTACAATCTCAGTTTGTTCCATCTGAGCCACTTGCTTAGCCCTTTCCCTCAGATTTTCCTTAGCTAATATTTAGAATTGGAATCTAATCTTTTGTTGTTTTTCCTGCAAGTCCTTTGTGTTTGTCACAAAATACTTATTTCTATGTTTTAATATGTTTAATATTTAGATTAGTGTGGATATAGGTCACACGTTGATATCATTTGCAGGATTTTGCGTGTATAAAAAGCCCTATGTTTGGCTGTCATTGCGTGGGTGCAGTCTGGTAACCTCACTGTCTGTACCCCCATAGGCTTGGCCAGGAAGGAGGAACACCTGACCCCCAGTCAGAAGTGCTTAGCTGTAAGGTATGTGACCCAGGTATGTTTATTTTCTCCCAGCTGGTCTAGAGTCAGTTCTTACTGCCATACCAGGGAATCCTATTAGCTAGGTATTTAAATTATTACATTAGTTATGTTAGATTATAACCAAACACATACCTGTGTAGCTCCTGAATGCCTTTGACACAAGGAAATCTAGAGACACTTGGAATCATGTAGAATCACGCCTATGAAAGGAAAATTCTAAAATCCAAGGAAGGGAGGAATTTACTGGCTCTGGAGTGAAATTGCATTATTCAGTTTTCTTCCCAATTAATTACTGGGAACTGTTTGTTCTTGGTATCATCAGTAATTAGGTCGTTACGACTGAAGTCAAAGGGTCTCTGAAGCAATTTGTTTCCTTTCTTCAGCCGTTGCTTAGCAATAGCATATGCCTTGAACCCGGTCAGGGGAGTTCAGTCAGTGATGTGGTCAGGGGAGTTTGGTCAGTGATGTGGTCAGTCACTTCTCACAATTTATGGTTTTATGTCATGTTTATTAGCACATTTCATTGTTTTCAGTCATCCTTGAAATTAAAATACAGCAAATGACACATCTTTGTGAAATCAATGTTGGCATTGTGCAATTGTTTTTTTTTTGTCAGAAATTAAAATGGACAGAATGGCTATTGTAACATATTAAACGTTTTTTATACTGTGTAATCTGCTGATTTGACACCTAACGCGTCAACTGAAGTTTAACCTAGCCCACACCTTGTCGACAGATATGCGACATTCACTTCTCATTGGGATTTGCCTCAGACACAAACTCCAGGGAAACAAGGAATTAGCAATCAGTGTGTTCCACTGACCTTGCAGTACCTCCACAACGCTCACTGTATTCCAATGGCAGGGAGAGGCTGTGCAGACCTAAATGTAGCCAGAGCAAAAAACCTTCACAAATCGACTCCTAAAAGCACCGCACCCATCCATTTTATAAAAGTCTGTTATCTTCCTGGACACCACCCCCTCTCGCCAAAGATATAAACCCACCTCAGACATGTTCTCAGTTGTGGAAACAAAACGGTTTGTGAATCATTTTGAAATACCTGCAGAATTATATAGTCTATAAAGTCTGATGTTTATCGTCATAGCAATGGATGAACACACTGATTTATCAAAGAGCACAAACATTTCTTCATCAAGCACATTGGTCGAACATTAACAGCACAGGGAAGAAAAGGAATGTGGAAAAGGAATGTGAACCAGGATGTTTAGTAACTGGGGGAACTTCCTTTAGCAGCGATAACTTCAATCTGTAGTTGCTGATCAGACCTAAACAACCGTTAGGAGGTATTTTGGATGATTAGTCCTTACAGAACAGTTTCAGCTCATTGAGATTGTTGGGATGTCTAGTATAAACTGTTTTCTTCAGGTCATACCACAGCATTCTAATAGGCTTGAAATCCAAACTGACTTAGCCATTCCAAGTTGAAGTTTAAATGTCTTGTTCCCTCATTGATTGCAAACCATTGGTGTCAGCAAAGCAGCCCCAAACCATGAGGCTCCCTCCACCATGCTTCACGGTTGTGAGGTTTTAGTGTTGGTATGCAGTGTTTCTGTCCTAACAATTTCTCTCATGTTTAGTGTCTCTGTTATTGTGGACTCATTAATACAGATGTTAGAAAGATGCCTGCACTCTTCTCTGTAACCTTTGAGTCCTTTGTCTTCTTCCTGACTGTTCTACGATATATTTGCTAGAGACCTACTCCTAGGGACAGTAGCAATGTAGCTGACTTTGCTCCTTTGTACAGAATCTGCCTGACGGTTGATTGATGGCCTTTTCTAGCCATATAAGCTGGAACAACTCTTCTCCTCTGGGGTCTTCTAATATTTATTTTGCCAGACTTGACTGATCTGTTTGGAGGGGCAACTTTAACTACCACATGAATGACATTGACTGTAACACCTGGCTATAAATTACCTACTTTGGAAGAACCCTGTAGGTTCACATTGTGTTTCACATTGTTTGACATGTTTAAATCAGTGTTCGTGTTGTTCTGACTTTGACAATCAGACTGTTTAAAAGCCATTCGTGCAAATAGTTCTAAAGTTTCACAAGGTCTGTAGATGCTAACAGAAGTGTGGTCAGGGGCATTTACATTTACAAAAGTTTGTGGAGAGCCTTACAAAATGTTAGATGTATGCTATGAATGTATTTTTTTATAGTTTTCTTGGAACCCTACTTGGCGCTCAGAGAACATACAGTAAGTCGGTGTCTTCTAGGAAGTCCCAGTTAGAGACAACCCCCAACTTGACCCTCTTTTATAGACAACCCCCAACTTGACATGTGCTAACAGCTGGCTGTGTGGGATCTAATGTCTTCATCTTGTCCTGTTCCTCCAGGAGGATGCCCAGCCTGTTAGAGTATTTGAGCTATAACTGTAACTTTATGGGCATCTTGGCTGGCCCCAGCTGCTCCTACAATGACTACATTGCCTTCATCGAGGGCACGGCCTACCAGCCCCGACACCTGGAGGTCAACGGGAAGGAGAATGGGAAGTACAAGTACACAGAGCCATCACCCAAGGTGTGTGTGTCTTTTTGTTAAAGCTCCCTCTGCTGGTCAGGAGGAACTTGTTACAGTAGAAGACAACAAATGCCTGCACATCCTGTAACTCTGTAGGAAGAATGTTGGTGAACGTTGATATTATGAGTTAGGGTACGCCAAGTTTATTGTAGGGAAAAATTGTGTGATTTGTTGTTTGAGATGATGCCGACTCAGAGTAATGCTGCAGATTAGTTCGAAATGGACACAAAACATTTGTTTATTTGTACCAGAGTTCCATGAGTTTGGAGATTAATTTACCTCCAGATGCTGAGAAATTCCAGTGAAACGTCCAGTGTCTGAGTCATCGCTTTCCCTCCCCACACCAACGATTGTCTTATCACAGTATACCAGCCTACATGCATGTCTGTGACAGAGGTTGTTTATGTTCATAAGGTTTTATGTCAAAGCATAAGAAATTCCCCATTCCTTTAGTATATTCATTATTTGTAGTAGCACAACAATTACGTACTCTCCTGCAACTTACATTACATGCGCATCAGCCTTAAATGTCTCCTTGTTTAAAGGCAAATCGCTTATTTGCTCCCACCTTATATAAGTTAGCGGAACTACAGCAACATCACATTCAAACCAACTCCCCTCTCACTTTCAGTCAACCAACTTAGAAAACGTACAATACTTTTTGATGTTGAAAAATAACAATTTAGATGGTACGATTCTCTAAAGGATTCTATTCTTTCTATTCACAAAAATGATGGGAACTGCGTAGAATTTTAGAAACAGGAAATGACCGATGAATTTACCTTGAGCCCTTCTTCCTTTCAGGTGGGATGATAATGTATCTCAGTGAAGTCAGTTGAAACCACAGAGAGCGCCGCTTATCCATTTGAAACAGCAGCCTGTGGCTCTTCTGTTGACCACTAAAAATGATGAATTTTTAAGTCTACTTTTCTATTAATGCCCAATTAATTCTGGTGAATAAACGTTGTGCACCCCTCACATTATTGTAAATATTTGATTAGATCTGCTCATGTGACAACATTGAAGAAATGACACTTTTCTACAATGTAAAGTAGTGAGTGTACAGCTTGTATAACTGTGTAAATTTGCTGTCCCCTCAAAATAAATCAACACACAGCCATTAATGTCTAAACCGCTGGCAACAAAAGTGAGTACACCCCTAAGTGAAAATGTCCAAATTGGGCCCAATGTGTCAAAATTTGGTGTGGTCACAATTCTTTTCCAGCACTGCCTTAACCCTCTTGGGCATGGAGTTCACCAGAGCTTCACAGGTTGCCACTGGAGTCCTCTTCCACTCCTCCATGATGACATCACGGAGCTGGTGGATGTTAGAGACTGTGCGCTCCTCCACCTTCTGTTTGAGGATGCCCACAGATGCTCAATAGGGTTTAGGTCTGGAGACATGTTGGCCAGTCCACTACCTTTACCCTCAGCTTCTTTAGCAAGGCAGTGGTTATGTTGGAGGTGTGTTTGTGGTTGTTATCATGTTGGAATACTGCCCTGCAGCCCAGTCTCTGAAGGGAGGGGGATCATGCTATGCTTCAGTATGTCACAGTACATGTTGGCATTCATGGTTCCCTCAATGAACTATAGCTTTCCAGTGCCAGCAGAACTCATGCAGCCCCAGACCATGACACTCCCACCAACGTGCTTGACTGTAGGCAAGACACACTTGTCTTTGTACTCCTCACCTGGTTGCCGCGACACACGCTTGACACCATCTGAACCAAATAAGTTAATCTTGGTCTCATCAGACCACAGGACATGGTTCCAGTAATCCATGTTCTTAGTCTGCTTGTCTTCAGCAAACTGTTTGCGGGCTTTCTTGTGCATCATCTTTAGAAGAGGCTTCCTTCTGGGACGACAGCCATGGAGACCAATTTGATGCAGTGTGCGGCATTTGGTCTGAGCACTGACAGGCTGACCCCCCACCCCTTCAAACTCTGCAGCAATGCTGGCAGCACTCATATGTCTATTTCCCAAAGACAACCTCTGGATATGACGCTGAGCATGTGCACTCAACTTCTTTGGTCAACAATGTTGAGGCCTGTTCTGAGTGGAACCTGTCCTGTTAAACCGCTGTATGGTCTTGGCCACCGTGCTGCAGCTCAGTTTCAGGGTCTTGTCAATCTTCTTATAGCCTAGGCCATCTTTATGTAGAACAACAATTATTTTTTTCAGATCCTCAGTGAGTTCTTTGCCATGAGGTGCCATGTTGAACTTCCATTGACCAGTATGAGGGAGTGTGAGAGCGATGACACCAAATTTAACACACCTGCTCCCCATTCACACCTGAGACCTTGTAACACTAATGAGTCAGATTACATTGGGGAGGGAACATGGCTGATTGGGCCCACTTAGGGGTATACTCACTTTTGTTGCCAGCGGTTTAGACATTAATGGTTGTGTGTTGTGTTGTTATTTTGAGGGGACAGCAAATGTACACTGATATACAAGCTGTACACTCACTACTTTACATTGTAGAAAGGTGTAATTTCTTCAGTGTTGTCACATGAAAAGATATAATCAAATATTTACAAAAATGTGAGGGGTGTACTTACATTTGTGAGGTACTGTATCATGGACATTCTCGGACATTTCAGTCAAAGAATTCTGGTTAAAAGCCCTTCTAAGAAGTGCCATTTAATTAGAACCTGTGCTTAACTAAGACTTAAATTCTAGCTGCCTATTCTCATTTTGAGGTGCAGGAGCTCCACAATACTTCCAACCTAATATTCAGTAAGTGCCGCAGGAGCTCAATCAGTAGAACGTGTGAGGTACTTTGCTCCAGTCAGCTCCAGCTCCAGTCAGCTCCTGCTCCAGTCAGCTCCAGCTCCAGCTCCAGTCAAGCACTGATTACACTGTAATTAATAATAAACTGTTATGACGAAAACATTTGGTTAAGGGAAGCTCTGTGTTAATTTAGCCGGGTCTTGCTTAAGGTCTGGGTTATTTAAAGTGCATTCTATGCTTGTCTTGAGCAGATCTGCAACCACGTGATGTTTCCTTTGGCACTTGAGGATGGCAAAAAATATTTTTTCCTGCTGTCAAATCAGTTTTGCTGTTGCAGACATTGGCAAATGCCAATACCCATTTCTGAAGTTTCCCACAAAACACAAAGCTGATATTTCTGATGCTAACTCCATAATTTTACTTGTGTGGTTGATGAACACGTTTTTCTCTACATGGACTTAGTGTTCACGTCTTCTATCGAAGAAACTTGCGAAAGTACAAACAATGCAGTCTTTGTAAAAGGCTAGTTATAATGCTTGCTAAGACCATGTCATAAGCATGCATGACCCCCATAAGATCTTCTAATCGTCTGGTTTTTGTTTCTCCTCACAGAAAGACATCATCTCCAAGCTGTGTACCTGTGCCATCTCCCTGGCCATCTTCCTGTCCATGTCCAAGGTCTGCCCGGTGGAGCGCTCCATTGACGACCAGTTTGTCGCCTCCACCCCGTTTGTCCTGCAGGTCGTCTACCTGTACATCGCCATGCTTGCCACCCGACCCAAGTACTACTTCATCTGGACGTTGTGTGAGTTCCCAGGACCTTTAACTGACCATTAACCGACTAAATGTCTAGTAAAACAGAAGACATATTAGTTGTACAAAAGGCTCAAATAAATTCTAATAACAATTGAGGTGTTTATGTCAAAAGCTGCTCTGGGATGAATGCGGGGTTGCTAGTGGGTGCTAGTGGGTGCTAGTGGGTGCTAGTGGGTGCTAGTGGGTGCTAGTGGGTGCTAGTGGGTGCTAGTGCGTGCTAGTGGGTGCTAGTGGCACCGTGTACTATATCAGGGTGATAATCTGATAGTGGCCCTACTGAAGGAACTGACTGCTTGTTGAGCCAGGTCACACTGCCCTCTAGTGTCAATGTGGGGAACATCCCTTAAAGTATGTTCAGTAGTCGTTCAGTCAGGGTGGATATTCTGTTGCTCTTCCCCTGTTGGACAGCTGATGCCATCAACAACGCTGCAGGATTTGGCTTCAATGGCTACAACAGAGACGGAACCCCAAGATGGGACTTGATATCCAACTTGAGGATACTAGACATTGAGGTTAGGATGGTTCTGCCAATTTCGTAGTCATCTTTCACTAATTGGGGTTATTTTGTGTTTCACCAATACAAATGATTCACTATCTGGGCTACATTCACTACTTCAACATTATCTCTTTGCAGTTTGCTACAAGTTTCAAGATGTTCCTGGACAACTGGAATATCCAGACAGCTCTTTGGTTGAAAAGGTGAAATAGATCATGAGCCATGTGACCTGTGCAATCTCCAAATGCAGATTGTGGTGTTGTATAAATTTGCCCTTGATTAGTTGTAAGGCTGGCAGTCTACAGCACACATCTACACAGGTTGGGATGATGTAGTAAGCTGTCAGCCATCCACATTATGTCTACACAGGTCGGGATGATTTAGTAAGCTGTCATCCATCCACATTATGTCTGCACAGGATGGGATGATTTTGTTACCCATCAGCCATTCATATTATGTCTATACAGAATGGGATGATTCAAGCAGCCATCAGGCAGTGTGCTAATGCTATATCAGCATCACGTGCCCACAGGACAATCTCAGCGTTAAGCTAATGCTAACCTGTACCTTGTCTGTTGTTTCCAGGGTGTGTTACGAGCGCTGTCCCATCAACCCCACGGCGGCTACATTCCTGCTGTCAGCCATGTGGCACGGCGTGTACCCCGGGTACTACCTTACCTTCCTCACGGGCATCGGCATGACCATGGCAGCCCGGGCAGTGAGTACAGCACACAGCCAAACACTGTTCAAAGGAATGGCTGCCACGAGACAATAGAGGGCTAGACTGAGGAGTGGAGGCGGGGTCCTGTGAGAGGGGCCCGTGAGAGGGACCTGTGGCCAACCGTGTTTTTAAAACACTGTAGTGATGAACACTGTCACTAGGACACTGTAGGGATGAACACTGTCACTAGGACACTGTAGGGATGAACACTGTCACTAGGACACTGTAGGGATGAACACTGTCACTAGGACACTGTAGGGATGAACACTGTCACTAGGACACTGTAGGGATGAACACTGTCACTGGGACACTGTAGGGATGAACACTGTCACTAGGACACCGTGTAGGGATGAACACTGTCACTAGGACACTGTAGGGATGAACACTGTCACTGGGACACTGTAGGGATGAACACTGTCACTAGGACACCGTGTAGGGATGAACACTGTCACTAGGACACCGTGTAGGGATGAACACTGTCACTAGGACACCGTGTAGGGATGAACACTGTCACTGGGACACCGTGTAGGGATGAACACTGTCACTGGGACACTGTAGGGATGAACACTGTCACTAGGACACTGTAGGGATGAACACTGTCACTGGGACACTGTAGGGATGAACACTGTCACTGGGACACTGTAGGGATGAACACTGTCACTAGGACACCGTGTAGGGATGAACACTGTCACTGGGACACCGTGTAGGGATGAACACTGTCACTGGGACACTGTAGGGATGAACACTGTCACTAGGACACTGTAGGGATGAACACTGTCACTAGGACACTGTAGGGATGAACACTGTCACTGGGACACCGTGTAGGGATGAACACTGTCACTAGGACACTGTAGGGATGAACACTGTCACTGGGACACCGTGTAGGGATGAACACTGTCACTAGGACACTGTAGGGATGAACACTGTCACTGGGACACTGTGTAGGGATGAACACTGTCACTGGGACACCGTGTAGGGATGAACACTGTCACTGGGACACCGTGTAGGGATGAACACTCTCACTGGGACACCGTGTAGGGATGAACACTCTCACTGGGACACCGTGTAGGGATGAACACTGTCACTGGGACACTGTAGGGATGAACACTGTCACTGGGACACTGTGTAGGGATGAACACTGTCACTAGGACACTGTGTAGGGATGAACACTGTCACTGGGACACTGTAGGGATGAACACTGTCACTAGGACACTGTAGGGATGAACACTGTCACTGGGACACTGTGTAGGGATGAACACTGTCACTGGGACACTGTGTAGGGATGAACACTGTCACTGGGACACCGTGTAGGGATGAACACTCTCACTGGGACACCGTGTAGGGATGAACACTGTCACTGGGACACCGTGTAGGGATGAACACTGTCACTGGGACACCGTGTAGGGATGAACACTGTCACTGGGACACCGTGTAGGGATGAACACTGTCACTGGGACACCGTGTAGGGATGAACACTGTCACTGGGACACCGTGTAGGGATGAACACTGTCACTGGGACACCGTGTAGGGATGAACACTGTCACTGGGACACCGTGTAGGGATGAACACTGTCACTAGGACACTGTAGGGATGAACACTGTCACTGGGACACCGTGTTGGGATGAACACTGTCACTATAACTGTATACAAACATTTGACAAGTGTTTCTAAGTGTGACTCGCTGTTCACATTCTTTTCTCTGAAATACAAACCATACTTTAAAGATTTGCACTGATCATTTAAATGCCTTCTAAATGCAGGTCATGGTTGAGTTACCTATTGGTAAAGATTGCCGTTGAAGTTTAATTGATCTGTTATAATATAAACCACTAGGTCAGTCAATGGCTTGTTTAGGGTTAGGCCAGGTTAAAATGGCTGCAAAATAACCTTTAGTATGTGTGTTAATGAGTTGTTTGTGTTCCTTCAAAGCTTCACACTTCTATTTCTTAAGCTCCAGTGCGTCTTCTGAACTTCTTTCCAAAGTATTTTGTGCAGTCTTAACAACATGCTGGGTGTTTTCTTGTCAGTCACTCTCAATTTCTTTGTGTGGCTTCCTTACAGCTACGACACAACGTCAGACCCTACTTCCTCGGTTCCACGACACACAAGAGCATCTATGATGTCATCACGTGGGCAGGGACTCAGATCGCCATCTGCTACACGGTGGTTCCATTCGTCCTATTGGCCGTTGGGCCGTCACTCAAGTTCTACAGGTGAGTGACACTGCTGATATTCATGATGCTCTTCCGGCTGTTTTGAAAGATAATGTAAGACGATGGATGTTACCATGACGATGGATGTTACCATGACGATGGATGTTACCATGACGATGGATGTTACCATGACGATGGATGTTACCACGATCAGAACACTGATGGGCACTTACTTGATACATAAATGGACTATGGTGTGAAGTGGCATCTCCTGTCTGTTGAATATTGTGGGTCCACAGATGTTGGAGATCCATCACTTTTATGGATTTTTACGAATGCCTGTTAACAAATGACGGCCAATAAAATGCAAATAGATGTGACAAAGACAAGGACACGGTGCAGAGAATAAGCTCTGTTCCACTTTCTCCCCCTTCAGCGTTTAACTTAACGGCACAGTTTTACAGCCAGAAGCCGAATCACCGCTGGAAATGAGAAGGTCTTTATGTGATCTGGGCACTTTAGTGAATTAGAGACAAATTGACGGTGTCATTTGGTGGAAGGGGTGTTATTAAATCTGCCTGGCTGAGGCCAGTATAAACCATGCCATTAAACAGGAGAGTTAGGACTGTTGGGATGAAAGGAGGGACCGCAGGAGAGCCGGGTCCGGACCAGAACCAGCCAGCCTGGAGGGCACCGTGTTTTGATCTGGGTTTATTGGTCCACTGTGCTACTGACCAGGGTGGATTTAAGTAATCCCATTACCAAAACACTGTGACCGCAGGTACAGCATTTCCCCCGTTAGGATTAACTAGAATAACTTGTCAGGACTGGTTGCTCCGTAATCATTCCGGGGAATAAGAATTCATTGTGACATTTTGAGAATTCCACAATGCTCTCCTCCGCAGATATTTTCCCAGGCCTGGGGGGCTGTAATGAATGTGAACGTCGCCGTGCCAAATGAATGATATCTAACTGACTCCTCTCCAGGTCCTGGTACTGCTGTTTACACATATCCTGTCTGCTCCTGGTCTGTTCACTCCCCGTGAAACCCCGTGTCAAGGAGGAGCAGCAGAACAGCCTACAGGGGGGGCTGACCAGAGGCCACAACAGCCACTCCATCACAGACAACAACTGCAACCAGAAACTCAAAGCCACATGAGATCTGGGAGAAAGCCCCTTCGCCCTGTCCCACACCTGGAGTTCAGACCACCCGGCACAGAGTGAAAAGAACTCTGCTGGAACACTGAAATAAAGTGCAGCTTTGAGACTACAAAGAACCAAAAGAACTGGAATACCAGACCATCGGAATAACAGACAGTAACAAACACCGTTCAACAACAACCCTTCAAGGAGGGGGGGGGGGGTAGAAAGGAAAGAGGAGGGGAGAGAGTGGGGTGGGGTGGGGAGAAAGGGAGAGGGGAAGGGGAACCAACTGCCACTAAACGGCTACGATCGAATGAGTGATAGTAATGACTTTAGCAGTGATGCTAACAGTACGATGCTAAACAACAGAAGACCGAAGAATGCAAAACTGACTCTCTTGCCTTAAACCCTCTAAGTACTGCTAGCAGGGTTACGATAGTTGTGTGGAGTGGAGCTCTTGGGGTTTCGGTAAATTAAGCAGTTGTAGTTTGACCTCCACGATGTAGAGGGCGCTATATCTGAGAGGTGTCTAGAGGGTTTATGTCAGTGTCAGAAAACAATGTAATCTCTACTATGAAATAGTAGATAAGTGAAAGAGAGAACCTTTTTTGTCAGATGCCAACTTTAAGGAGGCCTTGGGATTCTGTAAACATTTTGATTACGGTCACTTTCCTTTTGAGTATTTTACTTCGGCGACCATTTTCACCCCCCCCCCATAATATTTCAGCAGGATACAGGTTCTTAACAGATGAGGGAGCATTACAAACACAATGTATTCCCAGTGACCACTGATTTAGGTTCATTGTTTTCAAGGGCTTTTTTGAAATTGGGTTAATTCTGCGTAGCTAACATGTTTTCATACTGTGTCTGATTACAAACTGTGGGTTTCCTCTAAGTTCAGAAATCTTGCCTAATTCTGTAACGTCCATTACAAGTTCAGTACTGTTAGACTGATTTAAGAGCTGCAAACTTCTAGATTTACCAATGAAAAGCTACTCAGAAATCCCTCTTGATTTTTGTCATCTATAACTTCTTAAGGATATGAAACAATCTACATTGTAACCATAATGGAGATAATAATAAATATAAAACAATTTAACTATTTTAACACCAAACCATTTTTATGATTTATATAATGACTGTACTCTATGAATCATGAGATAGAATGATTAATATCCCAGTAAAGCTATAGATCTGCGTTGAAGTTTGAATGTAGTGGACATGGATGAACATACAGACAGGGTGATTTGTATATGAGGTTAGTGAAACCTACTGTATGTAATTCTGTATGTATTTCACATTTATGTAACAATGAAACACAACATAATTATTATGCTCCAATCATGAACCCAAAGTCATTTTCTCATGTTTTGTCATCATCTAAATAAATGGATATCCCAAGGCAGATTCCAGACCAGAGATATGGAGTGGGTCCAACTTACAACGTTCCTTGAGGGTGGTGTTAATTGAGGTGAAGAGGACAGCCAGCGAGTGTAGTCTAAACAGGTCCACAGTGCCATGTTTCCGAAGATGTATGGAACATTCCCACGTGCCGCACCGGCAGGTTATTGACTTTACACCGTCCATGCGGTGGTAGGACTTGGCAAAGTATTTCAGTATAACCAAGATGGCAGCCAATTTACCAGGTTAGGGGGCTTTCTTTTGTGATAACAAGTAACAACAATGCAGCAGATCCAAGTTTTCCAATGTAATCTTCATCTTGTTTTTCTAACATGTGCATACTCCTGCCATAAAACGTGTGTTTGTGATTTTTAGATGTTTATGTGGTCTATAACTGTATGTGTAACCAAGGTTTTAAATGCCTGATGAAGAGAAAGGGATGCCATCTTTACCAACAAGTTGATAATTGCACTGCATGGCCACCCGAACCTAGCCTGATTTCACCAGACTGAACACTATGCTTACCGTTGTTTGTGTAGCGTTCAGCTGGGTTTACCCAGGCTACCCCAAACCAGCAGATCAATGCAAACTGCTCCATATGTCCAAAGTGCCAAGTCATAAACGGCCCTGTATGTGTTGTACATGTGAAAACATAATGGGTATTTTTGTGTGAAGAAAGAAGAAACATAATGAAAGATTTGTATAACAGTCCTTCAAAAAATTATTTATGTTGTCAAATAAAGAGAAATTATTTTTTAAACACTAATACAGAGATTTGTAACCAGAGAGTTTTCTCTGAGAGTGTATGAAGCGCATTAGGGGGGACGTTGACCAGTAAATGCATGTGGATGAACCCTAGAAAGGGATGCATTATAGAAGTATTGGATATTGATATTTGGTTTTAGGACCTTAAAGTGGATCTGTGAAACAGTGGATTACTTCTATTGCTGCCAGCCAAGTTTTCATCAGTCTGGTTTTCTTAGTCGTCCACTATTTCTGTACACCCTGAAGTGTCCACACTTCAAAATCAACAGAACCAGAAACTGCCGATATAACCAGGCGATATAACTGCATGATATAACCAGGTGGATTAGATGATAGGCCAATTACTTCACCTGGGCTCAGATCTGAATGGGCTCCAGGTCATCCTATCAACCAATCTATCTACTTAATTATTTTCACATTTCTTTTGCCTGTGGGTATCTTCACGTGTTGCACCTGTGGGTGTGCTAAGAGCATGTAGACGTTCTTGGCAAATCAACAAAGTTAAACTTGGAGACGTTTGTTTTTAACTGTCATGACTAAGGTCAAATGGAAAGTGTTGGATACACACTATACATCAGACCACATTTGCCTTCTTCCTCTGAGTAATTCTTCCCACATGACTGCTACTAATAGTGTCTAACTGGAAGTCAACAAGGCTCTGGTTCATAGTCACACTGGATCACTGTTGGAGTCTTTCTAACAGTCCTGGCCCAGTTGTTGTCATTATTTACTAGATTGTATAAGGTGAATGTTTCATTCCAAGAATATTGCTGACAGTGTTTATTTTTTACTTTCTGTTTATCCAATATTGCCTTTCTGTGTGTCGTCACTCCCTGCTTCTGCTGAAATTTGTCAGTTAACTTTTGGTTTTGAGAGTCCTGTTTTATAGATTCTCTACAGACACTACAAGTACAAACCCGTTTCCAAAAAAGTTGGGACACTGTACAATTGTGAATAAAAACAGAATGCAATGATGTGGAAGTTTCAAATTTCAATATTTTATTCAGAATACAACATAGATGACATATCAAATGTTTAAACTGAGAAAATGTATCACTTTAAGGGAAAAATAAGTTGATTTTAAATTTCATGGCATCAACACATCTCAAAAAAGTTGGGACAAGGCCATGTTTACCACTGTGTGGCATCCCCTCTTCTTTTTATAACAGACTGCAAACGTCTGGGGACTGAGGAGACAAGTTGCCCAAGTTTATGAATAGGAATGTTGTCCCATTCTTATCTGATACAGGCTTCTAGTTGCTCAACTGTCTTAGGTCTTCTTTGTCGCACCTTCCTCTTTATGATGCGCCAAATGTTTTCTATGGGTGAAAGATCTGGACTGCAGGCTGGCCATTTCAGTACCCGGATCCTTCTTCTATGCAGCCATGACATTGTAATTGATGCAGTATGTGGTCTGGCATTGTCATGTTGGAAAATGCAAGGTCTTCCCTGAAAGAGACAACGTCTGGATGGGAGCATATGTTGTTCTAGAACTTGGATATAACGGTCAGCATTGATGGTGCCTTTCCATATGTGTAGGCTGCCCATGCCACACGCATTCATGCAACCCCATACCATAAGAGATGCAGGCTTCTGAACTGAGCACTGATAACAACTTGGGTTGTCCTTGTCCTGTTTAGTCCGGATGACATGGCGTCCCAGTTTTCCAAAATGAACTTAAAATTTTGATCCGTCTGACCACAGAACACTTTTCCATTTTGCCACAGTCCATTTTAAATTATGCTTGGCCCAGAGAAAATGCCTGCGCTTCTGGATCCTGTTTAGATACAGCTTATTTTTTGACCTATAGAGTTTTAGCCGGCAATGGCGAATGGCACGGTGGATTGTGTTCACCGACAATGTTTTCTGGAAGTATTCCTGAGCCCATGTTGTGATTTCCATTATAGAATAATTCCTGTATGTGATGCAGTGCCATCTGAGGGCCCGAAGATCACGGGCATCCAGTATGGTTTCCGGCCTTGACCCTTACACACAGAGATTGTTCCAAATTCTCTGAATCTTTGGATGATATTATGCACTGTAGATGATGATAACTTCAAACTCTTTGCAATTTTTCTCTGAGAAACTCCTTTCTGATATTGCTCCACTATTTTTCGCCGCAGCATTGGGGGAACTGGTGATCCTCTGCCCATCTTGACTTCTGAGAGACACTGCCACTCTAAGCGGCTGTTTTTATACCCAATCATGTTGCCAATTAACATAAGTTGCAAATTGGTCCTCCAGCTTTTCCTTATCTGTACATTTAACTTTTCCGGCCTCTTATTGCTACCTGTCCCAACTTTTTTGGAATGTGTAGCTCTCATGAAATCCAAAATGAGCCAATATTTGGCATGATATTACAAAATGTCTCACTTTCAACATTCGATATGTTATCTAAATTCTATTGTGAATTAAATGTAAGTTTATGAGATTTGTAAATTATTCCATTCCTTTTTTACTCACAATTTGTACAGTGTCCCAACTTTTTTAGAATCGGGCTTGTATAAAATATTGGTTGATAAGTAACTGTAAGGTTAGGTTTAAATTAAGAGTTAAGGTTCGATTTAGAATAAGGGTTATGGAAAGGTTTAGGGTTAGTATATGAAATGCTACTGACAGTCTGTAGATAGATTATAGACAATGTACATATGATCTTTTGGGATTCTCCAAATAAAGTATTTCTGAACGGCATCCTTAAAGGTTATAAATAAAACCAAATAAAATGGTATCTGTTAAGAAATTCTATGCTTTTTAGTTGGTCTCAGTTTTCAGGAACTGCATTGATGCCTTTCACCAGTTCCTGTTACCTTGGGGTATAAATGAGGTTGCACACGTCAAATCTTTTGGTCCTCCATCAATCAATCAATCAAATTTATTTTTAAAGCCCTTTTTACAACAGCAGTTGTCACAAAGTGCTTTACAGAGACACCCGGCCTTAAACCCCAAGGAGCAAACAACAGTAATGTTGAATTTCAGTGGCTAAAATGTAAAACTGGTGGAAACTGAGAAAAGTTAGTAGTACATCCCTCATATACCCCAGCACAATAATATAGCAGCGTAATCCTCCATCACCATGGGAAAAACCAAAGAGCTGTCAGCTGTAAGGAGACTGGTGGACATACCATTAAGGCCAGTCAGAGCAATAATAAAAAAGTTTCAGAAATCTAAATCAGTTGCAAATTTGCCAAAAAGAGGACTTGTGCATATTGGAGCTACAAATGGAATTGTGTGTTGTGGTCAGATGAGTCAAATTGTACTTATTGGCCTAGCGCACCATGGGCTGGTTTGGCAACTAAAGGGGGCTGCATACAAGACAAAGCATGTGATATCCACAGTAATATATGGGGTTTTTGATACTAGTGGTCCCAGGGCTTTGATTGTAGGGGTGCCATAATACTTCTGAAATGTATGTTTCATAGGATAGATGTAAAGGATTTACAACTTTTGCCAGACCACGTAAGCGGAGACAGACAAGAAGATTGAATGACTCTTATTGACTGAGTGACTGACTACCCACCCCCCAACAACGTGTTAAGTAGCGTAGTGGTTAGAGACATGGACCTGCAACTAATAGGTCCCGTGTTCGAATCTCGTCCCAGTCAAAGCAAATTATGCATTAGGATTTGTTCCGGGTAGACAAAAACTTTGCTGGCTACAACCTTTAGTAGCTGCGTTATAGTAAGCCTGAAATAAAACTGTCTCTCAGTCTCATCTTCATCCGGTATCGGGTTGCGGGGGCAGCAGCTCCAGCAGGGGACCCCAAACTTCACTTTCCGGTGCCACATTTATGTAATAATGAGATGTAATAATGCATATAATTTAAAATGAAATACAGATAATGAATTTGGAAAAAAGCAGAGGTTTACCTTTTAGATGAGAGTTACTGAAAAACATCACTTGTTTGTAGATCTCCAACTCGAGCGGATCGTGAGCTATTAGAAAATGTTTTTTTAGAACGATAAATTCCTATAAATTCACAGTTATGGAAATTAGAAAATCTAAGGGGCGTACTCTTGACAGGGAAGGTCAGTGAACAAAATGCAAGTGGTTTTAGAGGTACAGGTCATCTGGATTGGAAGCTATTAAAAAAAGTTTATGTTACTTAGGTAATAGAGTTGTAATAATGTATACAATTTTTAAATAAAAACAGGATTATGAATTTTGAAAAACTAAGAGGAGTACCTTTCAGATAAATTCAGATAAAATCAACAAAATTTAAAATGGCAAATCTATGGTGCGTACTCTAGACAAGGAAGGCCAGTGAACAAAATGCAGGTGGTTTTAGAGGTAAATGTCATCTGGATTGGAAACAAAAAAAAGTTTTTACCTTTCAGAAGAGAGGAACATGCCACATTTGGAACACGCCACATTTGGAACACGCCACATTTGTTTGCAGATATCTAGCTCATATGAATAGTGACTGAATATAATCACCGAAATGTAAAAGAGCACATTTAAGGGTCAGTGACCAAAAAGTGGTTTTAGATGTATATGTCATCTCTAAAGAAATCTATTCAAATTAAAATTAAATATATAAGCTGTAACAACAAAAATATATGTAGAAAATTATAGGTTTGTTTAATAACACAAGAAGTGTCTGTACCTATGATTTTCCTTAACATTTAAAGGTATTATTAAGTTGACACAAAATAAAATATATATTTTTTTGTCTCATTCAATCCAGGGGCGACAATCTGATATCAGGTTTGGAGGGGACAATAACATTACATTTTCTCAAGAGCAATTTTTGAGGGGGACACCAAAAGTAGTGCTGTAATACTGTTTTCGTTTGCACCATAGGTTTGCTCGCAACTGTAGCTCTTCAAATTCAGCTATTGTGTGTGAACCCTACCAACATAAAACAAACTTACAGGATTAACCTCACGTTAGCTATGTGCATTGAGAGCCTTTCAGACGGTAGACACGAACACTGTCACCTTGCCAGCTAAGGACCACTACATACACTGCATTGCAAGCTTCTCTCATTTACACAAATTCAAACAGTGGTTGATGTTACTATAGCATGCTAGCAAACATCAGCTGACTGCTAGCTGACAACCACCAAGGACAGACTGTCAGATTCCCACAAGCACTGTACCTGCATGAGGTGCCACTGCTGAGGGCTGGGGGCAGTGGATCAACCACTGTGAGGCAAAAGGTGGAGGTGTGGCAATTTTAACTCGCTGTTAAGTGTCTATATTCAGCACAAGTGCTTTCATTGCATCTCATTACTATTATTGAAATTAAATAGTTATGTTTACATTTAGGTATTGGGGGGGACAAATCATAGTTTTCCCCAGGATGGGGGGGGGGTCATGTCCCCCCCGGGATTTCAGCCTATGATTCAATCAGCGGTATTGCACTTTCATGACGGTCCCTAAACTATTGAACTGAGATTCGACTACGTTTTGCAGCATTTTGGACTCTGCTGGAGGAAAACTTCGATTTTCGAAGAAATCAGTGGGTGTACCTTGCTCTCTACCCTCATCCAATTTTATATATTCCACTGTCGTCTTTGTACGAGGTATTGACGATAAATCCAGAGACTCTAGTAAAAACCCACCCACATTTTATTTTTTCTATGCAACCATATCTATCAATTAAATTGCCCGAGTCATTTTTTCCACGCAAACTGTCCCCATCTGGCAATACAACTGACTGCCGTGAAAAGCCAAGGACAGCGGCTGTTTCTGAGATGCCAATGATAGGTTCTACGGTTCAGTGAAACATTCTGTCTGTTTTATATAACAAGCCAAAATGTATACTGTATGCTGTAATTGGGTTCTTGACTGTTTTTGGGGTTGTATATGTCATCTGTGCAGAAACAATTATCCATAATATGTAATCGGCATATGAATTAGGCTAAAACTAGATTAGCTGACAGGACAGTACGAATTACACGTCTAGCATTAAGCAGTGACAGATCAATTTGACATTTGGGATGATCAAACCAAGGACACCGTGCACAGCATGTTTTCATTCTATCTAAAACAGTTAACTTTTCAGCCGACTTTTCTGCAAGCCACGCCCACACCGTAAAATCGAATAGTAGGTGGAGAATTGACAAGCCACTCAAACCGTCATGATCATAGCTGGCTATCAAAGCTGCCTGACTAACCAAGTAGCTACAATATGGTTGTGGTTGAAATATATTGAAGAATCTGATCTTTAAAAAAAGGAAAAACGCAGGGGAACCTACTTAGGACACGAGGACGTTGCCTTTTTTATTATTCGTAAAGGTAAGATGCAACCACTTTTTTTTTTTACTAGCCATAGCTAGCCTTAATAGCTTTATGGCACCTCCGCGAATTGTCATGTGCTGGCAGTGCTATGCTCAGTAATGTCGATTCTGTCTGTGGAATGTGTCCACGCACTAAGACTTCAACCAGTTACTGTTAATTTTCGAGTCTTGGTACGGTGTCTAATGAACAGCAGAAAGACGGGTTGACGCCCACGCCTCTTTTGGAAAGTGTATCAACTGGAGACAATTTGTGCGCTTGTGACAACCTGTTGTTTACTGGTTTCTGCGCCTCTGCTCTGGCAACATTCTGACATGTTTTTGAGCCCAAACTGTAATACCGGTGTCAGATTATTATATCCAGTCATATTGTTATCATAGCTCCAATTACATGTTTAGAAAAAAATAATCAAGTTATCTTTAGAAATCAGTTGTGACATGCACATGTAATGTAACTATAGATTCTGTATTTTGACAGCCATTGGTGTTGCTCATTGTTCTGCATTTATAAATCCTAGACTATCTTTTCGATTCTTTATTCCTGTGTCGAAACTTGATTATGTTGGCCGACTTGATAAATTTAGACATCTTGGAACCTAATCTCACCAGCATGCAGATTACACATTCAGCAGGTATGAGGTTGAGTTGAATTTCATGTGTGCCGAGGTCTAAATGTGTCCTTGTCGTATTGTACCTTATCTGACCGTTTAGGTAAGTTTCCATCAGAACTAGTGGTGTGGTATTGTCTTGGTGAAAAAATTATTGTATTACACGATTTATTTAATTATAATTTTTTTTTAACTCTTTTTACTTCCAACATTGTTCTCAGTTTCTTTTCAGAATGTTCATATGCATATTGTCCTTGATTGGTCTCTTTCTCGAGGCACTTTTTGTCCCTCTGCAGCAGATTGGGTGATCAGTGTTTTCAAAAATCACAGTATTGAATCACGAAATTATGAAATATCCAAATAATATATAAAGCCTTGAGAACAGAGTACATATCACACTTAATTATCATGAGAATATCGTATTATGAGGTTGCTGGCCATTTCCAGCCCTATTCCAGCACAATGAGAAAACAGTCTCCACAGATTCATCAGTGTTTGACAAACATAATAAATGTTTAAGCTAAGAATGGGTGTGTTCAGCAACAGTGAATGGACATGGTACTTTCTTACTAATAACTATATTAATAGTTTTCTTGTCATTAATGCATAGTCTGGATATAAAGAAGTTAAGCAAATTGCCTCGCAAAGCCTGTATCCATTCAACTACATTGATGAAGCGGCATGACATTATCGGTAATGGTGGCGCGTCCATTGTGTTGTAGATGGGTTGGGGCGTTGTTCTGTCAGCTCATCTATTATTCATGGTCGTCAGGGAGTGACGTGAGACTGGGCAGGGCTTGTTGATAGTCCGTCAATGTCGGTGAGGGACAGTAATTGGAGAACAGCCATTCAGTGTAGACAAATTGAAGTTGTGTATAAAGGTAAGCTATCTGGTTATTTGTGAATTATTTGGACTTTGCATATGGGTAGTTGTGAGGACTGTGCAATTGTAAGGCTATTTTGTGTACTGGTCTAGTCTTTTTCATGGTGTTGCTTTGGTCTTCCATTGGTTTTTGTTTTGCATTGTTGGGGGAGGAGGTGAAGTGGTGACACCCCTCAGTCAATACTAGATGCAGAGAATCTTGGAGGTTCATTGATTGTTGTCTGATATCTCTCGTTGTCTTTTGTGCTGATTGGGGCAGAAGTGCCTCTGTGAGACGCTCGAGGGCGTGTCATCAGGTTCTGATTGCCTCCACTGGAAACCACTGCTCCGTGTCTGTTACTGGCAGAATGATCTGATATGACTGAACCCATTACGCGTTTTCCAACCCGGCTGTAGTTATTGCATAGATGTAAGTCCACGTTAATGGAAATCAATTTTCGGAAGCTGCTTTTTTGTCTGACAAATAGGGTCAAAATCACCTTTTTTTCTTATTATAGAATTACAGGCAAATTAAAACAATGTCATCCAAATTGCTTAACACAGATATTAATGTACTGACAGCTAGGCAAATGAATTCATTATTGTGGAGAATCTTTAATAGAGTAGAGTATCATGTTGCATTCCTAAATAAAGGCCTTTTGCCGTGTTTTCTTGCGTGTTGTTGGTGGAATTGGTCACTGTGCTGTGGTTACCACATGTGATGCAAGAATTCAGGGGAACAGTAAGTCTCTGCTTAACAAACTAATTCTTCAAATCCCTGAGTATTTCTTTTACTAAACCACTGGACTGTAAGAACTCTGGAAAATAATTGCGGCCATCCCCAGTCTTGTCCTAGTTACAAGGCAATGCAATTTAAAGTTAAGGGGTAGCCCCTCTTTACATATCCTAGCCTGACCAACGATATGAACACTGTATAAAATTAGTGTACTGCCAATTAGGGAGCTTGCCTGCCTAATCTTTGTTTCAACAGGCATATTCTTTGCCTTTGCCCTGGAGCTAATCTCAGTATTGTTTTGGGACTGTATTCCTCATTAATTGAGATTGTCAGATGCCATGTATGGGTTCAACAATATTTTTCTTCAGGTCAGAGACAGTGTAGGCTGATGGGGCTGGCCTGAAATGGTAATGAGTTGCTGATATTCATGTATGATATGTAACTGAATGTCTGGAGTGCTCAGTATTTTCATTTACCATGGGAGATTTGTTTGAACTTATCTTTTTAAGCACTAAGAAATGTCATCCTTTTAAGCAGCGAATGGGGAGTGTGCAACAAACATCCTCTTCATTTCTGCTCCTTAAGGCTTATGTCAATCATTACAAAAACATCTATATGCCCATCATTCCCGTGATTAAGATGTATTGTTTTAAATAAATTACACTTTTTAACTGACTTTTGTACATATTCACCCCAAATTCTCTTTCCAAAAATGCAAGATTCTGACAGTGGTGTATGTTGATTTTGACATAAAACTATAATCACTTCTGTGAACTTATTAACACTTTTTCAAGATTCTGTAAAATATTAATATAATTCTAGAAATCAATACAGTTTTATAAATCAATGGTGCAACTTCTAGAGGTGTAAGTCCTTAAATGAATTCAGTTACATTATTTCTGTCACAGTATGGCCTCAGAATTCTCAAGCACCCTAAATATCACTTGGTCTTTTCTCATTGCTGAAATGGCTAAAAAGATGACATTGGGAACAGTGTTATTGTATTATAATTTAAAAGTAAAAAAAATCACCTCTCTTATGTTTAACTCAGACCTTTAGTGGAGCATTGTTCAGAAATATTAACAATAGGTTTAATTTGAGGTACAGTGATGGAAATTCTGTGGAATTTCTAAAATCAATGTTGAAATGCCAAAATGTAAGTCTTAACCAGAAAATGTAATGCCATTTTAATTAATAAATAAGGAAAGATTATAATCTGAGTGATCCAGGACATTTAGTTAAACATTTTGATAGAAAGAAACTTAATTGGAATGAACTGGTAATGCTGCGCTATCGATTTTTTTGAAGGGGGATTATAAAATGAAGCGTAAACAAAGTATATTGTTGACTCGTATTATTTTTTTTAGATAGTAATTGTCGGAGACCTTTGATATCATCACACTTCTTATGCCTGTACAATATGTAGGCTACAGCAATTCTCACTTCTCTATATGTATTGTAATTCCAAAATGTGATTTTATTGTGATGTCATGTTTGCTGCAGCAGTAAAGGCAACCAATTAAATAAATGATGAGATCAAGTTATGAAGGAAAAATACTGAAATTTCATGTGCAGCTACAGTTGTTTGTACTGACACCCACAACCTTTAGATGTAGGATGTGTCCTGACGTAGGCTGTGTCCTGACAACCTTTTTAACGTAGGCTGTGTCCTGACAACCTTTTAGGTTTTGGCTGTGTCCTGTTAACCTGGGCTGTATCATGTTAACCTTTTGACCTGGGATGCATCATGTTAACCTTTTGACCTGGACTGTATCATGTTAACCTTTTGACCTGGGCTGTGTGTATACAGGTATACTTTCTCTGGGTCCAATTTGTGGTGGTAAAGCGTTGCCATGGACACCACCACCTCTCTGAAGATGACCACTTCGGCCATCCAGACTCTGTTTGCTTATGTTGAGGAGGACAACATTTCTGCCATGAAAGCACACCTCGACAAGTTCAGGGACGTGGACAGCAGGAGTGAGGTGATTACACATTTCCATTATTTATTTTGCCCCATTTTTCTACCCTCCCAATTTTGTGATGTCCAGTTCACACGCTCCAAGCACATCTTACCAAACCGTTCTGATTTATCCCTGGTCACTGGTTCACACTGGTACGCACTGGTACGCACTGGTACGCACTGGTTCACACTGGTACGCACTGGGTTGAGGCTACCGCATTCCACCGGTTTCCAACCACAGGTGATTTCACAGACACTTGACCTACACAAGGAGAGCGAGTGACTTGACGACGCGACCCTATCCTAATATCCCCCTGTGCCAGTTTGTGCCCCCCATGCTTGACCCTTGGATGTCGTGGGTATGCTGTGTCCAGGATACAAATCCTGGCATCTGTGATGAAGTTGTGTTAAAATCAGTCACGAGGGATCTACCAAATAAACTACCAAGCCCACATTGCACAAACATCACACATTACCCAGCGACTAACAGAAAACCACCCTTTTCACTGTCTGGATGAATCTTCCTCACCATGGTCATGTTGAAGTGGTGCTTCACTGGACTGTTTGCTTAGTTGTGGGATTGGTTGGTGACTGTTCACCTCTCCTCCCCAGAATGGACTGACTCCCCTGATGGTGGCAGCAGAGCAGGGCAGCTTGGAGATGGTCCAGGAGCTCATCAGAAGAGGCGCCAACGTCAACCTAGACGATGTGGTACACCCTGAAACGCCCACGCAGAAACACGCCCACGCAGAAACACGCCCACGCAGAAACACGCCCACGCAGAAACACGCCCACGCAGAAACACGCCCACGCAGAAACACGCCCACGCAGAAACATGCCCACACAGAAACACACACACAGGTGTTTTACTATACTTGTTGTGACTTCAATTTTTTTTTATTCCATATTTCTTAACCTTAACTACTGAAACCCCATTATAATCCTAACTACTGAAACCCCATTATAATCCTAACTACTGAAACCCCATTATAATCCTAACTACTGAAACCCCATTATAATCCTAACTACTGAAACCCCATTATAATCCTAACTACTGAAACCCCATTATAATCCTAACTACTGAAACCCCATTATAATCCTAACTACTGAAACCCCATTATAATCCTAACTACTGAAACCCCATTATAATCCTAACTACTGAAACCCCATTATAATCCTAACTACTGAAACCCCATTATAATCCTAACTACTGAAGCCCCATTATAATCCTAACTACTGAAACCCCATTATAATCCTAACTACTGAAACCCCATTATAATCCTAACTACTGAAACCCAATTGTAGACATAAAATTATCTCCATGCCTAAAAGCTATTTTTATAAATGAGGACCAGCAGAATGTCCTTACTAGTCATCATTTGCCGTGGTTAATAGACTGGTGAGGACATTTGGGCCAGAAAATATAGCAGTGTACACACACACACAAACAAACACACACGCATACAGACACACACACACACAGACACAACAGATGGTACTAAGCCCATGGCTTTGAGGTTTGCTTTCTCATGAGTTTTAGGGCTTTTCTAACCACAGCAACACACCTATACTCAACATGGAGAGAGTACGTTAGCTTGGAACACGTCAGTTTTTGGTTGCTCAAGGGGCAGTGGGAAAAACCATTGTTCAACTAATGTGCCATGAGGCCAACAGAATACAATACCACACTGGGTTGACATTTGGTTATTTTTGCCACATTTCTGACATGGCATAGAGGTCTGCAATGCCCCATAAGCCCTTAGTATCCCGGCTGCAGGTCTTGGCACACTGAAGGAAAATGCTGATCCCCTTAATGGTCAGCTGTAGAGCACCAAATGACAGGGTGTGGAGCTTTCTCCATCAACACACCCTCAACCTCACTGTGACACCCTTGAACTCTTATTAAAACGCTACACTCTCAGACTGTCACTAGACAGGGCAGAGTGACCAGACCTGGCGTGGTCTGTCTTTGAATCTCCGTTCTGTCACCTCCACCTGGCATCCATGAGCACCTGGTACGACCAGCTGGTAGGTGGAGCGCCGTGCCGTGGATTAGTACAGATGCAGCCCATGGTGAAGATCCGCGTGAGTGGAGGTTCCAGCCACGACCTAGCCTAACTCCCCCTGTTTGTTCCGCTCGCCAACAGGACTGCTGGACGGCGTTGATCTCGGCGGCAAAGGAAGGCCATGTGGATGTGGTTCGGGACCTGCTGGCCAACAATGCCAACCTGGAGCACCGAGACATGGTGAGGGGGTGCTTTGCGTGGCGGGCGCTGGCGTGAGGGGGTGCTGTGAATTAAATGCTGGGACAAAAAGCATCTGTACCTGTGTGTGTAATTCCTCTCAGAAAACTAGTGAAAATGCACAGAAAACACCCATTTAAGAAAAAAAAACTTAAAAGGATGGTTCTTTTTGATCTGATTCGCTTTCATCAGGATAGTAGTGTGAAAAAGCTTTCGAAACATTGTGGTTATAAAGTGTGTCTGACACAGTGTGTCTGTAATTTGTACTGTTCATAGGCTATTTCGAATGCGTTTGCTTCATAAAACAAGACATGTTGTGTTTGCTTCTTGAACAGGAGATGTTGTGAGCAGCTTTATGTTTAGTTGCTACTGTGATCAGCCTGACACACAAAACCACTGGACATTATCATGTAGCTTTACCTTGTTATCTCTAGCTGTAATCCGTTCCACACTGGGTGAAAGAACACTGCTTTGGATGTGATTCCATTAACTCAAACGTGATCTCTTCCATTTTGAAATAATCTGTAGGTCTGGAGTACACTAATTATGGATATGGTTATAGTGACAGGATTTATCTTTATGCCCAGAGTCAGATGAAGTCACTTTGGATAAACATATCTTGGAAATCCGTAGGAAGAAAGTTAGAGGTTGTTAAGCAACTCAATCCGTTACCACGTAATCCTATTTAGACTAGACTTAGGTGAGGTCACAAGATTTTTTTGAAAATAATTAGCAGAAATATACCATTTTACTTGTTTCCAGAAATACATGTATTCTGTTTTTTAATCATTCAACAACATACTTGTTCATTTTGTGTTTGCTGCTAAAATGAGTGGCACAAATGCTGGTGAACCAAAAAGCTATATTGATTACCTGCCCAGAAGAATGAACTGCTTTCAAGGATTCAAACTGTCACAACAATTGACGATCTTCAGAAACACGGCTTATACAGGAAAATACTTCTTTGCGAATTAGCCTCTTTCCAAAGATCAACATTGGCATTTGTTAAAGCTGTTATCTATATTATTGACTACATTTATAACCAGGCATTTGACAATGTGCACTTACACAAAGGGAGTGTGTATTTATCATTCAACCCTGTTTCCAAAAATGTTGGGACTCTGCGTAAAATGTAAATAAAAACAGAATGCAACGATGTGCAAATCATTTAAACCCTATATATTCAATATAAATAGTACAAAGACGATTGGCAAATGTTGAAACTGAGACATTTTATTGTTTCTTGAAAAATATATGCCTACTTTGAATTTGATGCCAGCAACACGTTTCAGAAAAGTTGCAACAAAAGACAAAAAGAAAGTTGCATCATGCTGAAAAATACTTGGGCCCTCAGGCGACACTGCATTAAAAACAGACACGATTCTGTAGTGGATATGTCAATAATACTAGCCAGATTACTGCAATGTCAATAATACTAGCCAGATTACTGCAATGTCAATAATACTCGCCAGATTACTGCAATGTCAATAATACTCGCCAGATTACTGCAATGTCAATAATACTCGCCAGATTACTGCAATGTCAATAATACTCGCCAGATTACTGCAATGTCAATAATACTCGCCAGATTACTGCAATGTCAATAATACTCGCCAGATTACTGCAATGTCAATAATACTCGCCAGATTACTGCAATGTCAATAATACTCGCCAGATTACTGCAATGTCAATAATACTCGCCAGATTACTGCAATGTCAATAATACTCGCCAGATTACTGCAATGTCAATAATACTCGCCAGATTACTGCAATGTCAATAATACTCGCCAGATTACTGCAATGTCAATAATACTAGCCAGATTACTGCAATGTCAATAATACTAGCCAGATTACTGCAATGTCAATAATACTCGCCAGATTACTGCAATGTCAATAATACTCGCCAGATTACTGCAATGTCAATAATACTAGCCAGATTACTGCAATGTCAATAATACTCGCCAGATTACTGCAATGTCAATAATACTAGCCAGATTACTGCAATGTCAATAATACTAGCCAGATTACTGCAATGTCAATAATACTAGCCAGATTACTGCAATGTCAATAATACTAGCCAGATTACTGCAATGTCAATAATACTAGCCAGATTACTGCAATGTCAATAATACTAGCCAGATTACTGCAATGTCAATAATACTAGCCAGATTACTGCAATGTCAATAATACTAGCCAGATTACTGCAATGTCAATAATACTAGCCAGATTACTGCAATGTCAATAATACTAGCCAGATTACTGCAATGTCAATAATACTAGCCAGATTACTGCAATGTCAATAATACTAGCCAGATTACTGCAATGTCAATAATACTAGCCAGATTACTGCAATGTCAATAATACTAGCCAGATTACTGCAATGTCCATAATACTAGCCAGATTACTGCAATGTCCATAATACTAGCCAGATTACTGCAATGTCCATAATACTAGCCAGATTACTGCAATGTCCATAATACTAGCCAGATTACTGCAATGTCCATAATACTAGCCAGATTGCTGCTATGTCACAGTACTCTATTTTATTCTTTTAAACTCCTGCTAGTGAACTGTACAGTGTTATGTATATTGTTGCTTCATTTTATTATATATTTTTATGTCAGGCTGTATTTTTGCTTATATCTTCTTCTTAACTCTCACTACGTAGTTGTCGGTGCCATGTCACAAGAATGTCATTGTGCAGGATGCCGGTGCGTTTGATTAATAAACCTTGAAACCTGAACTGTTGTTGTGAGTTGTTCACGTTGTTAACGTGCCCCTGTCCCCACTTTTTGGAAATATATTGCTGCTGTCAAATTAGAAATGGTCATGTATTATTCAAAAACAACAACATTTCTCAGTTTCCACATTTGACATGTTGTCATTGTACTGTTTTCAAATAAATACAGGGTTAAATGATTTGCACATCATAGCATTCTATTTTTATTTGCATTTTACTTTTTGAAAATTTTGATTGTATAATGTTTGAATTTTTCATTTATTACTACTTATTTTGGAGAGTCTTTGTTATTGAAACAATTTAAATATGTTGAAATAAGAATCATTATCAGAAGCACCATGTTTTTAATTTCTGCCAGGATACTCAGGTACAGAAATGACAAAACATTGGCACTGGCCGATTGCGGAGTATGAATATCGACTGTCTGTATAAGCCAATCATTTTCTTATGGGTGCATCCCTAGCTTTCAGTATTTGTGCTAGTTAGCAGCTTCTCTCAAACTTAACACAAACATTAAATGGTATTCACTAGTTCATCTGGCTTTGGGGGGTATTCACAAATTAAACAGTCGCTTTAATTACTTCAGTTCCAACTTCCAACTATCTCAGTAGATAAGAAACCACGTCTAATTCCGACATTCACTCTGCTGCTCAGAAGAATAGTCTACTGCCAGTATTAGTTTATCATTATCATGACTAAATCTTTCTTCTGAAATGTGCTACTTAGGTTTCCTGTCTTCAAGTCTGTGGGCTATTTCTAGAGTTAGGTGACTCAGTCTGTCAGTCATGGTGTTGTGTGTCTGGGCCAGACTGGTGCCTGCCTGTAGTGAATAATAACAGGATTAAACCTGCTGTTTGGCGAGCAGCACCTAGTCCTGTTTATTTGTTGATGTGGATCCCCGTTAACCGCTGCCATAGCAACAGCGTGTCTTCCTGGGCGATGACATTTAATGAAAAGGACATTAGAGGCAAAATGAATATTAAAATGGAGAGTCAACCAAAACGTTTAATGAAAAGGACTTTAGAGGCAAAATGAATATTAAAATGGAGAGTCAACCAAAACGTTTAATGAAAAGGACTTTAGAGGCAAAATGAATATTAAAATGGATAGTCAACCAAAACATGTGTATGTAGCAATTACATACCTAAGAATAACTGGTCTATCTGTCTTTCGCTGACACTGGGGAGTTAGCAGTACTCAGCAACTACATGTGACCACTTCCCATTTAAAGTCTGTGTGTGTCTGTGTGTGTCTGTGTGTGTCTGTGTGCATGTTCCTGTCATTTCAGGGGGGGTGGAGTGCCCTCATGTGGGCTGCTTATAAGGGTCGTGTGGAAGTGGCCAAGCTGCTGCTGGAAAAGGGAGCGAGCCCAAACATCACCGGTCAGGTATGCCGCTCCTGTCCAGCGTATTTATTCCTGCTTCCATGTCAGAGTGAGGTGTGTCATTAGGGTAATTACATGCCAATGTCTGTCACTACAGTATAGCGTCTACCCCATCATCTGGGCGGCTGGGCGAGGCCATGCTGAGGTAGTTCATCAACTGATTCAGCACGGAGCCAAAGTCAACTGCTCTGACAAAGTAGGTAGAAACCACCGTCCCTGTTTCTTATATTAACACCCCATGGGATCATTCTTTTGTTTTCTACTCTGCTCAATAAATTAGTCTACTCTTAGATGTTACATTGTTAATGGTGCATTTCCACTTTAGTAATTTTGCAGGGACTTATCCAGGATTGATCAGAAGCTATTTGAGTAAATGCCTTGCACAAGGGCAAGGTATTTCACATTGTCGTCTTGTAATGCTGTGTCTCTTCTCCCCTCGTGTCAGTATGGTACCACTCCGCTGATCTGGGCCGCCAGGAAGGGTCATTACGACTGTGTGATGCACCTGTTGGTCAATGGGGCTGATGTGGATCAGGAGGGTGCGGTGAGTTGTCCTGACAGTACAACTGCAGGCTGACTGATTGTCTGTACAACTGCAGGCTGACAGATTAAAGGAAGAACCCACATAAAGTTGTTTCAGTAAGGTGTTGGACCAGAAGCTGGCAGGACAGCGTCAATGTGACTTGTCTCTGGAACTGTACTGGGGGGGCAAAACAACATTCTTCCAAAAGATATTCCTCCATTTGGTTTTTGGCAGTTGTCTGGCCAGTCGCAAGGCTTTCGCTGAGTTTTCACCAAGTGATTTTGGTTTTGTTCAATGCAGTAGTTATGTTTGTCAAAGCACATTTAGTTGACTGAAGCCTTCATTAATAAGCCCTTGAGTCTGAATCTCTGTCATCTGCCTGTCCTCCGTTCAGAATTCGATGACGGCTCTGATCGTGGCGGTCCGTGGTGGTTTTACCGAGGTGGTGAAGGAGCTACTTCAGAGGAACCCAAATGTGAACATGACGGACAAGGACGGCAACACGGCCCTGATGATCGCTGCCAAGGAGGGCTACACCGAGATCGTCCAGGATCTGCTGGACGCCGGCACCTACGTCAACATACCGGACAGGGTAGGGATTAGTCTCCACTCATTACCGGACAGGGTGGGGTTAGTCTCCACTCATTACCGGACAGGTTAGGGATTAGTCTCCACCCATTACCGGACAGGGTAGGGGTTAGTCTCCACCCATTACCGGACAGGTTAGGGATTAGTCTCCACCCATTACCGGACAGGTTAGGGATTAGTCTCCACCCATTACCGGACAGGTTAGGGATTAGTCTCCACACATTACCGGACAGGGTGGGATTAGTCTCCACTCATTACCGGACAGGGTAGGGGTTAGTCTCCACCCATTACCGGACAGGGTGGGATTAGTCTCCACTCATTACCGGACAGGGTAGGGGTTAGTCTCCACTCATTACCGGACAGGGTAGGGGTTAGTCTCCACCCATTACCGGACAGGGTAGGGGTTAGTCTCCACCCATTACCGGACAGGGTAGGGGTTAGTCTCCACCCATTACCGGACAGGTTAGGGGTTAGTCTCCACCCATTACCGGACAGGTTAGGGGTTAGTCTCCACCCATTACCGGACAGGTTAGGGGTTAGTCTCCACCCATTACCGGACAGGGTGGGATTAGTCTCCACCCATTACCGGACAGGGTGGGGATAAGTCTCCACCCATTACCACTGTAATAAGAGATAATGAGACAAATGAGCCCTGATAACCTTTTCAGTGCTCAGAAGGCATCTGATTTATCTGACCTCATGATTATAGCCAACGTTCCTTCAGTTGTTTTATAATTGAGTGTGATCTCTACAGTAACAAGCGTTGTCTTGTATCTCTCTCTTTCTGTCAGAGTGGGGAGACTGTGCTGATTGGAGCGGTTAGAGGAGGTCATGTTGATATTGTCCGAGCCCTTCTGAACAAATATGCTGACATCGATGTCAGAGGACAGGTAATATGGTGTAAAATGTGACCCACCTGCTTTATTAACATTTCCTTTATCAATCATCAATACTGATCATATTCATTAGGAAACACTGTAGCAAAAAATCTTTTACATTAGTAAACACAAACAAACAACATATATTTTGTATTATTCTGGTGTCATCGTTTCAGGTTGTCGCTGCCCTGTTGTCTGTTGTCTTCCGTTTGGTGCTTAATGAATATGACCCTGTTGTCTGTGTCTTCCGTTTGGTGCTTAATGAATATGACCCTGTTGTCTGTTGTCTTCCGTTTGGTGCTTAATGAATATGACCCTGTTGTCTGTTGTCTTCCGTTTGGTGCTTAATGAATATGACCCTGTTGTCTGTTGTCTTCCGTTTGGTGCTTAATGAATATGACCCTGTTGTCTGTTGTCTTCCGTTTGGTGCTTAATGAATATGACCCTGTTGTCTGTTGTCTTCCGTTTGGTGCTTAATGAATATGACCCTGTTGTCTGTTGTCTTCCGTTTGGTGCTTAATGAATATGACCCTGTTGTCTGTTGTCTTCCGTTTGGTGCTTAATGAATATGACCCTGTTGTCTGTTGTCTTCCGTTTGGTGCTTAATGAATATGACCCTGTTGTCTGTTGTCTTCCGTTTGGTGCTTAATGAATATGACCCTGTTGTCTGTTGTCTTCCGTTTGGTGCTTAATGAATATGACCCTGTTGTCTGTTGTCTTCCGTTTGGTGCTTAATGAATATGACCCTGTTGTCTGTTGTCTTCCGTTTGGTGCTTAATGAATATGACCCTGTTGTCTGTTGGGTTTATCAGGACAGTAAGACGGCCCTCTACTGGGCTGTGGAGAAAGGCAACGCCACCATGGTGAGAGACATCCTGCAGTGTAACCCGGACACCGAGAGCAGCACCAAGGTAAACCGGTGACACCACTCCTCTAGTTACATGACCTGACAGCAAAGCAAACCAACATCAGTGACAGCATTGTTGAAAGACAGAAAACAAACCATGTATTTGCAAAAAGATGAGCACTGTACAATGACATGTTGTCCCCAAGCCATCAGACGCTCCAGCTGTGTTCCTGTTATGTGTTTTTAAATGACTCAGGATGCAGAAACCCCTCTGATCAAAGCCACCAAGATGAGGAACATCGAGATAGTGGAGCTTTTGCTGAGTAAAGGGGCCAAGGTGTCTGCAGTGGACAAGGTAACGTCATGTAGAGATTGTGTCTTCACAAAACCACCACAGGTTCTGGATTCAACACACATCATTGTATTGTTGTCTGTGTTTTTTCATTCCACAAGACCATTCATGAGATAATGTAACGTAAATCTAGAAATACGTTTTCATGTTATTTGAATGATTCTTAATGGTTGCCAACAGACTGGACTTCCTCCCTGTACTAATCTGTCTTCTCTGTCCAGAAAGGAGACACAGCCCTTCACATCGCCATCCGAGGGCGAAGCCGGAAGCTAGCTGAGCTACTCCTAAGGAACCCAAAAGATGGCCGCCTCCTCTATCGCCCCAACAAGGCCGGGGAAACCCCCTACAACATCGACTGCACCCACCAGAAGAGCATCCTCACCCAGATCTTTGGAGCCAGTGAGACATGTTGCTTTAAAAATGTGCAGTAGATGTGAATATTGGATGCATTTGGTGACAGTCTGTTGTTGACTTTAAGCCTGTTGGTGAAGAACTGTTAATACCCTGCTGCTGTTATTTAATTCCCCTTTTCATCAGTGATCCCTCTGAAGGTTTAGCACTCTCTTCTTATTTTGCCAATGTGGGTGTAGGATCAGGAAGTGTTGATGTATTCATCCTGTGATGTCCCTCCCTGTGTCAGAGCACCTGTCTCCCTCCGAGTGTGACGGGGACATGCTGGGTTATGACCTGTACAGCAGCGCCCTGGCTGACATCCTCAGTGAACCCACCATGCAGCCGCCCATCTGTGTGGGCCTGTACGCCCAGTGGGGCAGCGGAAAGTCCTTCCTGCTGAAGAAGCTGGAGGGTAAGAGGCTCTTCGGGAACTTCACCATTCTTCTTAACCCCTTCACCTCACCTCTTCACCTCACCTCTTCACCTCCCCTCTTCACCTCTTCACCTCCCCTCTTCACCTCTTCACCTCCCCTCTTCACCTCCTCACCCCAGGCGCTGTAGTACCCCAGGTTGTGACATTTCTAACATGGGTTTAATTGTGCCTGGTTGTCTAACGTCCTGAGGTGGCGTCTTCATGGTCAATACAGCTTAGGGCTCAAACTATTTGGCCCCTGTGTATTTTGTATTGAATGCCCTTCTTCTCTGCGCCCCCAGATGAGATGAAGACGTTTGCAGGCCAGCAGGTTCAGCCTTTGTTCCAGTTCTCCTGGCTGGTCGTGTTCCTCACCCTCCTGCTGTGTGGGTCGGTAGCTCTGGTCCTGGGCTTCACTGTTGACCCTCGTCTGGCCGTTGCTGTCTGCCTCAGTCTCCTCGCCCTGCTCTACGTCTTCTTTGGTGAGAAGCAGGAAAATTAAACTGACAAGATGATTCCATGGAGGCAGATACAATATGACAGAATAGGATTGGGAGAACATAAGGATTGTATTCAGTGTTTTTAAACAGACCCTAAAGGCTGTGCAGTTACCGATGTCCTGCCACTAGAGGGCGCCAGTGGTCTGTCTATTTCCAGGGATCGTTCAGAGGTCACGACACTGCAGGATTTCTCTTTTAGCCACTGGGTGCCGTTGTGGGTGAAAGTCGGATGGCCATGCCCATGTCTTCCCTCTGCCCACAGTGTTGGTGTACTTCGGGGGTCGTCGGGAGGGGGAGAACTGGAACTGGGCCTGGGTTCTGAGTACCCGTCTGGCCCGACAGGTGGGCTACCTGGAGCTGCTGCTGAAACTCATGTTCGTTAACCCCCCTGATCTTCCTGAGCAGACCACCCGTGCTCTGCCTGTCAGGTGATACTCACACACATACAAACACACACAAACACACACATACACACACACACACACACACACACACACATACACACACACACACACACACACACACACACATACATACACACACACACATACATACACACACACACATACAAACACACACACACATACACACACACACACATACACACACACACACACACACTGAACAAACTCAAACTTGCACACACTGCCACAAAAAAAACACACAAAAGTCTGTGTAGGGCTTTTTATTGAAACAGTGTGTTAAACGTTCCTGTCAGGTTCCTGTTCACGGACTACAACCGTCTGTCCAGCGTGGGGGGGGAGACGTCCATGGCTGAGATGATAGCCACCCTGTCTGACGCCTGTGAGAGGGAGTTCGGCTTCATGGCCACACGCCTCTTCAGGGTCTTCAAGAACCAGGAGAACCACGGTACCACCTTCTATGTCCACGTCTTCAACCCTGTTCTATAGCTTCTGTCCTCCATTGAACGTGTGTGTGACTGCATGGTGGTCGTTGTGATGAAGTCTAAAGACAAGATGTCATCTGCCTGAGAGCAGTTTGGTGCTTTAGTGGGTCAATAAAAGCAGGACACGTGGTGGTTGTTGATGTGACTACGATAAGTCATCGGTCCTCTTCTGGACATTGCCAGTGGACTTCTGTCCTGTAATGAATCCTGCCTTGTTTGCAGAACTTGTTGTCGTAGGGAGAACTTGTTGTCGTAGTCTCCCAGTTGGAACCCTGGGCCAAGTGTTTGAAATTTACTTTTTGTCTCACCTGCCAATGGGACTGGTAGACAAAAAATCCACTCACCAAGCATATTTTTTACCAGCCTTTTTGTGTCACGTATACATTAATTTCAGTACATTTCATTGAGATAATAAGGTGTTATGTTGAATACAAATGTAAAGATGAGGCCAAATCAACATTTGAAACAAAGTTATTTTAATATATAGAGGAGAGGCTCCGATTGAGCCTGGAGCAGAGACATGCAGGCCATGTGACACTCGCTGTGTTCATGGTCACAAATGTTCTCCAGCTTCTTTTTATTTCCGATAAAAGTTTCTGCTTTTATCTTTAGCATACTGGGGACTAGTGTTCATTTTGGCATCCTTTTTTGATTTTGTCTAGTCTTAAAATACGTTTTAGTCACATTTATTATTTGAATAAGAATTTAAAAATGATGAAAACAGTTAGCAACTTCAGTCAGTAAAATGCCATATTTTTGTTGTCACATCGAAAGTATTGCCTCAATAAGCAATAAGGAAACATCACTGACTGTCATGTAAACAAACTCACATAGTCTTGTTCTATCAACACATTTCTCTGCATAAACATTATTGGATGATTCTCTTCTCAAATTGGTGGAACACAATCTGCAGCAGATAAAGGGCGATAAAGGACAGCACTGACTGGTATTCAGAGAGAAAACAAATCAAACCTGTGTGAATATAACAACATAATCCAGCTCACAATATATTGTAGCAAGCTAGCAACATTATTAATCTTGTTGTAGGGCAAGCACTTTTTTAATTAGGTATTGTGTATACTTATTCCATAATGATATGTGTGAAAATAGTTTATGGGAGCTGTATACCTCATCAAATAAGGCTGATGGAACATATCAGAATGTTTAGTTCACAGTGTTGATATATAACAATTCACATTTTTAGCACAGCATTGTGCACAGTATGGAAATGTGATTAACTCATAGGAAATGTGTGCTTTAGGCCTCCACGTTATCATTCGAGCAGCTTTACTGACATGGAAATGTCAGTTTGAAATGTAAGAAACAAGTTCAGAAGATTAAAAAACATTTAGATAGTGGACAAATGAGGGTTTAGGCCTACCCCCTACCCCATACCCCCTACCACCTACCCCCTACCCCCTTCTCCAGGCTCCACACCATGGTCTTTCTCAGTGTGTCTACAGCGATCAGCCATAACATTATGACCACCTGCCTAATATTCTGTAGGTCCCCCTTTTGCCACCAAAACACCCATGACCCGTCGAGGCATGGACTCCACTAGACCTCTGAAGGTGTGCTGTGGTATCTGGCACCAAGAAGTTAGTAGCAGATCCTTTAAGTCCTGTAAGTAACATCCACATGAATGGCAGGACCCAAGGTTTCCCAGCAGAACATTGCCCAAAGCATCACACTGCCTCCGCCGGCTTGCCTCCTTCCCATAATGCATCCTGGTGCCATGTGTTCTCTAGGAAAGTATTGCACACGCACCCAGCCATCCATGTGATGTAAAAGGAAACGTGATTCATCAGACCAGGCCACCTTCTTCCACTGCTCCTTGGTCCAGTTCTGATGCTCACGTGTCCATTGTAGGTGTTTTCAGCAGTGAACAGGGCACCCTGACTGGTCTGCGGCTACACAGCCCCATACGCAACAAACTGGGATGCACTGTGTGTTCTGACACCTTTCTATCAGTACCAGCATTCACTTTTCAGAAATTTGAGCTACAGTAGCTCGTCTGTTGGATTGAACCACACGGGCCAGCCTTCACTCCCCACATGCCTCAATGAGCCTTAGCTGCCCATGACCCTGTCGCCAGTTCACCGCTTTTCCTTCCTTGGACCACTTTTGATAGGTACTGACCACTGCAGACCAGGAACACCCCACAAGGGTTGCAGTTTTGGAGATGCTCTGACCCAGTCGTCTAGCCATCACAATTTGGCCCTTGTCGAAGTCGCTCCGATCCTTACGCTTGGCCATTTTTCCAGATTTTAACACATCAACTTTGAGAACAGAATGTTCACTTGCTGCCTTATATATTCCACCCACTGACAGGTCCTATTATAACCAGATTATCAGTGTTATTCACTTCACCTGTCAGTGGTCATAATGTTATGGCTGATGGGTGTATCAGTGTTATTCACTTCACCTGTCAGTGGACATAATGTTATGGCTGATGGGTGTATCAGTGTTATTCCCTTCACCTGTCAGTGGTCATAATGTTATGGCTGATGGGTGTATCAGTGTTATTCACTTCACCTGTCAGTGGTCATAATGTTATGGCTGATGGGTGTATCAGTGTTATTCACTTCACCTGTCAGTGGACATAATGTTATGGCTGATGGGTGTATCAGTGTTATTCACTTCACCTGTCAGTGGTCATAATGTTATGGCTGATGGGTGTATCAGTGTTATTCACTTCACCTGTCAGTGGTCATAATGTTATGGCTGATGGGTGTATCAGTGTTATTCCCTTCACCTGTCAGTGGTCATAATGTTATGGCTGATGGGTGTATCAGTGTTATTCACTTCACCTGTCAGTGGTCATAATGTTATGGCTGATGGGTGTATCAGTATTATTCACTTCACCTGTCATTGGTCATAATGTTATGGCTGATGGGTGTATCAGTGTTATTCACTTCACCTGTCAGTGGACATAATGTTATGGCTGATGGGTGTATCAGTGTTATTCACTTCACCTGTCAGTGGTCATAATGTTATGGCTGATGGGTGTATCAGTGTTATTCCCTTCACCTGTCAGTGGTCATAATGTTATGGCTGATGGGTGTATCAGTGTTATTCACTTCACCTGTCAGTGGTCATAATGTTATGGCTGATGGGTGTATCAGTGTTATTCACTTCACCTGTCAGTGGTCATAATGTTATGGCTGATGGGTGTATCAGTGTTATTCCCTTCACCTGTCAGTGGTCATAATGTTATGGCTGATGGGTGTATCAGTGTTATTCACTTCACCTGTCAGTGGTCATAATGTTATGGCTGATGGGTGTATCAGTGTTATTCACTTCACCTGTCAGTGGTCATAATGTTATGGCTGATGGGTGTATCAGTGTTATTGACTTCACCTGTCAGTGGTCATAATGTTATGGCTGATGGGTGTATCAGTGTTATTCACTTCACCTGTCAGTGGTCATAATGTTATGGCTGATGGGTGTATCAGTGTTATTCACTTCACCTGTCAGTGGTCATAATGTTATGGCTGATGGGTGTATCAGTGTTATTCACTTCACCTGTCAGTGGTCATAATGTTATGGCTGATCGGTGTATCAGTATTATTCACTTCACCTGTCATTGGTCATAATGTTATGGCTGATGGGTGTATCAGTGTTATTCACTTCACCTGTCAGTGGACATAATGTTATGGCTGATGGGTGTATCAGTGTTATTCACTTCACCTGTCAGTGGTCATAATGTTATGGCTGATGGGTGTATCAGTGTTATTCACTTCACCTGTCAGTGGTCATAATGTTATGGCTGATGGGTGTATCAGTGTTATTCACTTCACCTGTCAGTGGTCATAATGTTATGGCTGATGGGTGTATCAGTGTTATTCTCTTCACCTGTCAGTGGTCATAATGTTATGGCTGATGGGTGTATCAGTGTTATTCACTTCACCTGTCAGTGGTCATAATGTTATGGCTGATGGGTGTATCAGTGTTATTCACTTCACCTGTCAGTGGTCATAATGTTATGGCTGATGGGTGTATCAGTGTTATTCACTTCACCTGTCAGTGGTCATAATGTTATGGCTGATGGGTGTATCAGTGTTATTCACTTCACCTGTCAGTGGTCATAATGTTATGGCTGATGTGTGTATCAGTGTTATTCACTTCACCTGTCAGTGGTCATAATGTTATGGCTGATGGGTGTATCAGTGTTATTCACTAGCAGCAACATCGAGTAGCTGGTGTCCCATACGGTAAACCGTGCCGCAGAACCTGGTGCACTAGAGACGGTCTGTGGCTGGCAAACATGAGTAATTCCCTCTGAGCCATCATGCCAGATATTTTATTCATGACTATTTTGGTACAAACATTTTCCTGCCAGAGTGTCAGATAGCCTTCTGAGATTTACTGTCCAAACGAAAAGTCTACCTGCATTTGGTGCTTGGCAGGTGTTAATTTCAGACCCTGCCTGGAACTGTGTGTAGCTGAAGGGGTTACTCATTGTAGTTACTCTACCCCCCCCCCCCCTCGCCCCATCTAGGTAAGAAGTGGAAGAAGACGTGTTGTGTTCCGAGCTTCCTGCTGTTTGTCTTGACGCTGTGCTGCCTGGTTACTGCCATGGCACTGCTGGCCATCTTCAAAGTATGCACACCCGCGCACACACACCAACCACACACACACACACACACACACACACACACACACACAGATGAGCATTTTGATTATTGTTGAGCATTGTCGGTACCATGTGGGACTACTCTGCAAATGTAAATAATACACTCCAGCTTGAGTGCGAAGCTCATTGGTTTGTGATGTAGGTGCAGCGTGAGAACCTGACGGTAAACGCTGTTCTGATCGCCATGGCGAGCGTGGTGAGCCTAGCCCTGCTGTTGAACTGTAAGACCTGGTGGCTGGTGGCCGACTCGGTGCTCAACTCCCAGAGGAAGAGGCTTCACAGCGCCGCCAACAACCTGCACAAGCTGAAGAGCGAGGGCTTCATGAAGGTGACCTGCTACACCTCCCACTGTGACGCCACACACACTTTGGTCAATAGGAAAGAGGTGGTGAGGCAAGAAATATGTGGGGAGAGAAACTGCCGAAGTGGCCAAGAGGTTTGAATCCATCCAGAGGCAGCCCTGAGACTATCACATTTAGCCTTTCCATACAACTGAGCTGAACCACCCATCTTGTCCCCAGGCTGTAAAGTGTCAATAGACTCAATGTTTGATAGGTTTATACTACTTGAGAAAATGTATAACCCTGGACAGACTGTTTCAATTCGGAAAGAAATGGATGTTACATCGAGCTAGGATTTGGCTAATCCATTGAACACATTTATGAATAAATATATTATCTTGTTACATTACAGTGTTTGGAATGAAGGAATGCAGGAATCCTCTGTAATGCGCAGTTCTGAATGTAAATAGATGGTTTCTCTACTCCAGGTGTTGAAGCATGAGGTGGAGCTGATGTCCAAGATGGCCAAGACCATCGACGGCTTCACCCAGAACCAGACACGCATGGCGGTCATCATCGACGGCCTGGATGCCTGTGAACAGGACAAAGTGTTGCAGATGCTTGACACTGTAAGTGTGTAGTGTAGTTTGTGTAGTGTAGTGTAGTTTGTGTAGTGTAGTGTAGTTTGTGTATGAGGATCCAAATCCTTTACAGTGGCTCTCAAAGGTATCCAACCCCCTTCAATTCCACAATTCTATTGTGTTACAACATTAAATCAAAATGGAGTGAAAAAATGAAATCCACAAATTGTTCTTAGTTAATTATAAATATAAAGAAGAAAATAATTGATTACCAAATATTGACAAAAAAGGATGAATAATTTAGCAGAGGCACCTTTGGCAGCAGTTACAGCCCTGTCTCTTGGATACGTCTCTACCATGTTACACATGGACACATGCACATTCATCTTTGCGTAATTGCTCCCTCTTTTTCAAGTTGTTGGTAAAAAGCAAATTTCAACTCTTTCCGCATATTGTCTATTGGATTGAGGTCTTAGCTTTGACTGTGGTCCAAGCCACTCCAGGACATTTACCTTTTTATTTTATGTCTGGGTTCATTGTCTTGTTAGAAGATAAATATTCTCCCAAGTCCCAGCTTTCTTGTCGACTTCAGCAGATATTCTTCCAGGATGTCTTTGTACTTCGCAGCATTGGTTTTGCCTAGTATTTATACAAGCTTTCCAGGCCCTGATGCAGAGAAGCATCCCCACAGCATGATGCTGCCACCTACCTGCTTCAGAGTAGGGATGTTCTGAGGACAGCCTGGTCTAAGCCAATTCAAGGTTGAGCCATTTTCTCTCCATTTCTTAATAGTGGATTTTACTGAGCTCCAGGCTATATTCAGTGCATTGGAAATGGTCTTATGTCCTACCCCTAAAGCTTTTAAATAACTTTCTCCTGGATTTGCTTTCAGTGTTCCTTCTTTCATGATGTAGATATTTTTAGGATTTGTACTTATCAGCTGTCGGACCTCCCCGATACAGTGCTGTATTAACCTGAATAATGTGAAACACCTGATTGGTAGACTCCCTTCAGCTAATTGTCTGACTTCAAAAGATAATAGGTTGCACCACAGCTCATTCGTTTGGTACGTTTGGTATTTGTTTATACAATGAAATATTTTGTTTTATGTTTGTAATTTATTTATAACAATGTGTATTTTTTTCTTTCACATTATAGACCTTTTGTCTTGATCAGTGGCAAAAAAATGTTAACACCATAAAATGCAGGGTAAATCCTGTTGATGGCCTCTGTAGCCATCCCCTTTAAGGGGCTGCTCTTCTCTGGTTGGTCCTTCAGCTGGGAACAGGCAGTTTCCTCTGGCTGAATGTTATTATTTGAGGAAGAGTAATTCCTTTGTCGCTTGGCAGCCTCTGGTGTGTTAATTAAATATTCTGTGTGCACAAACCTGCACCTCACTTATTGCCAACACTCAATAACTCCATTTGTGGCCCAAATTAACCAATAAGGCCCAGTTCAAATATTTGCTCATGTTGAGAATGTTTAAGTACAAGCAGCAGTAGTTTGTATTTTGGTGAATTATTTTTTTGACGGATCAGGATTTGGGCAAGACAATTGAAATTAGTGGAGGGTGGGGATCTGCTTACAATTTCCTTTCGTGAATGAGGAAACTTTGTTTCCTTCCTTTGAACAACAAAAAACAATAGTTTACGTCAATCCCCCATCATTCCCAGGAAGCAACACACTTTCTTGACAGAATTTTACTTCTGTATAACCTAGATTAAGATATTGATATCAAGTTGTTTTGTTCCCCCATCGTGAGTATGACACTAGGACACACGAAACCTGACAATACTTAAATACATCAACAAAAGATTGCTGAATTGCCCTAGATTCTGAATCCTTCTACAGGTGAGGGTTCTGTTCTCCAAAGGCCCCTTCATCTCAATCTTTGCCAGCGACCCCCACATCATCATCAAAGCCATCAACCAGAACCTGAACAGCGTTCTCCGGGACTCCAACATCAACGGCCACGACTACATGAGGAACATCGTCCATCTGCCCGTGTTTCTCAACAGCCGCGGCCTGAGCACGACCAGGAAGCTGTGCCTGACCACGCCCACCCACAACGGAGACCCGGCCAATCCTGAGGGTACGTGAGACGTGCACAGTGGCCTCACTCTGGGGCTCCCTTAGAACGACTTACCAGTATGAATATCCAATATAGGTGCTTCTAACACATACAAGATTTTGGATCAGATGTCCTTTTAAAGGTGTTTGTAGGGACACATGCTGATCATCTTCGGTTCTCTCTCTCTCCTTTCCTTTACTCCTGTCTTTACAGGGTGGCTTGACGAGATGGACAGGAAGCTGTCCTCAAACAGTCTGGGAGACCAGGCCAAGTTCGGAAGCAAGACCGCCCTCAACCGCAGGGTGAGCTCTTCAGACGTCCACCCCTTTCTCTGACCTGTCGCTCCCCAGGTGGGGCCATGAGGTTGGTGCCGGCAGAGTCCTGGCTCAAAGACAGTTGTTCCAACGTGGAAAGTGAGATTTGCTGTCTGTCCTGGAAATGAAAGCTCTGTTAAATGTCAAGAGATTAGCTGGGGCAGTGTTGTATTTCCCCTTTGACAAAGAGCTTCTGTAGAATGACTGAGATAATGCCCATCTGTAGAAAGACTGAGATAATGCCCATCTGTAGAAGGACTGAGATAATGCCCTTCTGTAGAAGGACTGAGATAATGCCCTTCTGTAGAAGGACTGAGATAATGCCCTCCCTTCCCCAGCCCGGGGGGGCGTAGCTTGCAGTCTCCAGCCCTGTGAACGTAGCCGAGCGGGTGGGCTGCCAGAGAGTCAGTGTCTGTGTCGCCTTAGTGAAGGAGTCTCCGTCTGGTAATTGATGTAATGTCTGTTTATCCTCCCCGCTGCGATGCCACACTGCCTAATGAGAGGGAGGAGCAGCAGTGGGTCCTGGTGACAAAACTCTGCATCAACAGCTGCTGGTGGGAGGCTAAGTGTCTCAGGCTTCTTCCCCTCGCCAGAACCCTGTTTTTTTTGTCTGTTGGTTTGTTTGGGTGCCTGATTTATTTGCCCATTCTTTTCCTTTTTTATTTGGTGCAGGCTTCTTTTCCCCTGCCCCCTTCTTGGCTTCTAACAAAACATTGATTGGTCCTCTTTACAAACTGAGCTAAATGGGAATGAAGTAGGATGGAGAAAGAACAAACTTGGTTTCTCTGCGGTTTAATTTTACAGTTGAGGATCTTTAGCTGAGTCAGTCTTTATCACCAGAGAGGATGTTAGAGAACCAGGCGAGGCCTTCTCTGGCTTTTACACGATGTGACTCAGCTCTGGCCTGAAGTGAACCCAGAGTACATTTCCTTCAAGGATGTGTGTGAAGGGGAAGTTTCCGAACACCACGGTGGGCTCTTGGGATCAGAATTCACCAGTTGCAGAAAAAACGAATCATTAAAAAGAACTGCAGTATAAATGCATTTAACCAATCACATTCCAATTTTGGAGCATGTACAAAGCATATATGCTAGGATCAAAGGAGATCTGTCCTCTGTACCAAACCAAGACTGACGTTGTACTGGCCATGTGCTCCTGTTCCAGCGAGGTGGTGGTCACACGGTAGGCATTAACACTTTAACGTCAGCTTAGGGTCTGCAGCTGGGCCTCTGAGTCCGTGTGACCAAGGGAGCTCTCTCCTTTTGGACTGGTCCCTCAGCAGATACCGGCATTACACAGAAACTGCATGTACAGATGGTCTCTATCAATCAATCAAATGTATTTTATAAAGCCCCTTTATAGAACAAAAGGTTGTACAGTAGATACAGTACAGTGTCAAAACACTAATGATACAGAACACATTAAATAGAATGGAGGTTATTTATACAGTCCAAGGCAACACATAGATGATATAGAACACAAATGATATAGAACAGAGGTTATACATACCAGTCCACTGTTGACACCCAAATGATATAGAACAGAGGTTATACATACCAGTCCACTGTTGACACCCAAATGATATAGAACAGAGGTTATACATACCAGTCCACTGTTGACACCCAAATGATATAGAACAGAGGTTATACATACCAGTCCACTGTTGACACCCAAATGATATAGAACAGAGGTTATACATACCAGTCCACTGTTGACACAGTGTAGTCTTTGCTTCATCCATGCTCAGGAAACATAACTACTGTTGTTAGTGTGGAAGAACCATGATCAGCACTTTTTGATACTGATTTAGAAATGGCTTTATAAAATGATTTGATTGGTCTAACTGCAAACTCAGTTCTTTGCCTAGGAATGTTTCCGTATCCAAATCCTATTGAAAACCTGACCTGAGATCTGAAAACACCAGTCGGGAGTCTTCAAGTCAGGGAGAACTGGAGCGGTTTGCACAATAAGAGTGGGAGAACTGGAGCGGTTTGCACAATAAGAGTGGGAGAACTGGAGCGGTTTGTACAATAAGAGTGGGAGAACTGGAGCGGTTTGCACAATTAGTGTCATTACAGAGGAGGAGGGAGACCATCCATGTCTGTATGAAGCCATTGATTGCTGTCGGCCGAAGGCTTTGCTACCAAACTTTGAATCTAGGGGGTCTAATTTCGTCAGTGCCATTTCTGATTCCTTTCTGATTTCAAAGGATGTATTTGGTTCTGAATAAAGTGAAATAAAGAATTGTGGAGACCAAAATATTAATTGTGGAGACCAAGTTATTTGAAGGAAAAATTGCTAGGGAGCCACAATACTTTGGGCAGGACTCTCCTTGTGTGTTTAATGACGGCAGCACACAGTACATTCCTGGGTCCAGCTAACAGAAGACCCAGTGTTGGTGGGCGAGATGAGTGTGGTGAGATTAGGAGTGATGAAGAGGGTGTGGGATGAAGGACGAGGAAATGACCCGGTCCTAATGGAAGAACAAGAATCTGGCGTGGTCAGTTGTTTTTCTGCACTGGGTGATGATGAGTCATTATGAGATGGTCACCCACTCTGTCTCGGGACAGAGGACATGTCAAACAAGGCCAGCAGTAATGTGCCACAATCTAATAAAGAACCCTTGACTGAGGAAGACTCAGCCTACAGAAACAGGGATTTCTTCAGGGTAATGTGACTCTCCTGTGTGTAGGACACATATCGCCGGCGTCAGATGCAGAGGACCGTCACCAGGCAGATGTCCTTTGACCTGACCAAGCTGCTGGTCACTGAAGACTGGTTCAGTGACATCAGCCCCCAGACCATGAGGAGACTCCTCAACATCGTATCTGTTACAGGTTACACTTCCTTATGTGTCATCCCTGTTAAATTCCCAGTACTTCCTCATTACATCAGCCTCGTTGCATCCCCATTACATCCTTGTTACACCTCGAAAACATCCCCATTACTTCCTTATTACATCAGCCCTGTTACATCCCCATTACAGCCCTATTACATCACCATTACATCCCCAGTACTTCCTCATTCCATCAGCCACGTTACATCCCCGTTACAGACCCATTACATTGCCATTACATCCCTGTTACATCCCCAGTACTTCCTCATTACATCAGCCCCCATACATCCCCATTACATCAGACATATTACATCTTTATTGAATAAGACCCATTATGTCCCCATTACATCCCTGTTACATTAGACCCATTGCATCAGAACCATTGCATCAGACCCATTACATCCTCATTATGTCCCCATTGCTTCTCCATTACATTTAGACCCATTATGTCCCCATTACTTCTCCATTACATTTAGACCCATAACATCCCCATTATGTCCCCATTACTTCTCCATTACATTTAGACCCATAACATACCCATTATGTCCCCATTACTTCTCCATTACATTTAGACCCATTACATCCCCATAATGTCCCCATTACATCTCCATTACATTTAGACCCATTATGTCCCCATTACTTCTCCATTACATTTAGACCCATTATGTCCCCATTATTTCTCCATTACATAAAGACCCATTATGTCCCCATTACTTCTCCATTACATTTAGACCCATTATGTCCCCATTACTTCTCCATTACATTTAGATCCATTATGTCCCCATTACTTCTCCATTACATTTAGACCCATAATGTCCCCATTATTTACCTCGTTCTTCTTTGTGACATTAGATCCATGACATTAGTGTTTTCTCAATAGTAATAAATGTTTTTTATAATCACACTTTTTTGTGGTTCGGATTGAGCAGGCCAGTGGAGAGACTGTTACAGGTTTGTTATTGGAAGGAGAGGTGGTAGTTGTTTCATCCAAAAGACTAACGTTGCTTTTCATTGGTTGTGATATATTCAGGTCGTCTGCTGAGAGCCAATCAGATCATCTTTAACTGGGACCGTCTGGCGTCGTGGATCAACATGACTGAAGAGTGGCCCTACAGAACCTCCTGGCTGATCCTCTTCCTGGAGGAGACAGACGGCATCTCTGATCAGGTCACCCTTAAGACCATCTATGAGAGGTAAATACACACCTGGAATTGCTATCAAAGTGTAAACAAGAAATATTCTACCCTTGAAAATACTATTTTGACAATTCATGTACACCCTTACCCACTGAACACACACACCCCTTACCCACTAAACACACACCCTTACCCACTGAACACACACACCCCTTACCAACTAAACACACACCCTTAGCCACTGAACACACACCCTTACCCACTGAACACACACACACTTACCCACTGAACGCATGTCGGCGTACCAACACCTCAAAGTCCTCAATAATTCCCATAAAAACTATAATACGATGTTAAAATAATATTCACCAGTAGAGGGGAGTAGAGGATCTTCAGCTACTACATTGTTTCAACAGTAGGACTCCTGAAGCTCTCCGAACAGCAAATTAAGAGACCACTGCACCTTTTCCTTTCCAGAAAAGTCGAAAAGGAAGATTTTGAGTGAGGATCAGAAGGGTTAAAATTAAGAGACCACTGCAAATTGAGCGCTTCTGTTCTTTACTCAAAACTTTCCTTTTCAACTTTTTTGGAAAGGAAAGAAAAAGGTGTTTTCCAGAGCTGTATACTGGGCTGGACATTGTAGTCAGATCATGTAGCTGCACCTCACAGGGAGGAGTGTATCATTATCAATTAAAATTTAAACAAATGATAATGTTTCTGTTGATGACTGTTTAACTATTCCCCATGCCCTGACAATGCTGCTGTGAGATCTGACTTGTTGACAGAATACATGGGATGTTGGCAGGGAGAGCTGAACAGTTACAGTGAGGATAATATCAACACCCCCACCAACAGTGAGGATAATGTCAACACCCCCACCAACAGTGAGGATAATGTCAACACCCTCACCAACAAAGATCCATTGCTGTATTCAAGTGTCAAATTAAATAAATATGTAAGTGGACCTGACTCTCTAGAAGGGAGAATCAGTACTTGGCCTCAGTCACTGGGATTGGATCTTTTCTGCATCAGTACTTGGCCTCAGTCACTGAGATTGGATCTTTTCTGCATCAATACTTGGCCTCAGTCACTGAGATTGGATCTTTTCTGCATCAATACTTGGCCTCCGTCACTGGGATTGGATCTTTTCTGCATCAGTACTTGACCTCAGTCACTGGGATTGGATCTTTTCTGCATCAGTACTTGGCCTCAGTCACTGGGATTGGATCTTTTCTGCATCAGTACTTGGCCTCAGTCACTGGGATTGGATCTTTTCTGCATCAGTACTTGGCCTCAGTCACTGGGATTGGATCTTTTCTGCATCAGTACTTGGCCTCAGTCACTGGGATTGGATCTTTTCTGCATCAGTACTTGGCCTCAGTCACTGGGATTGGATCTTTTCTGCATCAGTACTTGGCCTCAGTCACTGGGATTGGATCTTTTCTGCATCAGTACTTGGCCTCAGTCACTGGGATTGGATCTTTTCTGCATCAGTACTTGGCCTCAGTCACTGGGATTGGATCTTTTCTGCATCAGTACTTGGCCTCAGTCACTGGGATTGGATCTTTTCTGCATCAGTACTTGGCCTTTAAAGGTCTGTCACTTCAATATGCCTGGACCTCCTGAGGTGTTCAGCACTCCCTGTCACGCAGTCATGACCCCCACACCTCCCTGTCCCCACACCTCCCTGTCACCACACCTCCCTGACCTCCCACCTTCCTGTCACATTGTCATCACCCCCACCTCCCTGTCACAGTCATTACCCCCCCACCTCCCTGTCACAGTCATTACCTCCCCCACCTCTCTGTCACAGTCATTACCTCCCCCACCTCTCTGTCACAGTCATTACCCCCCCACCTCCCTGTCACAGTCATTACCCCCCCACCTCCCTGTCACAGTCTTTACCTCCCCCACCTCTCTGTCACAGTCATTACCCCCCCACCTCCCTGTCACAGTCATTACCTCCCCCACCTCCCTGTCACGGAGTCATTACCTCCCCCACCTCTCTGTCACACAGTCATTACCCCCCCACCTCTCTGTCACGGAGTCATTACCTCCCCCACCTCCCTGTCACGGAGTCATTACCTGCCCCACCTCTCTGTCACACAGTCATTACCTCCCCAACCTCCCTGTCACGGAGTCATTACCTCCCCAACCTCCCTGTCACGGAGTCATCACCTCCCCCACCTCCCTGTCACGGAGTCATTACCTCCCCCACCTCCCTGTCACGGAGTCATTACCTCCCCCACCTCCCTGTCACGGAGTCATCACCTCCCCCCACCTCCCTGTCACGGAGTCATCACCTCCCCCCACCTCCCTGTCACGGAGTCATCACCTCCCCCCACCTCCCTGTCACACAGTCATCACCTCCCCCCACCTCCCTGTCACACAGTCATTACCTCCCCCACCTCCCTGTCACACAGTCATCACCTCCCCCCACCTCCCTGTCACACAGTCATCACCTCCCCCCACCTCCCTGTCACACAGTCATCACCTCCCCCACCTCCCTGTCACGGAGTCATTACCTCCCCCACCTCTCTGTCACACAGTCATTACCCCCCCACCTCTCTGTCACGGAGTCATTACCTCCCCCACCTCCCTGTCACGGAGTCATTACCTGCCCCACCTCTCTGTCACACAGTCATTACCTCCCCAACCTCCCTGTCACGGAGTCATTACCTCCCCAACCTCCCTGTCACGGAGTCATCACCCCCCCCACCTCCCTGTCACGGAGTCATCACCTCCCCCACCTCCCTGTCACGGAGTCATTACCTCCCCCACCTCCCTGTCACGGAGTCATCACCTCCCCCCACCTCCCTGTCACGGAGTCATCACCTCCCCCCACCTCCCTGTCACGGAGTCATCACCTCCCCCCACCTCCCTGTCACGGAGTCATCACCTCCCCCCACCTCCCTGTCACACAGTCATTACCTCCCCCACCTCCCTGTCACACAGTCATCACCTCCCCCCACCTCCCTGTCACACAGTCATCACCTCCCCCCACCTCCCTGTCACACAGTCATCACCTCCCCCCACCTCCCTGTCACACAGTCATCACCTCCCCCCACCTCCCTGTCACACAGTCATCACCTCCCCCACCTCCCTGTCACAGAGTCATTACCTCCCCCACCTCCCTGTCACACAGGCCTCACCTCCCCAACCTCCCTGTCACGGAGTCATTACCTCCCCAACCTCCCTGTCACGGAGTCATTACCCCCCCCACCTCCCTGTCACGGAGTCATTACCCCCCCCACCTCTCTGTCACACAGTCATTACCCCCCCACCTCTCTGTCACGGAGTCATTACCTCCCCCACCTCCCTGTCACGGAGTCATTACCTGCCCCACCTCTCTGTCACACAGTCATTACCTCCCCAACCTCCCTGTCACGGAGTCATTACCTCCCCAACCTCCCTGTCACGGAGTCATCACCTCCCCCACCTCCCTGTCACGGAGTCATTACCTCCCCCACCTCCCTGTCACGGAGTCATTACCTCCCCCACCTCCCTGTCACGGAGTCATCACCTCCCCCCACCTCCCTGTCACGGAGTCATCACCTCCCCCCACCTCCCTGTCACGGAGTCATCACCTCCCCCCACCTCCCTGTCACACAGTCATTACCTCCCTGTCACACAGTCATCACCTCCCCCCACCTCCCTGTCACACAGTCATCACCTCCCCCCACCTCCCTGTCACACAGTCATCACCTCCCCCCACCTCTCTGTCACACAGTCATCACCTCCCCCACCTCCCTGTCACGGAGTCATTACCTCCCCCACCTCCCTGTCACACAGGCCTCACCTCCCCAACCTCCCTGTCACGGAGTCATTACCTCCCCAACCTCCCTGTCACGGAGTCATTACCTCCCCAACCTCCCTGTCACGGAGTCATTACCTCCCCCCACCTCCCTGTCACACAGTCATCACCTCCCCCCACCTCCCTGTCACACAGTCATCACCTCCCCCCACCTCCCTGTCACACAGTCATCACCTCCCCCCACCTCCCTGTCACACAGTCATCACCTCCCCCCACCTCCCTGTCACACAGTCATCACCTCCCCCACCTCCCTGTCACAGAGTCATTACCTCCCCCACCTCCCTGTCACAGAGTCATTACCTCCCCCACCTCCCTGTCACACAGGCCTCACCTCCCCAACCTCCCTGTCACGGAGTCATTACCTCCCCAACCTCCCTGTCACGGAGTCATTACCTCCCCAACCTCCCTGTCACGGAGTCATTACCTCCCCCACCTCCCTGTCACGGAGTCATTACCTCCCCCACCTCCCTGTCACGGAGTCATTACCTCCCCAACCTCCCTGTCACGGAGTCATCACCCCACCCACCATTCTTTATTTAGCTTCTGGTTGAATAAGTGTCTCCCGATGAAGGAGGAAGCGGTTGGAGGGCCCTCAGGAGCTGTAGAACAGCAGTGGCTTTAGAAAGACTTGATCTGGCTGTTAGACGGGTTTCCCCTGAAATGGCTGCATTACGCTGTCCCCCCCCATCACTGCATTTTTACCGTTGATTGTCTAAAAGAAGTGTCTGGCATTGACTGTGAAATGGCCTCTGCGAAGGTGGTTTGTGATGAAAGGAAGCCTGAGAAGAACATGGAGGCCAGACAGAGCAGATCAGCCTTTATCTGGAGAGAAGATCTCCCTGCTGACAAGATTGAAGCGCCTGTCTCTCTCAGCTCTTCCGCTCCCCAAAAGCACTCCTTCTAAAAGCAGGTGTCACGTGGGCTGGCCCCCATTCTCTTTTTATAGTCGAGTGACTCTCAGTGCCTGTCCTTCGTGACGTTCGCCCGCCTCGCTCCAACCTCCGGGCGCTGTCTGCTTGGTGAATGCCCAGATGAGGAACTGATAGCCATGTCTTATTTTAACGCTTGGTCCTCGCCCGGAACCCCTCTCCTCTCCCACTCAGCCGACTCCTCCAACGGCTGGCAGAACGCAGCGATTTACAGACTTGATTTGGTTTGTGTACAACTCCTCCTCCATTCTGGCTCTGTCATGAGGGGTCTGTCGGCTGTCAGAGGCCAGTAAATGCCGTGGTGGTGCGTTTGGTTATGCATGTGACCGGGGAGGAGGGGAGGCTGGGGGAGGTGCGTTCCTCGGTCGTCTTGCCACCCCCGTCTTCATCCCCCCAGCGTCTAATAAGTGAATGCATTACTGTTGATCTGAGGTCTGATCTGGGTTGGTTCAACTCCTCATAGGTCAACTGTCGTTCCACATCTCAGTCAGAAGGCAGTGCTCTCTCTCTCCCTCTCTGCCTTTCTCTCTCTCTCTCTCTTGCTCTCTCTCTCTTGCTCTCTCTCTCTTGCTCTCTCTCTCTTGCTCTCTCTCTCTTGCTCTCTCTCTCTTGCTCTCTCTCTCTTGCGCTCTCTCTCTTGCTCTCTCTCTCTGCCTTTCTCTCTCTGCCTTTCTCTCTCTTTATCTTTATAATTTTCATTTTGTCTTTCCCTGTTTCTGTTTCTCTGGAATGTTAAATGTAACCCCTGTAGGGCGCAGCATGAATACATTGTTGAATATGTGATGGATGTTATAGTTTTATTAGCAGTATAGTCTAGTCATGTCTGTAATGTTTGGTGTAACTGCCATTTTCATTTCAAAAACAGCAAATATGCGTTCTATCATAAACCTGTTTTTTGAAAGATGTAAAAGAAATCTGTCCTCTTGAAATCGAACAAACTGGCGGTCAGAATGCCCAAAGCTGTTCACAGGATCTTTTCACATCAGCAGGTTGTGTGTGTCTCAAATTTGTTCGTCGTTGGGTGAAGCAGATCTAGAGGTGCACCACATTATTTCCATTGTTAGAGTGGGCAAAGCCATCTAATCTCCTGCAGAATGTGCGTAATCTCTTTAAGAACATCAGCCATTTTTATCATTAACAGTAAGGCCAGCACTGCCAAGCAAAGCTTAATGCTGAGAAAGAAGGGGAAAGTGTGAAAGTAAAAATGGCCATTGCCTGTCATAGGGCCATTGGCCCAAACACACACACTACATCGGCCAACATGTTTATCTCACTTCGTCTGCAGGAAAAAGCGTAACAAATTACACCTCGGGGGGGGGGATCCTGCATGCCGGGGCTGCCCAACACACAGAAATGTGAAGGTCTTTGGAGAGCAGCAGTATTTATAGCTGTCTGATTTACTGCTGTAATTGAGATCACAAATGATTGTTCTTTTGATGCTCAAAGCTTGAATTGGAGTCTTGAGTCTCTGATTTGTGGTGTTTCTATGCAACCTTCTCATTTAAGTTTTGACCAGAGATGCAAACCAGCTTCCCTCTGGTCATTATGACGATGAATAGCAGCTGCTGTTTTCTGCGGTTGTTTAATAAATGTCTTCAGATCAGTACTGTAGAGTGGTATGCAATGTTCAGTCTTGCAAAAAATGTCAAGCTTCCGGAAAGTAGCAAATGAAAAACAATTTTGGAGATCACAAAAGAACACAAGTAGAGATTTCCGGCTGTCGGTATCTGTGATATGTGGGGGAGTTTGGTCCTTGGGGAGTCTATTTTGGGAACTCCAGTCGGATTTACAACGGGAAAAGTGTTGTTTGGTCGGCGCTTGGAGAAGGGCCCTGGGGCTGCGCTGACATCTGGTGCCCTGTCTATGCCAGGATGCCCTACAGTACCTGCATGGGCCTGGCTCCGACCCCGACCCCCCCCAAACACCTCTATGCTCCCACACAGGGGCAGTTCGGCACAGGAACATATGTCACCCCCTACACCTCTGAGGATCACTGTAATTAATCAGACCCTGAGATGTGAGCAAGGCATGTTCATACACACACACACACACACACACACACAGCCCTTAACAGGAAGTAGAAGACCTGAAGTATTTGTACCAAGTACCAATTTTTTTTCTGATGTTCTCTATATAGGCTCAACCTATGTCTTTCTCACAGTACAACACTATTTAAAGCTGTATTCACTTTCTGTGTTCAGGCAGAACAGCCAAGTACACAAACTGAGATCCTGTTTTAATAAGGTTCTGGATGGAGTTCTTAGTATTTTACCAAAGTTTTATTTGCTAATTAATTTAGCTAAGAACATCTTAGTGAAATAATGTGTCCTGGTGCTTGGCCAAAGGTCTCCATCTCTGTTGGCACAGGGAACTCTGTTAACAGGGAGGTGCTCTTCTCTGTCACCATCTTCCACAGTCCCTTGCAGTTCATCCCTGAACAATTGGCCTTTCTGAGACTTGTCCAGATCCAGACTGTCAGGCAATACTCGGAGCACTTCAGAGTATTGCCTGACATCCCCGCCAATACTCTACTCCCAGTACTAAAGCATCAAGGTGACACCCTGCTCATTCAGAATTTAATGGAAACAATTATTTTAATTGTCAATAAAATGTTTAGATCAAAGCACTTTCTAAAGCGCATGTATGGGATATTCTTTATATGAAACCCTAAAAACCTCCTAAAAACGTGGCCACTGAAAGACAGAAGCTTTTTGCCAAAATACCTGTGTACCAAAATAACTGCCTTTAGATTAAGTCCTTTGGCTTTTCTCTTTGTTCACTATTGTTATGGCCATATTTCCATCACGTACACAATTTTCTATGTCAAATCTCGAATGCTCTGCTAACAGTTGAAAACCTTTTTCTCCCTGTTGCCTTTTCTCCCAGACTGAGCCTTTTGTCCCCTAGCTAAATCCTTCAGGAGGCATTTTAGAGGAAGGAGTAAACTGGTAATTCAATAGTACTGCTGTTATTTGCCAAGAGGCCCTAAAGCGCTCTAAATTATAAAGCTGCTGAAAAGCCATCTATTTCCCAATAGACTGTGGTCTATCTCTGATAGCCAGCTTTTTATTGAGTCCACATAGTGTTTGTGACAACCAGTGTGACCTCCAGATATGGGAGACCAAACCGTCAGGATGAATGGGCTTTGCTGTTGTATCTGGTCAACTTTTTTGAACATGGAACAGTGATAAATCATGTCAACATTGATGTCAGAAATGACTAAATATTGACATTGGCCTGTTGTATTATTGGAATATCGACTATTGACATTGGCCTGTTGTATTATTGGAATATCGACTATTGACATTGGCCTGTTGTATTATTGGAATATCGACTATTGACATTGGCCTGTTGTATTATTGGAATATCGACTATTGACATTGGCCTGTTGTATTATTGGAATATCGACTATTGACATTGGCCTGTTGTATTATTGGAATATCGACTATTGACATTGGCCTGTTGTATTATTGGAATATCGACTATTGACATTGGCCTGTTGTATTATTGGAATATTGACTATTGACATTGGCCAGTGATTTGTTTGAGCATCACTACAATGGTGCATCGTGGGTAGTTCCAAAGATATACAAAGTAATGTGTGCCCAGAACAACCATTTTTGAAGTTCTAGGTAAACAGATTGTGTCTACAAACAAAGTTCCAAAGTCTTTGACCACACTGCATTGATACTGTGAGTAAAAATGAATGTCTATGTGGACGACTAGTGGGTTTCCTCTTACGAAGGTTTCTGATGGATTCCCAGGCACTACATGCTTTGTGGAGGGCAGCTTCACTCTTCTAGAGACCTTCACTTTTCTGGAGACTCACATCCGCTCTGTGGTTGCTAGAGGTGCGCTGCATTATTTCCACGGTCAAAGTGGGCAAAGCCACCTGACCTGCTGAAGAATGTGTGTGATCTCTAGAGGCCTGTGGAGGAGATCACCATGGAGATCTCCTCTGGTAGCTGATAGGTGTGGTTTGTGTGAAGATCTGGGGTGCTTTATTAGGTCTCAGAGTAGCCTGTTGAACTCCAGGATGTAAGAGCTGATGTCATGGCACTGGCCACCTCACTGTGTAAAACTGACGTTTGACAACATCCAGTTGTTCATGGACCTCCAGTTGACAAGGGAAGGATTATTTGCTGCTGTGAGATAATGGATTCAGGAGCAGATTAATTTGCCTATTACAGTGATGGCTGGTACAACGCTGTTTACTAATGCCAGAACTTTTCATCCAGTTATTCAATTAAGTGTTCTAAAAGGTATTAGCATACAGACTCTTGATACTATTTCGAGCTTTGGGTGGTGTCCCAGACTTTTAGCCCCTGGAAGATGGGTTCCAGTCACTACAGTGTGTCCCACTTTAAAGATGTGATTATATAAATTCTTCAGTGAAATTATGTGGGGGTGGAGGTTTCTCTCAGGTGGGTTGGGCATTCCGAGTGGTGATGTTCCACTGAAACATACTCTGCCTTTGCCTCTCATATGGACGTGTTTATCTAGTGAAAACGGGCCTTGACTGGTCCCATCTGTTCTGTGTGGGGAGTACCATGGCCCAGGAAGGCAGGTCGGTGTCCTGGTTACATCACACAGGAGTTGGACCTGCTCCACCAGGCATCTACAGAGCAAACTGAATGGCCACACAGTCTGTTGTCCAAAATTCACCAAAGTGGTTTAGTATGATGCTATGGTTTCTATTCACCAGCCTGTCCTCTGTGGTGACTGGCCTCCTGGTAGAAGTGTTTCTGATCACCAGCCTGTCCTCTGTGGTGACTGGCCTCCTGGTAGAAGTGTTTCTGATCACCAGCCTGTCCTCTGTGGTGACTGGCCTCCTGGTAGGAGTGTTTCTATTCACCAGCCTGTCCTCTGTGGTGACTGGCCTCCTGGTAGAAGTGTTTCTGATCACCAGCCTGTCCTCTGTGGTGACTGGCCTCCTGGTAGAAGTGTTTCTGGAGATCCAGATGAAGCAAAGGAATGGGTCCCAAAATCCTTTTCATATTGAGATATTATGTATATGAATGTATCATTCTGACAATATTATTTTGTGCTAATATGCTGTACCTTCACCAGTACTTTTCTTTCATAGCTTGTTCTCCGTGGTCTTTTTTAATAGTGTCAGAAGACAGTTTTTGACTGATTAGTCTATATGCTTGAAACATTGTGTCTCCCTAAAATGGCAGAATCAAATCTGGATACAGTGGAATCGACATCTAAGTAAGTTGACAGTGTCCGTGGCAACATCCATCCCCAGTGAAGCAGAGCTGGGATCCCACCTTTCTTTGCCCCACCATCTGGTGGCTACAGACACGTGATGGAAAAGGGGTCTGTTGCTGAACATTCCTGGTTAGAAAATCCACTTAGAGCCTGTCATTATCAAATAAGCTGGAGTTGAACTTGAAGGATTAAATAGTTTGAAACCAGAGTACCAGACTGATTTCAGATGATGGCAAGGATAACGTCCATGTGATCTAAATGTATGCAGATCAGGGAACGTCTCTGTGCATGTGGATGTGGAGGTATCTGTGATCTCTCTGGAGAGCCATGAAGGGGGCGAAGGTGCGGACCTTAACCAGCTGGGCTGTGAGGTGTCGATGCTGAGCTCTTAAGTGGACAGTGTTACTTGTCTCCTTTAAGGCCTGTCGAACCACCGTTTGACTTCTAATGTGCACCCATGGAAACAAAGGTCAAATGGGGTCAGTCCAGCTCAATGGAAACGATGTAGGGTAGACAGCTGGTGTAAAGTGTGCTGAGTCTTTTCAAAACTCCATTCTGGAAAGACTTCGATCTGTCATTTTATTTAAATCAGGTTGTTTTTATCATGGTCATCTGAAAAATGCTTCTTAGTCTGAGCCTAGTTATGCAGTCACTGTTCAGCTTAAAATGCTTCTTAGTCTGAGCCTAGTTATGCAGTCACTGTTCAGCTTAAAATCCTTCTTAGTCTGAGCCTAGTTATGCAGTCACTGTTCAGCTTAAAATCCTTCTTAGTCTGAGCCTAGTTATGCAGTCACTGTTCAGCTTAAAATCCTTCTATGTCTGAGCCTAGTTATGCAGTCACTGTTCAGCTTAAAATGCTTCTTAGTCTGAGCCTAGTTATGCAGTCACTGTTCAGCTTAAGGATTTATCAGATTTCTCCAGTACAGAGGATTGACATTTTCAAAGTTCCTAAGAACTTGGAAGCACTTTGTTCCTAATATTTCAAGCTCTTGACAGGTCCCTCCTCCTTTTCCCATTCCCAGACAGGAAAGCGAGTAGAGAAGACAGGGCATTGAATAGAAAAGTGTAGAAATGAATCAGTAGTAATCTCCAATTAGAACAGTCTGTCTGTCTCTGTCTCTCTCACTCTCTCTATGACCTGGTCTCTCTTCACCAGGTTCCTCTGTCTGAAATATCTGCTGAGATAGATTCCATGAATCACTTTTCCATGGGAGTTTTAGGCCACAGGCTTGGTCCAGATGTTTCACTGGTCATATGTTGTCTCAACCTTGACATGCATTAAACACCCACACGTACTGTCTGCTCCCTGCCTGATTAATGTCAGGAAGATCTTCTGTTATCATTTAGAGGACTTGAGTTCTAACCCTTTTCTCATGAAACCACCAAAGTGGGCTGCATTCTGTAGTATCCTGTCTTGGGTTAGTTGGGATTGGGTTCTGTTCCTCAGCTAAGGGTTTGTGGGTCTGTAACCAGTAGGTTTGTGTGCAGATGATTTTAATCATTTCGGAAAAACTCAAACACATTTCTCAGAGGCCATTCTAAGGGTGCTCCATTTCTTTCTTCTAAGTCTGGTATGTTTCCTATTTTTCTGCATTTCTCTGCGGTCTGTTTTAGATGCAAAGGTCCGGCTTACAGCACAGGAATGTCAATTACAGGCTTAAACTTTGCCACGAATGTATACGAAAAGCAACGTCGCTTTTAATGTCCCCTGGCATATCAGAGAGAAGAGGAGACCCAAGCAAAGAATACATAACTCTGAGTATTCAGCCAGAGAAACACAATGGATTTAGCAGACAAAAACATGGCGTTGTCTAAAGCGAAAACATATTTGCTCTCTGCCTTTGGATAACTAGGGCTTGGCAGGCTCTTCTTGCACAATAATCCTCCCACTCTAGAGTATTGAAGCTTTGAGGCCACACGCCAGGCAGTCCGTTCGTTGGTAAGCGGACGTCTTCGAGGTCACCCACTTGCCCGTCAGCCAGAGGAAAGCGTCAAGTCTCAAGCTTGTCATTGTGACATGCCCCTGCTGTTCTTTTCACTGCCGAACAATTGATTCCCTTTATGTTCTTCCCGAAAACCAATGTGTGTGGGTTTCTCAGTTCTCCCTGGGCCCCTTCTATGTAAATGCTGAACGTGGTCCACCCACAGAAGGTGGCTGTAAGGAAAGTCAAGTGGTACATTCAGCGCCTGCAGAGGGAGGAGAGAGTGGAGGAATGGAGGGAGAATTCTGCACTTTCCCATCAGCTGCAGTGTTTGGGAGTGTAGGAGGAGAAGAAAGACTCGTCGAGTCAGCTTTGGAAAAACCAAGAAGCTCCCAAACGCTAGGCGCTGCTTGACAGACGATGTTTAATCGTCACCGCCTATAATGCAGAACCCCATCAATGGGGCTATCGTGAGAAACGGATTTCGGCTTTATTTCTCCGTCTTCAGCCTTTTAGATGTAACGTGTCAGCTTCTTTACTCCACGCTTCTAGCTGGTCAGTCTCATGAAAGATGAACTGATATGCAACCAACAGAGCCACTCCTAACTCCTTCCACCAGTGACAGAAACAGTTAACATAAATTACAAGGCCAAACACGCAACTGACTCATCTTTTTAGGTGTCCCACTGGCTTGTTTTGTTGGAGTTAAATGGACACACTTTGTAGACAAAGTGTGTCAGACAAAACCTGATGGCGTGACGTGTTGTGTTATTCAAACCCGTTCGCATACACTGAGCTGTGCCATTATCAAGACTGGCACACTGGCATTGATGTGGAAGACTTGGCCTGTTATGGCGTCTGTCAGCAGTCTGTTCAGAGCTCAGATGGGAAGGCTAGTTATGATGTCAGCATACCGCAATGATGGATGCCTGCACAGGTGCTTCCAGTTGTCTTTGGAAGGTGCCTGTAACTGCGTGTGTGTTCAGCGCCACCGTGTGCCAGGGTCAATAAAGGATGCCTCTTAGTGTTCAGAGTGGCTCAGATTGCTCACAGCTCACATTTGTAGCTCTGACCACCTCAGAAGAAAATCTCAAAGGAGTATAGTCTGTTGATTTGACCTGTTCAAATACGGCTGTTGTAACATTCATTTGAAAAATGTCTGTTCTGGGAACTTGATGTGGACTAAAGATGATTCATTTTATGTTTGTATAAAACATACATGATCTGTGACGTGTAAGGGCAAGGTTTCAGAATTATTTTGTTTGGTCACATTCATTTGTAATTCTCTGGCATTATCTTTGTGAACTATGTGGAATTGCTCGGGGATTTCTTAGCAAAGACAAAGCATCACTTAATGTTCCTTAGATAGAAAGGCTGTAGGGGAAGAGACACTGTCAGAGGTGAAGTCCCTTCAGTGGTGTGTGAGTCTCCCTCTGGCTCCACTTGGTCTGAGTCTTTGAGGACACAAATAAGCAGAGCCCAGCTGGACTACTGGAACAGCACAAGGCTTTCAGTGCAGGTTAATGCAGTGCGTGGGAATTGAAGTCAAACTCACATTCCCTCACCACCATGTGTCTATATTGGGAAATCCCCCCATCTCTGGCCATCCCTCTTGTGTTTAGTACTAATTCCTTCTAAAAAAATAATAATAATAATAATTAGCACTACTGAAACATTATCTGTTGAAGAATAATTTGATCCTTGAGAAATTACGCTTATTAATTAGAAACAAATTGGCCATTTCTTTGTGATTCATGTGATGACTATTGTAGACTATGTTCTATTTGGAAAACAATCTGAGTTTACAAATTTGAGTTCTAGTACTATAATAAAACCAGTTTGTAATCACATTTCTACGTAGTTATGTTACAAAAATGCCAGTTGTATCTGTTTCTAACAGCATTACCCATTTCTGAACAATCTGCGATGTGGTGGGTGTCATGACTTGTTGAGTTGAAATGGAATGACCCTGGTGGACACTGTGTTTTGTGTTGAAGACTGCGTTTTGTGTCAGAGTGGGACGCTTTATGAATGACACAGACAGACACCTAATGGTCGTCATGTGAGAGGTCAGTTGACGTCCGTCCCTCCCAGCACCCTGCACTGACCCTTTGGTTAGATGGTCGTGATAGAGCACACTGAGGGCCATTGTGCTACTAAGCACATCTGTTCTGCTCTCCTGTCCACCGGCTTCTTAGCCTGCCAGTACTGCTGCTTCCTGCCAGTACTGCTGCTTCCTGCCAGTACTGCTATTTCCTGCCAGTATTGCTGCTTCCTGCCAGTACTGCTGCTTCCTGACAGTACTGCTGCTTCCTGACAGTACTGCTGCTTCCTGCCAGTACTGCTATTTCCTGCCAGTACTGCTATTTCCCGCCAGTACTGCTATTTCCCGCCAGTACTGCTGCTTCCCGCCAGTACTGCTGCTTCCCGCCAGTACTGCTGCTTCCCGCCAGTACTGCTGCTTCCCGCCAGTACTGCTGCTTCCCGCCAGTACTGCTGCTTCCCGCCAGTACTGCTATTTCCCGCCAGTACTGCTATTTCCTGCCTTGACAATTGATGCTAGGGAAGGAATATTTGGAAGGCAAGTTTACCACTAAACTACAAACATGTTAGTATCTTTCAGACGTTTTATATGATCTGTCACATCTAATGGACCTTAGTTTGTCACAGATGCCTGTAATTGATGTTTGGCCCTCTTTATGGCGGTGCTTACAGTACCTTGCAGGACTCGTAGGCCATTTACATGGTCTCCCTTTCAGAATGCAACTGAAGTTGTTCTCAATGTTACACTGCTGTGTAAATTCCTCTAAGCTTCTTGCAAGATTTGACTCTGCTATTGACTTAGGTTCCTTTTTTTTATCTTTTCTGTCTAAACGAAAGCTCTTCCTTTTGGAGAACTTTACAATACACAGATTCCTCAAAGCATAGGGACAGCCAAACAGCCCTTATGGAACTCTTAGAGTATATTTAAAAGAAATTCTTATTGTAATTTATTTGCTGGTAGATTTGCTGACCCATGTTGATTGAGGTCAAATGTGGAGCAGCACATCTAACTAGAACACTAGCTGGAGCTAATCATCCCTGACCTCTGCTGCAGAGGTCACCGAGTCAGGTGATTATGGATTGCATGCCAGTTAGAGCTGGGAGCGCTGATTCTGTTACAGCACTTAGCCCACTTTACGTGCATGTGTATGCGTGCGTGCATGTGTGTACATGTGTACGTACGCGCGCACAAAGTTTTTTGTATGATTAACTGTCTTAACCCTAGTCTGTTTACCCTGCCGATCTCCGCCCAGCTGCACAATAAGGAATCTGAACATTATTCATGTCTTATCTCCTTCAAGTTGAGTAAATTGGCCTTGTAGAGCCAAGGTCAGACCCTCCTCCTGGCACCTTGTTACAATATTAACCAGTGGAGACCAACCTTCAGTCCTCCCCCAGAACAGGTCAGGCTGTGGGAAATACCTTCCAACACAGCTTGTGCTTTCCCACAACTTAAGAATGAGAGATGTATGTATTCTCTCTCACACACACAGACACACACATTCTCACAGATAATACCAAATTATTAACACAAATGTTGGCGTTCTGGAGAATTCTGGTCATTCACCTGATAAGGCTGACACCTATACTGATGGGGAACAGTCCAAAATCTGTCAATCTGAGTCAGGATATAGAGCCAGCTCAGTGTCTGTGATGGTGTCAGGATATAGAGCCAGCTCAGTGACTGTGATGGAGTCAGCACTAACTGAATGGGTGTGAATAGGAGCTGGTCTGAAGGTGCTCCAGGGAAACCCCCTTTTTTTACATCCATCCATCCATCCATCTTCTACCGCTTATCCGGGGCCGGGTCGCGGGGGCAGCAGTCTAAGCAGGGATGCCCAGACTTCCCTCTCCCCAGACACTTCCTCTAGCTCTTCCGGGGGGACACCGAGGCGTTCCCAGGCCAGCCGGGAGACATAGTCCCTCCAGCGTGTCCTAGGTCTTCCCCGGGGTCTCCTCCCGGTGGGATGGGACCGGAACACCTTCCCAGGAAGGCGTTCCGGAGGCATCCGAAAAAGATGCCCAAGCCACCTCAGCTGACCCCTCTCGATGTGGAGGAGCAACGGCTCTACTCTGAGCTCCTCCCGGGTGACCGAGCTTCTCACCCTATCTCTAAGGGATCGCCCAGCCACCCTGCGGAGAAAACTCATTTCGGCCGCCTGTATCCGGGATCTTGTCCTTTCGGTCATGACCCAAAGCTCATGACCATAGGTGAGAGTAGGAACGTAGATTGACTGGTAAATCGAGAGCTTCGCCTTGCGGCTCAGCTCTTTCTTCACCACGACAGACCGATACATCGACTGCATTACTGCAGAAGCTGCACCGATCCGTCTGTCAATCTCCCGTTCCATCCTTCCCTCACTCGTGAACAAGACCCCTAGATACTTAAACTCCTCCACTTGAGGCAGGCACTCTCCACCAACCTGAAGTGGGCAAGCCACCCTTTTCCGACTGAGGACCATGGCCTCGGATTTGGAGGTACTGATTTTCATCCCCACCGCTTCACACTCGGCTGCAAACCGTCCCAGTGCATGCTGAAGGTCCTGGTTAGAAGGGGCCAACACGACAACATCATCTGCAAAGAGCAGAGACGAAATCGTGTGGTCCCCAAACCTGACACCCTCCGGCCCCTGGCTGCGCCTAGAAATTCTGTCCATAAAAATTACAAACAGAACCGGTGACAAAGGGCAGCCCTGCCGGAGTCCAACATGCACTGGGAACAAGTCTGACTTACTGCCGGCAATGCGGACCAAGCTCCTGCTTCGGTTGTATAGGGACCTGACAGCCCTTAGCAAAGGACCCAGGACCCCATATTCCCCTTACCCTTTTTTTACAGTTTAACACATTATATGCCTCTGTTTAATGTCATTTATATTTTCATTTCATAACTTTACCGTAGTTACTTGTTGTCATGAAAGGCCTAGTCATTTACAATAAAGTCAAGAAACCATGAGTGTATGGATCAAACACAATTGAAAAGCCTTGCAGAAGTGTCTATAACCAATGAGGTGTTGGACATAGGAAGCCACACAGCTTCTAAATGAGTCTGAGCTCCAATCCTCTGATAGTAATCTCCTGGCGCTTCCTCTGCTGTCAGACCCAGATAAAAACATGGAGCTCTCAGTCAGCAGCTAAATGGTCTTGATGTAGCTCCTCTCACGACTCCGGAACAGCACGAGCGCTGATGACCATGGCCTCTACTAGAGATAAACGTGATATCTCTGGGTGTCATCTATAACTGCCCTCTGTGCTATTTCCTCTTTCTGTCGCTTCCTCTTTAGAATCTCAAAAAACATCCCCACCACCAAAGACGTTGAGCCACTGCTGGAGATTGATGGGGACGTCCGCAGCTTCGAGGTGTTCCTGTCCTCCAGGACGCCCATGCTCACAGCCCATGACGTGGAGATGTTCCTGCCCTGCACCGTCAACCTGGACCCCAAACTCCGGGAGATCATCGCAGGTCCTCATGTGTACACACAAGCATGCCTTTTCAGGAGCACTGATTTAGGATCAGTCATTATGATTTTTTAGGCAGAACTGGTCTTTGATCAGCATTCTTACTTGATGTTATCACTGATGTTAGCGTCCTGCCATGTTAGCGTCCTGCCATGTTAGTACTGAACTCATTCACACATCATTCGGTCAGCCTGACCTCAAAATGGACGTCACTAATAACAGAGACACTTTTTTTTTGTGGGTTTGTGATGCTCACCTTCTAATTTGCCTGTCAAATTTGTTTGGTACAGTAAAGGTCTGTTTCACAGATGTTGCTGTTTGCTCGTGACGTATGGTCACCCACAAGCTGTCTCTGAGCCACCATCTTCTTACCCGGGCCTTAAGTGTTGTTGGTACCACACTGGCCTATCTGTTGTTCAGCTGAGACAGACTGGTCATGGTGGTCACATCTGACCACAGAGACTCTGCCCACTCATCCACTCACATAAATATAGGATTTTAGGGCTATTTTAATGTGTATGAGTGACTGTGCATGTGTCAGTTTGTTTTTTTGCCTGTACGTACCTAGGAGTGTGCATGTCTGAGTGTGAGTGAGAGAGCTCTTCTGTTAGTCTGCCGCTTTGGAAGGTAACCAATGCCCCATCCCTGGCAAGTCGTCCATCCCAGTGTCCAGGCCTCCGTTCTGTAGCCGGTCAGTGAGACCCACTCAGCCACTTACCAGGCTGACTCACTCATAAGGGGTCCATTGTGCTCCATACTGCAGGACTGGGGCTCCACTCGACCCGTCATTAAACAACAGACACTCTTATGACTGAGATGTTTCGGTGTTTTGTACCCAGCCACTGATCCCACGCTGTTTTTCTTTTACCATTAAGTTGAAATACTCTTTATCAGAAGACAGTTTTCTAATTAATGTTGTGTATTTATATTCAGTAAAGCCAATAATGAAGACCGCTTTTCTTTCCCGTCTGCTCGATCACATAATGACTGTTTCTCCATGTATGTTGGCGTGTTTTCCAAAGAAACCTCTCTATCTGACCTCACTGAGAATGATCGAATGTATGTTTGTCTTCTGAGTGGGTAGATCTAGTCTGTTTATAGTTGGGCCAAGATGTGATCTACATCACCAACCGAGATGAAATGTACCCCTGTCTCTTTCCTCCACCCTCCCCTCTCTCTTCTCCTCCACCCTCCTCTCTCTCTTCTCCTCCACCCTCCTCTCTCTCTTTCCTCCACCCTCCTCTCTCTCTTCTCCTCCACCCTCCCCTCTCTCTTCTCCTCCACCCTCCCCTCTCTCTTCTCCTCCACCCTCCCGTCTCTCTTCTCCTCCACCCTCCCCTCTCTCTTCTCCTCCACCCTCCCCTCTCTCTTCTCCTCCACCCTCCCCTCTCTCTTCTCCTCCACCCTCCCCTCTCTCTTCTCCTCCACCCTCCCCTCTCTCTTCTCCTCCACCCTCCCCTCTCTCTTCTCCTCCACCCTTCCCTCTCTCTTCTCCTCCACCCTTCCCTCTCTCTTCTCCTCCACCCTTCCCTCTCTCTTCCCCTCCACCCTCCCCTCTCTCTTCTCCTCCACCCTCCCCTCTCTCTTCTCCTCCACCCTCCCCTCTCTCTTCTCCTCCACCCTCCTCTCTCTCTTCTCCTCTCACCGTCTTTCTGTCTCGCATCCCCCCAGACGTCCGTGCTGCCAGAGAACAGATGCCCATTGGAGGAGTGACGTATCCCACGCTGCCCCTGCAGGATGCCCCTGTCCGCACCTCTGCCTTCAACCAGCACTCAGCCTCCTGCTCCCCATCAGGCTCCTTCACTGGTTCCCTGCCCCCCCCAGGGATGGTGGCCCCCCAGCCTCACAGCAGCTACTACAGCATGCCCACCCCACAGCACCCCTTCTACACCCGGGTGAGAGGTTAACGCCGCCTGAGACAGGCCTCAGGGCTACAGGACCCCTTTATGAAGACAGTCAGATCAGTTAATGTTCCTCAGAGCTACAGGACCCTTTTATGAAGACAGTCAGGTCAGTTAATGTACCTCAGAGCTACAGGACCCCTTTATGAAGACAGTCAGATCAGTTAATGTACCTCAGAGCTACAGGACCCTTTTATGAAGACAGTCAGGTCAGTTAATGTTCCTCAGAGCTACAGGACCCCTTTATGAAGACAGTCAGATCAGTTAATGTTCCTCAGAGCTACAGGACCCTTTTATGAAGACAGTCAGGTCATTTAATGTACTGCAGAGCTACAGGACCCCTTTATGAAGACAGTCAGATCAGTTAATGTTCCTCAGAGCTACAGGACCCCTTTATGAAGACAGTCAGATCAGTTAATGTTCCTCAGAGCTACAGGACCCTTTTATGAAGACAGTCAGGTCAGTTAATGTTCCTCAGGGCTACAGGACCCCTTTATGAAGACAGTCAGATCAGTTAATGTTCCTCAGAGCTACAGGACCCTTTTATGAAGACAGTCAGGTCATTTAATGTACTGCAGAGCTACAGGACCCCTTTATGAAGACAGTCAGATCAGTTAATGTTCCTCAGAGCTACAGGACCCCTTTATGAAGACAGTCAGGTCAGTTAATGTTCCTGCAGAGCTACAGGACCCCTTTATGAAGACAGTCAGATCAGTTAATGTTCCTCAGAGCTACAGGACCCCTTTATGAAGACCGTCAGGTCAGTTAATGTTCCTCAGAGCTATAGGACCTTTTATGAAGACAGGTCAGTTAATGTTCCTCAGAGCTACAGGACCTTTTATGAAGACAGTCAGGTCAGTTAATGTTCCTCAGAGCTACAGGACCTTTTATGAAGACAGTCAGGTCAGTTAATGTTCCTCAGAGCTACAGGACCTTTTATGAAGACAGTCAGGTCAGTTAATGTTCCTCAGACTCCTCGAGCTACAGGACCCCTCATGTTTTCCTGACTGTATGTGTTTAACCATTGTCCTTCTTCATTCTTCCTCCATGCGTTCAAGCCCTACTTCCCCCATCATGAGTATCACCTGCCTCGGCATCACAACAACTCCCATCATCCCCCTGCCCTGACCCAGTCACGCCCCTCCATTAAAGCTGGCTACGCCAGGGACCCCAATGGACTTGTAAGTACCGAGCTGCCGGTCAGTAGGCAGTGCAGCGCTAGCAGGCCCATTCCCTTTGGCCTTTGTCAAACGTGCGTTCACCTTTTCTAAAGTGTTTCAGACATCCAAGGCAACTGTTCCTCTGTCGACTTTCCATCTGTCATGCTTTTATAATGGAGGGTCAGTGTTGGGTCCCTGCAGGGAGGCAGATCTCTGCCTGCAGGTCCATTGTATCACTGTCCTAGGAGCCATCTCCCTACGCCCACCCCATACCATGTTCTGTACCCATGTCAGGATGTGATCATGGAGGACACCAGAGAGAGTCTGCCCTCCCCCACATCTGCCCCCCCCATGGTAACACAACAGAGAGGGCGTGGAGCTTTGGTGTTAGCTGGGGCATCCCGGGGTCCTGTCTTGACTGTCTATCCAGAAATGCTAACCTCATCAATTGATCATATAGGCTAACATGTTTTGTTATAAAGCTGGCAGGGTGCCCCAGTGTCTGTGTCGCCTCTCGAGTAGAATAGTTGAATCAGCGGCTGCCTTGTCTGTTCTGAAGCCTGCTAGTCCAGTCCTGTTTGAACGTGACCCTCAGTTTCCAGGAGTGAACTAATAACCAAAGCCTGCTAGTCCAGTCATTGTTTGAACGTGACCCTCAGTTTCCAGGAGTGAACTAATTACCAAAGCCTGCTAGTCCAGTCCTGTTTGAATGTGATCTCAGTGTCCACAAGTGAGCTAATAACCGTCTAATATCAGTTCAGTTTAGGAAGCACATTCATATAGTGAATGAACACTAATTATAATATAATGCAAGTACTCACTCGTCATGATTTACACATTTAAAGAGTCTCACGTCTCAAGGATTATGTGTCTTCTGTGTCACTGTTGACATCTACAGTCCAGACCACACCCTGAATCTCTTTACAATTCCTTCTCCCCCTCCCTCCCTCCCTCCCTCCCCCTCTCTCCCTCCCCCTCCCTCCCCCTCTCTCTCTCTCCCTCCCTCCCTCTCTCTCTCTCTCTCATTAGGCTGTGCTGGTAGTCTCTGTGTATGTTCAGTGGTCAACACGGTATAATTGCCTGGGCTGATAGATAGGGTAACCGCTGTAGGTCAGTGTGAGGGGGAATCAGCGTCAGGAGCAGCGGCACAAGGAGCTTATCTCCAAACAGGGACGCTTCCTCTCAGCCGTGTGTTTCCTCATCCCTCTGCTCTGCCCACGCCCGCTCTGCTGTAATTACAGCCTTATCACACACACACATACGCTGGGTCACACACACACACATATATATATATGTGTGTGTGTATGTGTGTATATATATATATACACACGCTAGGTCACACACATACACGCACATACGCTGGGACACACACACACTCACACAGGGTTACACACACGCGGTCACACATACAGACTGTGTGGAGGACCAGTTTTAAGGCTTTCTCAGAATGGAAACTTCTGCTTTTCTGTGTGAGGGATGTCTCTGTTTGTCTTCCGCTTCACTCTAAACAACAGGCTCTATGCTGCTCGTTGACTGCAATGATTATCTACTTATACCCTCTTTTTCTGAAGTAAAATAATTGTCATTTCCTACTGCCATCATTTTGAACTAAATGGCTTCTGTGTTTCAGTCTTTGCTGGATGGGATGCTGTAGAAGTGCCCCTGGCTGCTGTTTCAATGTGTTTTTGTCTAGTCTGGACATTTGAATGTGTCCCCTGTTCTCCTTGTTTCTATTATGACTTCAGAATGTGGCCTAATGGGCTGCCTCTGTCTGTCTCTCTGCCTCTACCTTTCTTTGTCACCTTCTCTCTCTGCCTGTACCCTTCTTTGTCACCCTCTCTCTCTGACTTTCTCCCTCAATGCCTGCCTCTGTCTCTCTGCCTCCCTCTAAAGCAGTTCTTGTCACAGCCTTTCAGACCTAAGCAGGTACACATTGCTCTTTCCACTCCTCTATCTCTAACTTTTTGTCCACCTTTCTACTTCACTACCAGTCAACCTCATTATCTTTCTACCTCACTACCCATTTAACTTACTACCTTTCTCCTTCATTATCTTTCTAACACACTACCTTTCTACCTCGTTACCTTTCTACCTGATTTTCTACCTCACCACCCTTTTTACTTACTACCTTTCTACATAATTATCTTTCTAACTCACTACTCTTTTAACACGTTGCCTTTCTGTTTCATTAAGTTTCTACTTCACTACATTTCTCACTACACTAATATAACATTAGTCATGCTTTCCCCTATCCTGGCATGCATTATAAACATAACCAAGAAGCTTCACTATGCATCCCACCTCCACAAGTAGTTCTGTTTAGTTAAATGTAGTTCTAGTTGAATATTCAATAGTTCTAGAATACAGGCCTCTTCGTGGTCAAACAACCCACGTACAATGAATCTGTCTTGAACCCACGTACAATGAATCTGTCTTGAACCCACGTACAATGAATCTGTCTTGAACCCACGTACAATGAATCTGTCTTGAACCCACGTACAATGAATCCGTCTTGAACCCACGTACAATGAATCCGTCTTGAACCCACGTACAATGAATCCGTCTTGAACCCACGTACAATGAATCCGTATTGAACCCACGTACAATGAATCCGTATTGAACCCACGTACAATGAATCCGTCTTGAACCCACGTACAATGAATCCGTCTTGAACCCACGTACAATGAATCCGTCTTGAACCCACGTACAATGAATCCATGCTGGCTTGGGGACAATGGAAAGTCACTCTAAAGGGTTCTGTTTCGTCACAAAGCCACATGTCTGAGGTTTTGACGAAACATGCAGTTGGCATGCTGACTGCAGGAATGTCCCTAAGAGCTGTTGGCAGATAATTTGATGTTCATTTCTTTGCAATAAGCCGCCAACAACATTGTTTCAGAGATTTTTGCAGCATGTCTATTGGCTCATAACTGTAGACCAGGTGTAACCACGCCAGGCCAGGACCTACACATTCAGACCAGGTGTAACCAGGCCAGGACCTACGCATTCAGACCAGGTGTAACCAGGCCAGGACCTACGCATTCAGACCAGGTGTAACCAGGCCAGCCCAGGTCCTACATATTCAGACCATGTGTAACCATGCCAGCAGAACAGACCAGGTGTAACCAGGCCAGCCCAGGACCTACATATTCAGACCAGGTGTAACCAGGCCAGGACCTACATATTCAGACCAGGTGTAACCACGCCAGCTAAACAGACCAGGTGTAACCACGCCAGCTAAACAGAGCAGGTGTAACCACACCAGGCCAGGACCTACATATTCAGACCAGGTGTAACCATGCCAGCCCAGGACCTACATATTCAAACCAGGTGTAACCACGCCAGCTAAACAGATCAGGTTTAACCCAGCCAGGCCAGGACCTACGCATTCAGGCCAGGACCTACACATTCAGACCAAGTGTAACCAGGCCAGGTCATAGATATTCTGCTTCTTACACTTAATGAACTATAACTCAGTAGAATCTTTACATGCTGTATTTCTTTCTTGTTCAATGTAGTTAAGTTCAACAAATATAACGATAATTATGTTCAGGTGTTAAGTTCGCTAGGCTGAATTCAGGAGCCTGATCTGAAATGGCTGTCAAATAGTCTGTCTCTCACTAAGATATAGAAATAGTTTGGCCTGTCATTCCCAAGACCCACAGTCTGCAGGGTAATTGCTCTCCCTGATGTTTTTAATGAACAGAGGTGGGCTATTTAACTAGACACATGATAAATGTCTATTAACTCTACAGGAAATGTTTTGGGATACTGGTTTCTCTGTGTAATTGACAAGCAGGCAGAGTGTTTTACTGCTAGGCGTGGCTACTGTCACCACACACGCGCACACACACACACACATGCACAGACACACACACACACACACACATGCACAGACACACACACACATGCACAGACACACGCACACACACACATGCACAGACACACGCACACACACACACACATGCACAGACACACGCACACACAGGGATGTAAGTGTGGCTAACACAGCATTGAGCTACAGTCTTCTAGTGCTGTTCGTGCAAAGTATTTAACTTCTCCAAGTGACCTCTTACAGATCACATGGTTACCCCCCTCCCTTCAGAACACGCCTCTGTGAAGACTAGTTCAGCTTATTTTCTTGAACAAGCACTCACAGCGAGAGAGCAAGCACAGACTTTTTGTATTCTAAGCCTTGTCGGCTTCTCGCCCCCAAAACGACAAAGCTGTTGTTTTGTTGTTGCTCGGTGTGGAACTGCGTCCTACTGGTGTTAATGCAGAGACGTGGCAGTGTGAGTGCAGGCCGTCTTTGGGTTTTGTTTCACTGCTAGCGGGGGCCTAACTGCAGGGCTTTGGGTAGACGGCATAAGAAGAGCCAGGGTCTTGGCTACACACACACACACACACACACACACAGCTGGTGTGTTCTCAGTGGATAATACAATACAGTGTGTTCTCTGATCAACAAACCAACAAAACCAGTTCTGCAAACCCAGTGCCATTTCAGTGAAGCTGCTTGTGTATCGTCTCAGAGACAATGTTTTCTCTCTGTCATGCTGCGAAAACAAGAATAATGTCCCTGGTTGCAAAGAAGAGCTGCTCCTGTGTTAACCTCTGATAGTGTGAACGGTTTGCGCTAACCCCATGAGTGTGTAGTGACTGTGTGAGCCCTGCTATACTACCAAGTCAATGGGTTGATTCTGACTGTGTGTGTGTAGCAGGGTTCTGGTCCTGGGATACTGGGCGGTCCGCTGGTACTCCTGAGCTCTCTGAACACAGATGCAGTGTGTGAGCGTGTCAAAGAGATCGACGGCATGGACCCTAGCATGTTGGTCCAGTACACCAACACCATCAAGAAGGTGAGTCCTGCCACACACACACACACACCTACACACACACAGATCCTCTGCCTTTTTGTCTTTATATATTTGTATCAAATGTACATGGCTCAAGAAAACTGTCAATATCTCTGCCTGCATTGAGCAGCTTCCTGTTATAAATGAGGAAACAGGATGTGATGAATGAACATAGTCAGGCCTGTTAGCAACACTTCTGCTAGCGTCTTCATGCCAAAGGTCGTTCTTGTTCATTGAGTTACAGAACCAGAAAGACATTTTGACAAATGTTCTCCTGTTCAACATACAGAGGGGTTTCTTTTTTTAAACATATGGACCTACTTGTCTCTTTGTCTCTGCATGTAAACATATGGACCTACTTGTCTCTTTGTCTCTGCATGTAAACATATGGACCTACTTGTCTCTTTGTCTCTGCATGTAAACATATGGACCTACTTGTCTCTTTGTCTCTGCATGTAAACATATGGACCTACTTGTCTCTTTGTCTCTGCATGTAAACATATGGACCTACTTGTCTCTTTGTCTCTGCATGTAAACATATGGACCTACTTGTCCCCTGGTCTCTGCATGTAAACATATGGACCTACTTGTCCCCTGGTCTCTGCATGTAAACATATGGACCTACTTGTCCCCTGGTCTCTGCATGTAAACATATGGACCTACTTCTCCCTTTGACTCTGCATGTAAACACATGGACCTACTTGTCCTTTTTCTCTGCATGTTAACATATGGATCTACTTTACACAGCTTATGTCTACTTATGTCCTTGTTTCCATAACTCTGATTAAGACTGGCAGCCTGGTCCTGGACCCATGGTGCAATATTGATGGACAATCTCTTTTGAAAGGACTTTTTAGTCAGGGATTAGTCTTTCTGTGTGTCCAAACCACCCCGATGTGCCTCCTTGATCAGTTGTGGACATGTCTTTGCCTCTGTCTGTTTTAGGCCAATGTAAATGGCCGGGTGCTGTCCCAGTGCAACCTGGAAGAGTTGAAGAAAGAGATGAACATGAACTTTGGAGACTGGCAACTCTTCAGAGGGATGGTAAGACAAATACTTCGCCTCTACGTCCTTCTGTCATTTATTTCACTTGTGCTTTAATATCAGTATTCCTTTATTCACCAGATTTGTGTTTTTGTGTATCTGTTTTCTTTTTTTTCTAAAACTCTGGGAATCTTGTAATATATCTTCTGTCTTCTCTGGAGAGTACTGAAGATTTTATAATCCCTATTACCAGAAAGTCTGCAGTCTGCTCCACTCGCTCAGGGGGCTGGAATCAGGAACACATGTAGCTTGCGCTGATCAGATGTCTGTTTGTGCCTCCCTCCACAAACGAATGTTGTGTTGCCAGAAGCCGGCCAGCAGCCATCTGGTCCAAGATGGCTGAGATCTGGATGAAGGAGGTTTATTGTCAGTGGAAGCAGCAGCCAGTCAGTCTCTGTGCAGTCCAGAGGTCTGACTCTGAATAGTTGTGCGGCTTTACGAGAAATTGGTTTTTCCGTTCCTCCTGTTCAGACCGTATCCCAATCTAATGTGGAGCCTGGACCACTTATGACTGTGGGACTGTGGAGATGAACAGCGCTTCTTTCAGTGTTAACATGTTTACGCCGTGGATCTAACATCTGGATGAACTGGGACTCCAGTACATCCTGTCATAGTGGTGTGTTGTCATCCTACACTGGCTCATGGTTGGTTATTCATCAGGGAGGTGCATTTATGGATTTTTTTTTAACAATGCTGTTGGAGCAGTGAAGTGTGATGTCATGCCATGGTATACTCTGTCTTCTATAAACCGGTTGGTTTGAGTCCTGAATCCTGATTGCCATGGTATATGAGACTCTATACCACAGGTATGACATCACCTCACTTTTTACTGCCCTAATTCCTTTGGTAACCGTAATAAGACATTACAGTTTATACCCCCGGTATATAATGGAGTTTATGCCCCCTGTATATGATGGAGTTTATACCCATGGTGTATAATGGAGTTTATACCCCGGTATGTAATGGCGTTTATACCCCCTGTATATAATGGAGTTTATACCCACGGTGTATAATGGAGTTTATACCCCGGTATGTAATTGAGTTTATACCCCGGTATGTAATGGCGTTTATACCCCCTGTATATAATGGAGTTTATACCCACGGTGTATAATGGAGTTTATACCCCCGGTATGTAATGGCGTTTATACCCCCGGTGTATAATGGCGTTTATACCCCTGGTGTATAATGGCGTTTATACCCCCGGTATGTAATGGAGTTTATACCCCCGGTATATAATGGAGTTTATACCCCCTGTATATAATGGAGTTTATACCCACGGTGTATAATGGAGTTTATACCCCCGGTATGTAATGGAGTTTATACCCCCGGTGTGTAATGGCGTTTATATCCCCGGTGTATAATGGCGTTTATACCCCCGGTGTATAATGGCGTTTATACCCCCGGTATATAATGGAGTTTATACCCCCGGTGTATAATGGCGTTTATATCCCCGGTATGTAATGGAGTTTATACCCCCGGTATATAATGGAGTTTATACCCCCGGTGTATAATGGCGTTTATACCCCCGGTGTATAATGGCGTTTATGCCCCCGGTATATAATGGAGTTTATACCCCCGGTATGTAATGGAGTTTATACCCCCGGTATGTAATGGAGTTTATACCCCCGGTATATAATGGAGTTTATACCCCCGGTATGTAATGGAGTTTATACCCCCGGTATGTAATGAAGTTTATACCCCCGGTATGTAATGGAGTTTATACTCTGTGGTAAAGTGGACTATTCTCTAAGTTGGTGTAGTTAATGTCCCTTTAGTCTCCACTACCGGTAATAGGCATTTAATGCCCAGTTTCTACGGGCTAACCAGCCGATCACTAGACTGTCGGCGTGGTGAGGGTGTTGGTTCTACCGGCTGCTGGCTCTTTAACCAACCTTCCTTCCGTAGGTGATGGAGCAGCGTCACAGGGAGAACCAGGCCCTCCAGGAGGAGTCACGAGGGGGCAGCGAGCAGGGCAGCAGTGTGATCAATGTGGAGGCGGCCGGGAGGCCTGGGCAGGGACCTCCTCCGGAGGTGGGCTACAGCTTCAACCTCAGCTTTGAGGAGCTCAGCAATGTGGGCCTGGAGGAGCCCACTCAGAGACACAGGGACACGACACAGCCTTGGACCACGGTGAGTGGAACACACCTCATACTGCACACGTGCTAGCACGCCAGTCGTTGAACATGCATAACATGGCTGGGAACGGCCAGGAAACATCCCAGTACATGCTATTGTGACATGGCTGTGCAGATGGCTGTGTGTGTTGTTGTGCTGTGTGTGGAGGTTGTGTTACTGCTGCGCAGGTGAAACAACGAGCTAGATAAAGACAAGTTAGCGTGTGTGTTTGTGTGAGAACATGGCTGTTTTGACCTCCCATGGTTGAGGAAGTTTAGGTTCCAAAATACACACACACACACACAGCACCAAAAGGCAAGGCAGTGTGTTAGAAAAGCTGCTATTTTTCCCATCTTTGCGCTCAACCACCGACAAGCAAAAACATTCACAGAGCAACAATAACGTGTCTTGCATGGCTGTCAGAGTTGGTCATTAACTCAGGGGATTCATACTGTTGTTTTCCTGTAAATTAAGCATTGTAGAATCAACCATAGCAACATCACTGCAGACCTTAACGATTGCTTGTGCAAATCTGGTATTTCACCAAATCTCCTTTACTGAAAACCCATTAGGAAAATTACAGGAATGAGAGCAGGAAATACATCATACTTTTTCCAGGATTTTGGGGAAACCTGGGGATTTTTGGAAAGTTAACAGATTTCTGTAACCTTTCCCCAGAATACTGATGTTCATGGCATAACCCCTCCCACTTAACCATAATAAACACCTTTTATACCCGTTTCCCTCCCCGTCCCCCCCACCCCCCCACCCCCCCGTCCCCCAGACCGCCACCCACCGAACCCCCAGCATGTCCAGCCTCAACTCCCAGGAGTCGTCCAACGACATCTGCAAGCTGACGGACAAGCAGCAGGCCGAGTACCGCGATGCCTACCGTGAGTACATCGCCCAGATGACCCAGCTGGATGTGACGGGAGGTGGGGGAGGGAGGCCCGTCCAGCCTCACCCGGGCCAGTTCCTCCAGAGCAGGGAGGTCAGGGATGCCAAAGACCCAGAGGACAGGGCCAAAGACGGGGCCGAACTGGAGGCCCGTAAGCCTTTCTCCTCCAAGAGAGGAGCGAAAGCTGCAGACGTGGGGGACACCGACGCCCCCCTGGACCCTATCAGTGAGGAGGATGAGAAGCTGGACTCCAGCACCTCGAAAGCAGTGGGCTCCAAGATGAAGGGAGCAGGGCCACGATATCACAAAGTACCCAGTGATGATGTGGAGGGGTACGGGCCAGACGTTTCAGACAACACCCCTCTGCTCCAGGAAGAAGGAAAGCAGGGGGGTGCCATCGCCCTGGACAAGAAGGACTCCGCCGACTCTGGGTTGAGATCTGACGAGAGCTCCTCCGACCAATCCCTGGAGGAAATCCAGGAGGAAGGGGTTAGTGAGCCCAGTCTGATGGAGCTAGAGGGTCTGGTCAGAAAGAGGGGTCTTCTGCCCAGCAGTCTGAGTGGCCTCCAGGATTTCACTGTCGCCCGCATGTCCATCTGTTCTGAGGCCCCGTCCGAGGGCAGCCTGATGGCATCCAGCCCGGACGAGGTCTGGTTCCCCTCCAACCTCAACCTTCCTGAGAGCTCCACTGTGCTCAACAACAACAGCAACAGCTGCAACAACGCAGCCACCACCACCCACTCCGAGAGCTCCACCTCGGTACTCATCACCCCCGGCTCCAGCTCTGAATCCACCTCCATCATGGGGCCCATCCAGAACCAGAACCTGCGCGGGATCATCCTCAAGAGGGTCATGGGTACTGGGGCCCCTGATGCTGTCGTCGTGGAGGATGAGAGGGAGAGCGTCCTGTGAGATGTGTCCGGGACAAAATGGAAGGCCCATATTACAGATATGTTGGTTGATATGGTGAAACGTTACAAAAACTGGAATATAATTTACATGAATATAATTCAAATCAGGTCAATTCATTTGTGATGAAATTATGGTCTGTTACATAGCATTCACACAATAGAAATCAATTTGGAATTATAGAAATGAATGTCCTGGTTAGTTCACAAAACAAGCTTGGGATGTATTTTGGGCAATCATTAATTCAAAATGGCCTAAAATAAAATGTGCGTCACAAAGAAGTGACAGCGCTTATTAAGTTTTGTGAAATATGCGTTGTGAGGAAATTGCAGTGTTTATTAGGTGTTGTGAAATGTGTGTCATTATAATTGCAGTGTTAATTAGGTGTTGTGAAATATGCGTCATGCTGAAATGGCAGTGCTTATTAGGTGTTGTGAAATATGCGTCATGCTGAAATGGCAGTGCTTATTAGGTGTTGTGAAATATGCGTCAAGCTGAAATGGCAGTGCTTATTAGGTGTTGTGAAATATGCGTCAAGCTGAAATGGCAGTGCTTATTAGGTGTTGTGAAATATGCGTCATGCTGAAATGCAGTGCTTATTAGGTGTTGTGAAATATGCGTCAAGCTGAAATGGCAGTGCTTATTAGGTGTTGTGAAATATGCGTCATGCTGAAATGGCAGTGCTTATTAGATGATGTGAAATATGCATCACGCTGAAATGGCAGTGCGTATTAGGTGTTGTGAAATATGCGTCACGCTGAAATGGCAGTGCATATTAGGTGTTGTGAAATATGCGTCACACTGAAATGGCAGTGCTTATTAGGTATTGTGAAATATGCGTCACGCTGAAATGGCAGTGCTTATTAGGTGTTGTGAAATATGCGTCACGCTGAAATGGCAGTGCTTATTAGGTGTTGTGAAATATGCGTCACGCTGATATGATAGTGCTTATTAGGTGTTGTGAAATATGTGTAATGCTGAAATGGCAGTGCTTATTAGGTGTTGTGAAATATGCGTCATGCTGTAATGGCAGTGCTTATTGGGTGTTGTGCTGCCTGTTCCAAACTGTTGGATAATTGTAGTTGATAGTGTGAAGTGTTTGTCTGTATGAATGCGTTTTGCTGTGCTGGTGATGACCAGGGCAGTGAGGTTTGTGCAGTGTTTTGTGCGGTCGTTCCTGATTGGTTACTGAGAAATCTGAATTAACTGTATGGGCCAGTCTAAACCTAGTCCGGGACTAAACAATCAAACTCAAATGGAGGATTAGGCTTAATCTGGGTCCGTGAAACAGCCCTATGTGTTTGAAAATTAGATGTTGTGTTTTTATATTGTAGTCAACAAGTTTCAATAATAACCTGTCATATTCAGATGTGTTAATTGTAGCCCTGCTGCGAATTGATATTGAGACACATTGTCCCTAACTTGTGACTGAGTCTGTTTGCCCAGTAATGTATTGATGATCTGTTGTGCTGTAGTTGAGAAAAGATGTGAACTCTTTAACATGAAGAATGAAGGTGTAGACCACCTTGACTTTCTATGCTATGAGAAACAGTCTTTTTCTTGCTCTGATTGTCTTTCTGAGGTTCTGAACCTCTTACCAAGTGCGATGTGAATCCATGATTTTGTGAAACAATAAACGTGTTGGCTATCTGTTGCTTTGTTCTGCCTATTTTTTTTCTTCCTGCATTCATTCTAACAGTTCTTGACAGGCTTCTTCCCAATGATTTTTGTGTGTTTGTGTGTGTGTGTGTGTGTATACACACACACACACACACATATATATAGCTCTGGAAATAATTGAGACCACTGCACCTTTTTCTTTCCTTTACAAAAAAGTCAAAATGGAAGGTTTTGAGTGAGGAAAAGAAGGGTTAAAATTAAGAGACAACTGCAAATTGAACGCTTCTGTTCCTCACTCAAAACTTTCCTTTTCAACTTTTTTGGAAAGGAAAGAAAAAGGTGCTGTGGTCTCTTAATTTTTTCTGGAGCTGTGTGTATGTGTGTGTATATGTGCGTGTGTGTGTATGTATATGTATGTATATGTGTGTGTATGTGTATATATATATTATATAAGAAAATTTGATTTTGTGTATATATATATAATACACACACACACACACATATACTACCGTTCAAAAGATTAGGGTCACTAAGAAATGTCCTTGTTTTTGAAAGAAAAGCAAATATTTTGTCCATTAAAATAACATGAAATTGATCAGAACATTGTCAGACATTGTTAATGCTGTAAATTACTATTCTAGCTGGAAACGGTAAAGAAAAATTCTACGTAATATTTTCATTATTCTTTTCTATGAGCCTTATGTTTCCTGAGCTTACAGTTTGGCCTGTTTTTCAATGTCTCATTTAAAGTAATGAAGTTCACACAATACAGAATGGGTTAAAATGCCACAGGTTTCTTGGTCATTTATTGAAGTTTTCTTCCACCTTAAGTCCCACCTTGCAAACTGATCATTTGTTTAGGAGAAACTACATATTAATAGAAGAGCGAGCAGGACATCCCCCCCCCTCCTACCCAAATGACCTGCTGCACATCTGAACCTCCTGGTGATTCTGATTGGTGATGATGTCTGATGCAGTGTGAGTTCACTTTAAGAACTGTATTTTGATTGGTGGTGCTGTCTGACACAGGGTGAGGTCACGTTTAGACAAGGTTAGATCACTTTACAAACAGTGTTTTTGGAGGAGCTTGGCGATGTTAGTGGGGTTACCATGTAATAAGTGTCTATTCAAATGGGTTGGCACTTGGCACGGAAAATTTGTGGCTGGAGCATCTGACCAATAGTCGAAAGATTGCCAGGTCCAATTCCAGAGCCTTCCAGGTGTTAAGTTTAGAAGACATTTGTAATTTTGTTCCTAAGTTGTCCAAGGGTAAAGTTTAGAAGACATTTGTAATTTTGTTCCTGAGCCATCCAGGGGTTAAGTTTAGAAGACATTTGTAATTTTGTTCCTGAGACATCCAGGGGTTAAGTTTAGAAGACATTTGTAATTTTGTTCCTGAGACATCCAGGGGTTAAGTTTAGAAGACATTTGTAATTTTGTTCCTGAGCCATCCAGGGGTTAAGTTTAGAAGACATTTGTAATTTTGTTCCTGAGCCATCCAGGGGTTAAGTTTAGAAGACATTTGTAATTTTGTTCCTGAGCCATCCAGGGGTTAAGTTTAGAAGACATTTGTAATTTTGTTCCTGAGCCATCCAGGGGTTAAGTTTAGAAGACATTTGTAATTTTGTTCCTGAGTCATCCAGGGGTTAAGTTTCGAAGACATTTGTAATTTTGTTCCTGAGACATCCAGGGGTTAAGTTTAGAAGACATTTGTAATTTTGTTCCTGAGACATCCAGGGGTTAAGTTTAGAATACATTTGTAATTTTGTTCCTGAGCCATCCAGGGGTTAAGTTTAGAAGACGTTTGTAATTTTGTTCCTAAGCTGTCCAAGGGTAAAGTTTAGAAGACATTTTTAATTTTGTTCCTGAGCAGGGCAGTTAACCCCAATAGCTCCCAGGTTATTAGTGATGATAAGATGGTGTTTCTAGACATAGTCACCTGGTAAATAAGGAAATGTAATTTGGTTGATGGGTGTTTTCTCTGGACAATTTTCACCAGTAGGTGGCAGACTGTCCATACAAATCCACATTAGGATCACATTGTGCGTCACTGAACCCAGGGCATGAACTGTCAGTTGTGGGAAAACACTGATTTTAAGACCAAGTTTACTTGATACAATCACAATGTACTATATCAGCCTACTCTCTATTCCAGTGAATTCCTATGCTGGACTAACTGAGACCCAACAACATGCCAGTCTACTCTTCCCATGTGAAGGAAATGGAGTTGAACAATAAGACACGCTTGTGGCCAAGTCTTGATGTTTTTGATGCAATTCTAATGGTTTAGCTTTGTAAGGTCAAAAGTTAATCCAATTCAATTGACAGAGAATTTGATGTTTTCAGGTTGTACAGTTGTCACTTCACAGTCAGAAAAAAAAATGAATGTCTCATTGAGTGATCTTTATATTGACTGATCTTTATGTTGTTGTAACAGACAAAGCCATTTCAATAATTTCTAGGTTATATTTTATTCCCTACAAAATAGTCTGTTGATCAGCCCATTTAAAATGGCAATTTGGTAGCATCTACACTGACAACCCCCATCCATTGATTGGTCTTTACAATTAAAATGACAGATACAGAATGTGAAAATGATTTGATGTAACACAATGCAATAATCGGAATGGAGGCACCTGTGCAAAATGCGGTGCTTTTTTAGGTTAACAGCTTGGTGGGGAGGAGCTTCATGAAGAATCCAAGGAAGTCTAAGAGATAATTGGCTCTAAGATTGAAATGAACAGCTTTTAAGCAATTATGCAGATAACTGCCTTTAGGACATGTCAAAACAGGATCCATGGAGTGTCTTACCTTAAAATGTCACCACATTGAGGTTTGAATGTCAAAGGCAAGGGAAGGGGTTAAGTTTAGTTCACAAGGATCCAGAATAGCACTAACCATGTCCTATGGGAATTTACATCAGCCTTCTGAGGAAGATAGGTTTAAATTCCTGAACACTTTCAAGATGAGGAAGGATAACTAGTGTGAACTTCAGCAGAACATTTTGGTTTAGCCATGTTTTGCCTCAGAAATGAGAGTGAAGAGCTCACTATTCTTTACATTCAAGCAATGGACATACAAACTCACAAGATTGACATAATTACCATTGCATGTGACCTTCAATTAAGCACTTTCACCCACGGGTATTGACATTCATTTTAGGATTGTAGGTGGGCATGACAATCTGGCACTGCCCAACCACTTCCAACCAGACTTACTAATGTCAGACTGTACTTTATCAAAGTCAATAATTTCTCAGTCTGTTCACATATAGCAGGGAGACATTCTCAAATAATGCATTTGATTTATTATTTTGTATAAAAAGGTACAATTTACATTACTTTTATAAAAAGTTTCAGCATAATTAAGTACAGCATTACACCTTTGCAGAAATGTGCAATTCCTGCAACTATACAAGATAAAACTCCGATAGAGTTCACAGAAAGTTTCACGTGTTCAATTCATATTTTTATACAACGTCCAGTCCTTCATGTGCCAAGAAGAGTAACAATTCTGACAAGACAGACTAAACTTTATACAGTAACTAACCAAGTTGTCTTCTATTCAGCTCCAACTCCGCGAAAAAGCGAAGACTTCAGGGGGGTTAGGGGGAAATCCACGTGACAATAATCTCATATTTGTTTTTTCCCCCAGTGTCGGGAATATAGCGCGCCTTCCATTTCAAGAAAGGACCAATAAAAGTCATAAATTAAATAATATGAGTGTCCGAACTGAAAACACATCACATAGATTGTCCTTTATAAGCAAAGTCTCTTGATTCAATTAAAGAAGAAAATCCAGAACCGGAGAACAAAAATTGAGGAAAACGTCCGGTTCCCAGGTCCTGTGTATTTGGTGTCTTAACCAAACACCTGCAAAAGATTGAGAAAAAGAGGCGTGTTTAGAAAGTGCAAACAGGGCAGAGATCCGGACAGACTGGCGCCAGGGAGGAAGCCGCAGTTTTAACATTTAACCAAACACTCCAATACTGAGCGAACCCTGGGCTCCAGATGTAGCATACACACACACCGCTGACACACACACACACACACACACACACACACACACACACACACACACTACATTGGACACTTTCTCGCACAACTTCAGTCTACAATCCGAGAGAATCCGCCGTAATTGCAGTTCAGTTGGCGCCTAGCCTCTTGCACCAATTATGTGCAGACATCTAGCAGTAATCCAAACAACCATTTATTTTATATTACAGATGCTCAGCATTGGAGACGTGAGAGGGTCGCTGCAGCTGTGCTATTTGTAATAATTTGTAATAACAAAGGACTGTCTATACTGTATAAGAAATATATATTTGCAAATCCTTTCGTTTAAATATAGATTTTCTTTAGGGGGGAGGCACTTTCAATAGCACTATATTCTGCCACAAGAGACTATAATATTGCAAACATGGCATAGAAGCGTAATTACTTACTGCTTTAACGATGAAGGGTCCTGCTGTCATCTGTCGTCAGCTCTGATGGAAACTCCGGAGACTGAAAACAAACCAATGTTAATAGGCACCGTCGCAATCGAAATAGTGAAACTATTATCTAAAGCAAAAATGCATAGCCTCTCAGTGTTAATGGAGTACACGTTTTTGGTAATCAAATTAACAGTTTTTCAATAGACAACAATTACGTCTGGAAAACGCACTCAAATGCGCACGCCAATTGGTTAAATCAACCTAACATAATGCATCCTACATTTTGGTTCATTTTTATCTTCTAGTATCAGACCTTTTTTTATTATTTCAAACAATATTATTACCTGTAATGACAATATGCTGATATCTGTATTCAGAGTTGTTAAGGGAGTCCTGGACGTCGCCTGACCCGGTCGCTGGTGATGAAGGCTTGTTATTGCGACATTGGAGTCAAGTGCGATCTGCAGGTCCAGAATATAGTCAATGACATGCTGCAGGATTTCCATCTTGCTCACGTTCTTGTTCTGAGGGATGCTGGGCACGAGCTCCTTCAGCTTGGAGTAGCAGTCGTTCATGTTGTAAAGCAGGCTTAATGGATCATCCACGGGAGTCTTGCTCCGAGAGATTCCCAGACTGTGTTCAGACAGATTTGCGCTATTTTTCCGGAAAGACCTTACTGGGCTTATTGCTTTCATGTTGTCACTTCGTGCGAGACGTTCGTTGAGCGGTTGGTTTGAATATTCGTTCTATTCCTTCTCAGGCGGTTGGTGAGCGAAGGGACTGGATTAAAAGCTGTCATTGCTGTTTATATAGCCAGCAGGCTGGGTTTGCTACGCAAGAGTTTTATTTGTGCTGATTGGATGGGTAGGCTACGTCAATCCCCCATCTGTATGGCCTAACATTGGTTGAGCTTGCCTCGCGCGCTAGATCCCTCCCATTTCTTCCGTGTTCTCAGCCAGTGAAAGCGCATATTGAAGGTGGCACAGTGAGAGCGCTTCAGCTCCGGTGGGCAATTTAGAAAATGTAGCCCTTACCTGTTTCTGATCATGAACATTAATGATTCGTAATTTGGTAACCGGAGCATGTCAAGCTAAAGCGTGCATTTTACTGATTGCTTTAATAAAATGTAAAAGAAAAAGTGCAATGTTGGGAAAGCACTTCTCGAGTAATTACGTAATGCAAAATATTATAATGATTTATATCCACGCTTAAAAGGCACATTTAGGCATCGAGATTTATGGAGGTGATAACTGACATTTCTCACACACATTCCTTCACTGTCATAGGGACAGCTAGTGATACGGGCATTTGCACATATTGTAAATAAGAAAAACAACTACAAGAATTATGATTGTTGACAGGAATTTAATAAAAATAAAATTGCATTCCAGGGCATGGCATCAACGACCTTTGGAACACTTCTTTTGCACTACACAATGTATAACAGTAATATTAACCTAGCCACTGAAATTCAACACTACTGTGGTTTGCTCCTTGGGGTTTAAGGCCGGGTGTTATGTAAAAGCACTTTGTGACAACTGCTGTTGTAAATAGGGCTTTATAAATACATTTTATTGATTGATTGATATTTGAAAGAGGTTAAATCGGACCCCGGACCTTGCCTACGACATGTGCTAACCATTAGAAATATCTTGATTTTGGGAATATTCTGAATAGGGAATATTTCAAGTAAGACATATATTATTATGAACATCATAGTGAAACTTTCAATATGTGTATGGGACAACTTGGATGAAATCTGAATGTACACTTCGCATAACGTCCTCAACACTCAGACAGAAAGGCATGCATCTATGACCTCAAAGAATGGCAAGCATGCAAATTTATAGATCGTTTGGTTGAGAACGTTACACTACAGTGGCAGTTTTCTGACTGCTCGCTGCAACTGGTGTTGCGCGGAGTGATGCAGCACAAACGAATTGCCCTAGGGCTGTTGTGGGATCCAGCGGGGGCTCGTTTTGCTTCGTGGCATTGCTCACATCAGTCAATGCATTTTTAACAAACACATTAAGGGTCATAGTGACAACGCTTTTAATCAATGAATTTCCTGTCCTTGCTCAGAAATGCTAAAATATATACCATCAAAAACACGAATTTGGTTCTGGGGTAACTGATAAAAGCAAAGGCCTACTGTTCTTAATATCTATTTAAATTCTTACTCAAAAAAATGTTTTTATAGAAAAGCGATGAAATAACCGACATTAGGCCTAAGTTGTCAATTGCAGAACATGTAGCTAGTTGAAAAACACTGTCCTGTCAAGCATGGCAATTGATTGTAAGGTTGGGAGAGAAGTCGGTCTTCTGCGTAATAACAAACAACAAATGTCATTCAAATAAATTGATTTCACCATTCTGCAACATGCACTGACGTTTCCAAAAGTTAATTAGCCTACACTGAATACAAATAATCTATTCACTGTGGAAGGCGCCAGCAACTTAGGCGCATTATACAGTTTTGCATTTTGCAGCCACGAGACAACTTCTATTTAACACGCCTTTATGCATTTCTAATGTGATGCGCCGAGACGTGGAATTCTTGCAGTACTTGTCCACATCTGGTGCAATCGAATTTTTCCATTTCTCTACTCTTCTTTTTGTTCTCACAGCTGTGTACATTTCGTATGACACCCTGACTGATCCCTGACAGGTGATGAATTGGCACCAAGCGAGCCGCAGCACAGAACAGTGCCGCGAGCTCAAGCTCTCGCAGACTCTCTGGCGCCAGCCCCGTGACGTCACCCATTCACAGCAGCCCTCAAGCCAGTCCTCACGGCGCCGCTAAGGCGGCTGCTATGGCGACCGGGGCTGTCAGTCAGCGCGAGGTCTCGGCTGATCAATGGAACCGAACAGTGAGAGATCAGAGTTTGATTCGTCACCTTGGTCCTCCAGTGCTCCGGGCCCCGCACACCTGCATCGACTAACATTTCTTAAGTTACATTACAGTTGGGGAAGTATTTCCTTACTGCGGCTAGTGAAAAGAAAAGCACTGACTGCCAGCAAAACTAAGTGAGGAGTTCTCACCAAAGGGTTGGACACCACATCTGTCCTGTGAAACCATAGTAACAACAACTACGTGTTAGTTTTTAAAGCATTCTGATCAATATGCAAAAAACTACAAAAACTAATATATATTGTTGAATAATTTGTTTCCTTCCTTAACGCTGCACTACTAAGTTGACAGTTTTACCTAATATCGATTTTAACTGTGCGTTGTCAATTGCCTACGCGAACGGGATATATTTTACAGTCGTTTTTACTCTTGAAACGTGATACAACCATACCTCCAAACTATATTTTCACTTCTTCAACCATAAGGAAATTGAAAACCTCGGAGTTGAGCTGAACTAGATCGACATTTCTTCATCTTCAAAAAAAGATATAAAACTTGAACCCTCCATTTTGTCAGGTCACAAACTACTTAGTTATGTTGAAAGATATGGTTCGAAAGACAATGCAGTACTGCCAACTAGGCTAGTCGAAGTTCGCCCGGTAGGCCGGCGTCAGAGTGTCTGCCTCCTACTTCAACTGTTGATCCAGTGTTCTGTAGCTGCACGTCCCAGAATGTCAGTTTATGCTTTGTGAGAACATGTAGTCCAATCGTAGTTATTTTATTTTTTTACCACTATTCCTAGCGCAAGCTACTATAAATTAAATCAATATTTCATATAGCAACACTTTAAGCAAATTTAGTATAAATATTTTTTTGTTTTCTAAATCACTTTTAAACCACTTTTATGTTACATACGTGTATTTTGTTAGTACGTCTTAGTTCTAAGAAACATGTGCTGACAAACCTTACTCTAAACGCTTTCAGAACACGTTAGAAAGATTTGATCATGAGCTGAATAAGTTCAACCTAATGCAATTAATGCAACTTCAAAAGATTAATCCCGTCTATCCTCCTCATTATCCGATTTCGATAAGAACTGAGCATTTGCGAAATTATCTTTCAGCTTCGGTTTTAGCGAATTCTGCATTCCTTTCGTAGGCTACTGAAGAAAAGCATCCACTCCAAGCAGTACCGATTCGAAGTGAAGTTCACATATCTGTCCACTCTTTATTCGGTATGTAGACTAAAAGAATTGCGCTTTGCTGTCGACGCGAGGTTCCACGCGTCTGTCGCGTGCAGAAGGCTAGTGTACAAATAAAACAGTGACACACGACTCGTAGCAAGCAACATCGACCCCAGGGGCGGGGCTTTCGTGTTTTCCTATTGTTTGTCATAGAAGAGAGGGGGTCACGCGAAGTCAGTTCGTTACATTGTAACAACGTGGTGCATAAGAATAACTGAAATACAGGGATGTGGTGCATTTGGCTTATGAATGTAATAAGGAAATTAAGTATTCAAGCGGATCCTATTAAAACTGTAAAAAATATCTAGATTTATTTAAAGGGGCGATCTACAGTTGCTTGATACATTTCTGGACGTCAGAATTGACGTCTTGAAGAACATTATATAAATGCCTCATGAGATCATTTCTACGGTTGTACCCAGCCCATAAGGCACAATACCAGCCTATATTATTAAAATGTTTGTAAACAAAGTAAATATCAAACCTATAAAACTTAAAAACGTGTATTGTATGGTGTATTACCATATTACACTCTCTATGAAATGTAGTCGTGTGATATGGTAATTTCTTCATTTTGGTCAAGATTTTTAGTAAGAACATCTTTCAATTACTAATATTTGAAATGTATCATTTAAATCGTGATTGAGCAACAATCTTTATCAAATGAAATTGTAGTCTATAAAGTTATTTAGAATTGCATATATTTGCCAATATGCACCTGTTTGTGTTCAAAGTGAAACGTTCAAATAAAACACTTATTCTACATTATATTCTAAGACATTTTTACAAAGATGTAATATTATGATTTAACACCCTGTTTCCAAAAAAGTTGTGATGCTGTGCAATAAACATAAAAACAGAATGCAATGATGTGAAAATCGTACTAAGACGTATCAAATGTTGAACCAGAGAAATTGTATTGTTTTTATATGCCCATTTTGAATTTCCCCCTAGCATGATGCTGCCCCCAAGTGTCCCCATAGCATGATGCTGCCACCAAGCATCCCCATAGCATGATGCTGCCACCAAGCATCCCCATAGCATGATGCTCCCACCAAGCGTACCCATAGCATGATGCTTCCACCAAGCATCCCCATAGCATGATGCTCCCACCAAGCGTACCCATAGCATGATGCTTCCACCAAGCATCCCCATAGCATGATGCTCCCACCAAGCGTACCCATAGCATGATGCTGCCATCAAGCATCCCCATAGCATGATGCTCCCACCAAGCGTACCCATAGCATGATGCTGCCATCAAGCATCCCCATAGCATGATGCTCCCACCAAGTGTACCCATAGCATGATGCTTCCACCAAGCATCCCCATAGCATGATGCTCACACCAAGCGTACCCATAGCATGATGCTGCCATCAAGCATCCCCATAGCATGATGCTCCCACCAAGCTACCCATAGCATGATGCTGCCACCAAGCATCCCCATAGCATGATGCTCCCACCAAGCGTACCCATAGCATGATGCTGCCATCAAGCATCCCCATAGCATGATGCTCCCACCAAGCGTACCCATAGCATGATGCTGCCACCATGCATCCCCATAGCATGATGCTGCCACCAAACATCCCCCTAGCATGATACTGCCACCAAGTGTCCCCATAGCATGATGCTGCCACCAAGCATCCCCATAGCATGATGCTGCCACCAAACATCCCCCTAGCATGATACTGCCACCAAGCGTACCCATAGAATGATGCTGCCACCAAGCGTACCCATAGCATGATGCTGCCACCAAGCATCCCCATAGCATGATTTCTGCCACCACCATGCATCAGGGTAGCAATGGTGCTCTCTGGATGATGTGCAGTGTCAGGCTTGCGTCAAACATAGAGCTTAGTATTGAGGCCATAAAGCTCTATTTTGGTCTCATCAGTCCATAAAATATTTTTTCACATGGTCTCAGAGTCTCCCACATGCCTTCTGCCAAATCTCAGCCAATATTTGATGTGTTTTGTCAACAATGTCTTTCTTTTTGCAACTCTCTCATAAAGGCCGTATGCACAGTGTCTCCCAGCTCAGGCATGGAAGACTGTAAGACTGTAACTCTCTTCCTGATAGAGTAGGAGAAGAAGAAGGTAGAGGCCCGCTCTTCTCTTTGCCGTCACTCATCCTTTTTTATAGCCAAAAGCCTGTCTTAGTTTTTGGCCTGTCTTGGAGCCGTGCATTAGGGCAGAGCTTTGTCGGCAGAAGGCCCAACCCTGAAACGTGGTGTTACTTGGCATTGTGTCAATCCCACGCTGTTCCAGGGTCCTCTTACCTAAGGGGGAATTGAGACCTGTGCTTGGGACCTGAAACTGGCCTCTGGCACCGCTTCAGCCTGCCACTTCTTGGATTCTGCGGTAACCGACCGTCCGGGTGGTCTGAGTTTTATCAGTATCCTTAAGACCGAGTGTCCGCTTCACTAACCTCCATCTCACGCCTTCACCAAGACTCACTTCCTTCTAGGTTCCACTCAGAGCTGTGCAGTTCTTACTCAATCTTCCACTATTTATACAGCGCAAAGGGAAGAGAGAGTTAATGTAGGAAACACACTACTCTCCCTTGTGACTTAACCGACTAACAAGGAATAGAGAAGTCCAATGCTAGCACACATACCACTCCTCTAACAGGATTGTAATTGCAGGGAGGTAATTTATGGATTATGTGTTTGTATTTAAGGGGAAAGTCTTAGGTAAAGAGTTCTTGGTGTTGTCATAAGTCTTCCAGTTCAGTCCTTGTTGTGACCATTTTTTGCCAAATTATAAAAAATAAAGAGTATTGTGAAAATTTAAAATAATATCATAAACAGTCAAGAGTTTGAAATGTCTAATTGACCTATGATTTTTTTTCCCACAGCCTCCACCCCACACTCCTGCTCCTCCTCAGACAATGTCCCACACCCCTGCACCTCCTCAGACAACGCCCCACACTCCTGCTCCTCCTCAGACAATATCCCACTCTCTGCACCTCCTCAGATAATGTCCCTGACTCCTGCTCCTCCTCAGACAATGTGTTAGCGTTGCTTAGCACATTCAAATAGCCAGGTGAATGATTGAGAGCGAGTGCTTTTAACTGATCACAACAACAAAGGTCTCATGCCCCTAATCCTCTTTGGCTCCTATCTCCCCATTCTTACCCACTGTCTCACCCCTCTCTCCCCCGCTCTCCCCCGCTCTCCCCCGCTCTCCCCCAGTCTCTATAGGATCAGACGCAAAAGTCCAGACACTTTCACATGTACCTTCTCCTCTAAAAATCTCTCTGTCAATCTTTTTCTCTCTGTCGATTTTGAGGAATGAAATTAAGCTCTCTTTGACCCACTATTGTGAGAATCTGTGATCCAACAACAAATAGACTGATCATTTGTGCTTTTCCTGGTACTCTAATATTAGAGACCAAACATGTGTTATTTGTTCTATGTGTAATAACACAAACACCCATACATTGAAAATCACGGCCATAGAAATGATGGTGTCATTACTGGATTGAGATGTTTTTTGTAGGGCTGTGTGGCATCTCATATTTGATCCCTCTTTGCACATGCGCCAAAATAATATGGCATTATCAAGATATCAACACTATGTAGGCTATTAATGATATTAATAAGGTCCTTGGAGAATAGGCCCTGTGTGTTCAAGGAGAGGGTAGCAGAGTTCTAGTTAGCCTTCGATTATTAGGCCTTATTGAAGTAAGTGACTAATTGAATTAGGGTGCCGGGTTTCTGGCTCTCTTGCCAAGAACACACATTAAAAGGATGTGTGGTGAATGAATAAAGTCTTATTTCCAGATGCTCTATATAATTTGTTTATAAAAATCTCTTACATTTTTGTAATAACTTCTGAAATATATGGACACGTTTTTTAACCATCTATTAATGGCATTGGCTTATTCAATTATTTCTTTAAAATCTTTGACTTAATGTTTTATTTCAGAAAGAAATATTTCTTTTCATCTTTTCTCAAACTCTGTGCTGTATATTCTCCTTCCTATTCGAGAAATAAGTGTGAAACATTTGTGACATGAATCTTTATTTATTTTATCCAAAATATATATTTCAGTACATTAATGTGAAGTCTGTATTTAAAAAAAACATTAACTTTTGATATTTTATTCGCAATTTATAGTTTTGTGCATACATAGCTCAGACAACCACCTGCTGTGTCATAGTCTAATATGCAAACTTCCTATTCAAGTTAAACAATGGTTGTACAGCGTTTGGCAAATAAATTCCCCCATATAGTGTCAGCGGACTGGCAGCTGTAATCATCAGGTATCGTCTTGATCTGCAACACAGGGACAGGGACACCAAAGAGTCTTTAGGGACCATATCTGAAGAAAAAGCTAAAATGTAAACGAGACTCTGAGAGAGGACTGATTGGGCTGTCAGGAAAGTAGTTTCTGCTTGGCCTTGAAAATACTGTGGGTTTCAACTGTGTTGCTGGGCTTTGTAGATACTGAGTGTTTCAGCGGTGTTGCTGGGCTTTGGAGATACTGAGTATTTCAACAGTGTTGCTGGGCTTTGGAGATATTGAGTGTTTCAACAGTGTTGCTGGGCTTTGGAGATATTGAATGTTTCAACAGTGTTGCTGGGCTTTGGAGATATTGAGTGTGTCAACATTGTGGCTGGGCTTTGGAGATATTAAGTGTGTCAACAGTGTGGCTGGGCTTTGGATATATTGAGTGTGTCAACAGTGTGGCTGGGCTTTGGAGATATTGAGTGTGTCAACAGTGTGGCTGGGCTTTGGAGATATTGAGTGTGTCAACAGTGTTGCTGGGCTTTGGAGATACTGAGTGTTTCAACAGTGCTGCTGGGCTTTGGAGACAATGAGTGTTTCAGCTGTGCTGCTAGGCTTTGGAGATATTGAGTTTTTCAGCTATGCTGCTAGGCTTTGGTGATATTGAGTGTTTCAACTGTGCAGCTGGTCTTTGAAAATATTGAGTTTTTCAGCTGTGCTGCTGGGCGTTGAAGATATTGATTGTTACAGCTGTGCTGCTGGGCAGAAGATGCAAGTATGTATAACAACTGGGACAGAATTGACTTTAGAAAGTTCTGGATCATTTAAAGATATAATTTCTTTTGGGGGGGTGGGTTGTTCAAAATGTTGAATGCATTCATATTGTACAGAGGCCTTGATAGGTGGGAAACCTTTGTACTGTAATTCCATCTTATATCCATGTGGCAAATACAAGCACCAGTGGCAAACAGTCTGAAATAGACAGAAACATTCTCCACGATAGCTTATTCCTCAATCTATATTTATCTGCTAATTACGCACACTGAACCAAGCTTAATCAAATTAAATCCAAATATTTACCCAAATAAAGTCTCATTTTGTTTCATTTCTCCAATGCCAATGACATACTAGCTCCTTGCGATTACACATAATTCATCTGATGTTTTTATTTATTAGTGGATTAGATGGGAGGCTTCGCTTCTGGCCTCCGTGCAATAAAAAGCTCTCATCTGTATTTTAATGGACTTAGTGGCAGTGAGAGAATGGGCCCTGAGCCATGACTTGAGAAGAGGGATCACATGTAGCAGGTAATCTATTTGCGAGAGTTTTTTTATCCATATAAATGGAATTACTGGAATGGTTTTCGACGCATTAAAAGCCACTGTTGCCTGGATGCCAGAGCTCGGCAACCATATTTTAATTGTTCTAATTGAGGCCTTTGTACAAATGTTTATGTGCCGTAATTAAGCTGAAGAGGGATATAATCTGCGTGGAGAAAGGAAACATTGGTATGAAACGGGAGCCTGTACAGTGTGGTGTGCCTGGATGCACTGTGAGGGATGTTGCCGGCTCAAATACCCAGGGGATGTTCCCTTTCAAAACCTCTTACCGGATTCTGGATGGTATTTTCGTATTTCCATAAGCTATATTTGCTATTTGGTGTTTTATTCGGATCCATTAGCTCCCAGCAGAGGAGCAGCTACTCTTCCTGGGGTCCAAACGTAAATCAATACCCGACAAAATACATGAAACACCTAATGCCACACTACACAACGTACTTAGTAGCAAAACAATGTCAGGAAATGCCCAACAACAATACAATCCATTCTAACATAGTGTTGTGTCTCTCCATAACCCGTATTGTGTTATTAGGTGTTGTTTTATCTGTTTTATAAATCAATTAATATTTGTAGCCTGAGTGGTATTGATGGTAGTTATATTGCTGTGTGTCGACTCTTTAAATAGTCAGCTTGGTACATTCAACACATACCTTAAAATCAACATTTACAAAGAGCAGTTGTGATGCGGTCAACGTCTCTTCTCTAAGCCAGGAGGGATTGAGATGCATGCTGATGAAATGAGCTCTCTGTGTCCATTGGAGGGCCATACATTGTGCTTTGTTCTGTGCCAACTGCATATAGTTTGCCTGTATGTCCTTCTTGGAGGTACTTGACTTTGTAAATTGGCGGTTATCCAGGTGGGATGAAACAAGGCTTTTTTTGACTTATTAGGTTGAGGGTAACATCATCGCCAGGCTATTGACCACTGTGCATATAAGCCAGGCAAAACAACCATTAGAGAAACCCTTAGTGTGAGTGTCTGTACCACTCTATGGGAGTGACCTGATTGATAAATCAATACTTAATCAATAAGTATTAGATTTTTTAAATCAGTAAGTATTTGATTTTAGCTAATTAATCAAGTACATCCATTATAGCCTGAGCCAGGTATTTCATAATACAGAACAGAAGCTACTGCCTCATGCTTCAATTAATCGATTACATTTATTCTATAAAGCCCTTTTTACATCAGTACAGAGGCCGGGCAAGGCTCCCTTATCAGTGTGGGTTCTATGGAGACATGTCACCTGTGCTGCACGCTCAGTGGTCCCACAACACTATGACTCTGTAGTGATTCATGATTAAGTGGACAAGAATTGTGGGCGAAGGTTTTGAGAGATGATTGGTTGGTTGACTAAACCAGACGCGTTCAACCCTTTCCTCAGGGACTCCCAGCTGTTCCAAGCATTCGATCTGTTCTGGAGACAGCAAACCTGATTAGACTTTTCAACCAGTCATCAAGCCCTTGATTGGTGTATTAACAAAGTTGGGAAATGTCTGAAAGTCCCAGAGGAGAGGGTTGACAACCTAGGAACTAAGCCAATCAAGTCAAAACCTATTCCACTTTTCATAACTAGAGGGGCTATATCCATATCATCAGTTCTAGAAACAGGTTATGATCAATTACGATCTATTTCTTTTCACCCTTTCCCCAAACATTCTGTGTCAATTCAGTTCCCTTCAACTTCCTGTTACTGACAAAAAAGGAAGTAGTCACAGAGCCAGGAATTTGTGTTATAATTTAGTAAACCTTGACATATGCATTTAGCGAGGTTGTGTGTGTTCCATCGAATCTAAGAAAGCCCAGCTTGGGTGTAATACAAAATGGCTAAACACTAATTGCTAAGTCCCTGATAGCAAAACGACATCAGGCAGTAAAGAAGAGTGGCAGACTTAAAGGTCTGTTTACCCTCGCACAATGTGTACACTTTATCAGCGTGTGAAAGAAAATGGCTGCCGCTCTGCCTTTTATCAGAGAGCCTAGCGGTGTTGACATGGGGACTGCAGCTAATTAGGCCCTGTTGAGCATGCACAGCTAGCGTTAGCCGCAGCAGGACATGTCCTCTGAAGGCGGATTGCTATATAGGAGCAAAACACTGGTTCCCTTCACTGTTCTCTAAGTAGGGCTACCTGATCTATAGGCAGTTATAAAACTAGTGGTTTGTATCTTCTTTGTTTATTGGCTGATATGAGAGCATGCACCACGGGCACAGCATTACCTTGGATTTAAATGCATTGTAAACCGATTTATAAAACACCTCAGGGATTTGTGGTATGTTGTCGATACCCCACAGCTGAGCTGTGTCCTGGCACTCTGTGATGTGTTGTACCTAACAACAGCTCTTAGCTGTGGTATAGAACGGTTATATACCACACCCTTTCCGGCTTTATTGCTTAATTATAAAATGGGTTGATTGAGGCCTGCCTGCTGATGATATACCAGAAAACCACCAACACAGGTTCATGTCGAGGCTTAGGCAGTCTTATCGGCCCTGATGCTAACCCCATATTGTTTTAATTGATGTATTCATTGATTACAACTAGTTTTCCCTGTCCTGTATGACAGGTTCTACAAGGTAACGGCACTGTATATTCATTAGCTGTATCTTCAGGGTGTTGAGTGCTCACAAGTATTTAGTGTCCACAGACACAGGTTATGGCTCTCATTATGAGCTATTGAAGTTACAAAGTTTTCTCTCAGCCCCATACAGAGATGATCCTCATGAATAATTCACAACATGCTAATGAGAGGCGGCGGAATTCCAAAGGCCTCTGTACTCTCATCTTAAAAGGTCTCAGAGATGAGTGCCTGATGAGGGGAGATAAAGGGAAGCCAACTAAATGTGTGGTTGTTATCTGGTTGCAGTCAGTTTCTTAGCAGGCCCCTGAAATTTTGGACATCTCTCAAGGGCCCATATTTCATGGTATCATCCACATTGTTAGCGGGGGCCCTGAACTGTTCAGATGCCGTTTGCCCCCCCCCTCACTGGGCAGTTCCACATTAGGGAAAAGGGGATGCGAAATGTAAAAGGGGATGTGGAGAGTCTCACTCATGCCTGTCCGATATCACCTCACCGAGGAGCAGAGAGGCTTGGTTGTCTCAGATCCCCTTCTGGGGTGTGTTTGTGTGTCTGTGTTGTTTCTACTTCACAGACTGTATTTGTGCTCATGAGTGGCTCAAACAACGACTCATCTGGGCACCCAAATGTACATTTCCTCAAAACAATTTCAATAACATGGTAGAATGGATGCAAGCGTTATCCTCTGGATTAAGGGTCGGTTCCCAGACATGCTTAGGAGACATCTTCTTCAGATACTATAGGCCTCAAAGTGTACATTGTACATCCACTATGACAGGGCTGTTGTGGTGTGTGAGTACCCATTCGGCAATTGACCAAGACGGATGAGGCTCTGTAAAGCACGACAAACACCACAGGCCAAATTAGCCTCTTCACAGATGTGAGAAAATGATGAGATCATTTGGGTGGCCGAGAGAAAGAAACAGGGAGTGAGAGAGAAAGAGAGAGAAAAGAGGGAAGGGTGAAAGGACTGGCCTGGAAGCCAGCATAAAGAGAGACGGGGCATTAGGAGAGACATAAAGAAACAGAGGGAGTCAGGGCTTTATACTGGGCCCAGGCTCTTTCAGCTTCAGAGCACAGCACCCAGACTTCATTACCATGTCAATCCCGGGAAAACAGGCCCTGCTCGGCTCAGCAGTGGGCCGGATCCATACGGGGTGGCCGGGCTCCTGGAATGAATAGTGAATGTGGCGGCTGCTGAAATCTGCCTGCAGCCTTTGTGGAACAGGATGACCAAAGACAAGAAGGAGCTGATGCAGATGGCCCCAGCTATAAATAGGTAGCTAGTCTATCTGCATGCTGTCGGTCTTGTCTATCTCTCCCCTCTCTCTCCCCTCTCTCTCCCCTCTCTCTCTGCTCTCTCTCCCCCCTCTCTGCTCTCTCTCCCCCCTCTCTGCTCTGCTCTCCGGCTGCTGGCCCCACTTGGACACTGTAGGGCTCAATAAATAAAAGGCTCATGCTAGCTAGTGGAGGATCACATGCCCTGATACAGCTCCGAGGCTGTGTGTGTGTGTGAGTGTGCGCATGTGTGCGTGAGTGTGTGCATGTGTGTGTATGTGTGAGTGTGTGCGTTTGTGTGATAGTATGACTCGTCGCCTTCGTCAAACATTCATTATTTAGATTTGTTATATGCGACTAACTGGCAGGCAGGTTTGGAGCAGCGGTGTCCTCTGGCGTTTTTTTCAAGTCAGAGAAGAGGAGGGACAGGACAGAGAGGTTTGAGGCCAAACATCTCGCAGATGGACTTTAAAGTTAGAGATAAATCCCTCCCTGCCTTCTCGTCCAGATTGAGGGTCCTTTTGTCATTAAACTAAGCCTTAGCATAGCAGTCCATCTGGCTGTGTATGTGCTTGCTTCTGTATGCATGTGTTTGTGTCATTCTGTGTGTGTTTGTGTGTGTCTGTGTTTGTGTCTGTATGCATGTGTTTGTGTCATTCTGTGTGTGTGTGTGTTGTGTGTGTGTGTTTGCATCCTTCTGCCTATGTGTGTGTGTTTATTATAGTCCATTTGTGGTATTACAACCAAAGCCCGTCCTTTTAAAGTTATGTTGAAAGGAAACCTTATGCACCTCCTCTGGTGGGCTGGTTGGCACACACATACACACATACACACACATACATACACACACCCACACACACACACACACACACACAGTCACAGTCACAGACACACACCACCCGTACTTTCCACGCCATACACACCTATTTGGCCAACGTCTTCTAAACCCCCACTCCAGTACTGCTTGTGATTCATCTGGGCAGCCGGGAGAAGAGGGCTTCTATGTGTTCTAACACCTAAGATAACCATTAGGAGTGATGGGCACCAGAAGCCCAGCCGTAAACACTCCGGCACAGATCCCCGGACTGACTGTCTGGACCACACAGAGCCATCATCAGTCAGCCGCCGTACTTCAGCCACTGGGACAGGGTGGCACCTGCTTGGCACCACGCAGCCAAACGTACTCTGAACTCATACTGTAAACCAACCAATGGCCATGAACAACGGGATTTATTTTCCCTGTTTCCAACATACTCAGGTTTCAGTGTAGCCAAGAAGCCATGATAAGCCTTGAAGTGTTTTCACATTTATTGTTTGTCCCATTCCAGTTAGAGACCCGCAGCTATCGAGAGGACAGGGTACGGCCCCCAAACGCTTATCGCCCCTGCTTCGTGAAAGAAACCAGGTGGTCACCGCGGACGACTGAGCTTGAGATACAGACTGACTCGTGTTGATGACATCACTCTCTCTACAGCAGCCTTGTTATGGCAAATGAGTGGTGTTCGTTGCGTTAAAAGCTACCCTAACCGCGGCAGCTCCACACAAGCCCTCATCTGTTTAAGCTCATGCAGACACTCTGTTACGGTCTGTATCTGTTTAACTCACGGCTGCACAACAGGACTACAGACATACAGCAGCACAGCAGATGGTCCTGTATAGGTCTGCATCTCCTAAACAGTGTTTATCAGTCCGGCTGCTTTGGCGTTGTGTTTTGAGAGCAGCCCAGCAACGGGATAACTCCTCGCCAAGATGGCGCTGATTCAGAAGGCTGCTGTTCTACAAGATCCCTGTATGTCTTTCTCCTGAATATATATGATTTAAGTAATATAACTTTTTTGTAGATTAGATTTCTACTATCGATTGTATGTCAAAAAAGCAGTTCTGTACATTAACGTCAATTTGGACTTCAAATTAAGTCTCTATATGCTCAAGCAAGACGCAAGCAAAAATGTTGTCTTGGCCACAGAGCAGGTGTCCACTGTTCTATTGGGAAATGTCCAGTTGCTTGAGAACAAAACAGATTCAAGTGTCCTCCCAAAAATCTAAACCGACTTTCAATAAACTGTACAAAGACATAAAAGTGCTGAGTTTCCTTTTTCCACTGTACAACTCTTGTTGTTGATTGTTCTCTAGGGTTTCTAGATCTGGCCTACATGCGTTTATTTACCTACTTGCCTTCTGAACATGCAGAAACATGGATGTGGTAAAATAGATTGTGTCATCTTATAATCTTCATCTGTCAAACCAGAAGAGGATTGGCCTCCCCCAGAGTCTGATTCATCTCCATGTTTCTTCATATGTTTGGACTACTAGTTTTTTTACCAGCCACTGTGCATCAACCACTGCTGCTTGCTCTTTGGGCTTTCAGGTTGAGAACTGCTGATGTAAAAAAACAAATATTCTATTGATTGAATAAATGACACCTGACAAGATCTATTAGCCCTAGCACCCAGCATAAAACTATTGCTGCATAGATACTGGGGACTGAGACTGAACTCCTCTAAAGATTATTCGCCCACTTTTCCAAGCACAGCCTCAGACCCACAAAGGATAACACCTGACTGCCAACTACCCAGAGACAAGGCAGAGTATAGCCCAGAAAGTTCCATCTGCCTGCACAAGCCCCAGAGGGCGCATCTATGCACCGAAAGATCTAATCAGTGATCTGACCCACTCACGTTGAGCAGTGGGCCAGACTACTTTAGAGAGGTGTATTCAGCAAAGAAAACATTCAGTAAAGAAGATGTCTTGGCCACCCAAGGTGTATAGAAAACACCCGCCACTAACGGTTGATTTACAACCTGTGTCTTGTGAACATAAGTGCAGGTATGACAGGATCAACAGGGAAGAAATCAATGTAATGCTGTAATGTAGATCAGCAGTAAAACCTGTATATCAGCCATGTCCTTAACAGTAAGTCAGCAAGCTAGCTAGTGTATTGCATAGCAGAGACAATGAACATTGTGTTCCCAAATGACAAGCAAAATTCTGAGGAGCATCAAAGGTTACCTCCAATTGGCAGAGGAAGGACCATCCGTGGAAACAGTGCAAATTGTTGTTACTGATCAATACCTGTAGGTACCTAACCAGGCAATAATTTGTCAGTGTAAAATATATAGAAATATTTTGAGATTTGTTTTTAAAGAGAGGTTTTATTAGTACCAGTTTCCTTGAGTATAACACATCCAAATGATAGAGAGAAGTTTAAAAAAAATAACACAATACAACTACAGCTACACACAAGAAATGGCAAACATCAAAGCATATCTAGTTTGGCTTGTAGCAACACCTTTGAAAGATGTTGGTTTAGCCCAGAGCAGCATCTGTGTGGGGTTTAGCCCAGAGCAGCATCTGTGTAGGGTTTAGCCCAGAGCAGCATCCATGTGGGGTTTAGCCCAGAGCAGCATCCGTGTGGGGTTTAGCCCAGAGCAGCATCTGTGTGGGGTTTAGCCCAGAGCAGCATCCGTGTGGGGTTTAGCCCAGAGCAGCATCTGTGTGGGGTTTAGCCCAGAGCAGCATCTCTGTGGGGTTTAGCCCAGAGCAGCATCTGTGTGGGGTTTAGCCCAGAGCAGCACCTGTGTGGGGTTTAGACCAGAGCAGCATCTGTGTGGGGTTTAGCCCAGAGCAGCATCTGTGTGGGGTTTAGCCCAGAGCAGCATCTGTGTGGGGTTTAGCCCAGAGCAGCATCTGTGTGGGGTTTAGCCCAGAGCAGCATCTGTGTGGGGTTTAGCCCAGAGTAGCACCTGTGTGGGGTTTAGCCCAGAGCAGCATCTGTGTGGGGTTTAGCCCAGAGTAGCACCTGTGTGGGGTTTAGCCCAGAGTAGCACCTGTGTAGGGTTTAGACCAGAGTAGCACCTGTGTGGGGTTTAGCCCACAGCAGCGTCTATGTGCTAGTATCTCAGACCATCGCACACATACACACACACATGGCAATAGAGCTTTAAAAGAGCAGGGCAGGTGAAACTGGGATCAATGCTCCACATTTGTTCGTTTCTCTGTTTTTTCCATCTAAACACAGGATATCTCTTATGGGTACTATTTGATGGCACACATTTTAATAGGTTTCTGACTTAAAAATAAAATGATTAAGGCTGTAGCATTTTACAAAGTTGTTTTTGTCATTCTTTTTTCTCCAGCTCAGCATAAAGTTGGTCAGCGGTGTGTCATTACTGTAAATCACATGCCTCTTTGGCATTATCTAGTTCCCCTTCTGGCTCCAAAGGTTGGAACAGATGTTGGGAGCGAGAACAAAATAGATTTTCCCCCACTGAGAGGCAGCTTTTCTTGCCATCACTAATGGAGGCTCCTTGAAATGCTAATGTACAATGTTAGTGTGGCCGGGCCTTTATGAAGTGATGATGGGAAAGGCCTCTGATCCCTGATCAACCCCTTTGTCATTGAACCCCACAAAAATACAGAGACATCTGAGGGACTGGTTGGGCTTAGTGGAAGAGGTCCAAGGAAGACAAAAGATAATAATACTCAACCACGTCTCCATCCACACAGAGTCCTACCACGTCTCCATCCACACAGAGTCCTACCACGTCTCCATCCACACAGAGTCCTACCAGATCTCCATCCACACAGAGTCCTACCAGATCTCCATCCACACAGAGTCCTACCAGATCTCCATCCACACAGAGTCCTACCATGTCTCCATCCACACAGAGTCCTACCATGTCTCCATCCACACAGAGTCCTACCATGCCTCCATCCACACAGAGTCCTACCAGATCTCCATCCACACAGAGTCCTACCATGTCTCCATCCACACAGAGTCCTACCATGCCTCCATCCACACAGAGTCCTACCAGATCTCCATCCACACAGAGTCCTACCATGTCTCCATCCACACAGAGTCCTACCATGTCTCCATCCACACAGAGTCCTACCATGCCTCCATCCACACAGAGTCCTACCATGCCTCCTTCCACACAGAGTCCTACCACGTCTCCATCCACACAGAGTCCTACCATGCCTCCATCCACACAGAGTCCTACCAGATCTCCATCCACACAGAGTCCTACCATGTCTCCATCCACACAGAGTCCTACCATGCCTCCATCCACACAGAGTCCTACCAGATCTCCATCCACACAGAGTCCTACCATGTCTCCATCCACACAGAGTCCTACCATGTCTCCATCCACACAGAGTTCTACCACGTCTCCATCCACACAGAGTCCTACCATGTCTCCATCCACACAGAGTCCTACCATGCCTCCTTCCACACAGAGTCCTACCATGTCTCCATCCACACAGAGTCCTACCATGTCTCCATCCACACAGAGTCCTACCATGTCTCCATCCACACAGAGTCCTACCATGCCTCCATCCACACAGAGTCCTACCAGATCTCCATCCACACAGAGTCCTACCATGTCTCCATCCACACAGAGTCCTACCATGTCTCCATCTACATAGAGACAGTGTAGGAGGAGTGTAGGAAGAGTCTTTCTTTTTGCCTCCTTTTCTTCATCCCTTCATCCCTCTTCCTCCTCACAGCTCCTTTTTTTATACCCCCCCCCCCCCCCCCCCCCCCCCCCCGGCATCTCTACTGGGATAATAATAATTACAGATCTGAACAGAGCAAAATAACCAATTATTAATTCACATTTATTCACTGATGCGTTTAAACAGGATCTGGTTCCCGCTCCAAAATTAGGAGGCTTCGTTTAAAGATTTATGGAAGTATTTTGTGACAACAGCCTGTTAATTAAAAAAAAGAAAACCTTGAAGAAGGCCTGAATTTATAATGTATACAAAGATAAAAACCGAGCCATAGTGCTTTTCATGTTTGCTTGTTTCTTTCTCTTTTCTACTCAACAGAGGACCAGTACAGAATGTGGTCTACAACCGATTGTGTCAATTTATGAATAAGTGATGATACCAAAGATACATTAATATTTTATCTTAGTCATGCAAATGCCATGTTGTGCGTTAGTTAATGTAAATCACTTTCACAGAGGTTATGGTGTACAATAGCTATTGTAAAGGACTTTCACAGAGGGTGTGTTGTATGATAACTATTGCAAAGGACTTTCACAGAGGGTGTGTTGTATGATATCTCTTGTAAAGGAATTAACAGAGGGTGTGTTTCACAGAGGAGACCCCGGGGAAGACCTAGGACACGCTGGAGGGACTATGTCTCCTGGCTGGCCTGGGAACGCCTCGTTGTCCCCCCGGAAGAGCTAGAGGAAGTGTCTGGGGAGAGGGAAGTCTGGGCATCTCTGCTTAGACTGCTGCCCCCGCGACCCGGCCCCGGATAAGCGGAAGAAGATGGATGGATGGATGGTGTGTTGTATGATAACTATTGCAATGGTTTTTCACAGAGGGTGTGTTGTATGATAACTATTGCAAAGGACTTTCACAGGGGTTATGTTGTATTATATCTATTGTTAAGGACTTTCACATGTGCCATACAATTGCTAATGTAAAGGACTTTTACTGAAATAAACTGATGAAGGCATGTATACATGGATTCATCTGTTTAGTTCCTAATCTTGGGAAAAAGGGGATCCATTTCTTGCTCTTTTCCTGATCTCTGCCTGCCCTTTCAAGCACACACACTATGTTAGTGTGGCCCCCTCCCCTGCTCCTAAATATGCACACACTTATCACATGCCACACACACACACACACACACACACAGATTTATTGCTATGCACTTGTCCCCGTCAGCAGCTGGCTAGCCGGTCTGTGGGAGCCCCTGTAAAGCTTGCTACTGAGGCCATGTGGACACTTTAAAGCTCTTTTCTGGGGCCTGTGAAGTTGTTAAGGAGCTCTGCAACACTGTCTGTTGGCTCTGTGAATCCCATGCCAGCTGTAGGCCTCCCTCCCTCCTGGAGCTGGGTCTTCCTCTCATTCCTGCTCTCACATGTACACAGGGACTCTCACAAGTGCACACGCACGGTTCCAAGTACACACACGTGTGGGTGCACAGTGGCATACAACACACACACACACACACACTATGGCAGCACATTCTCTGTTCTCTGTTCTGAAATGGCAGATCTGCATATCTGTGTTGTGGGACGTTACGGGAGTCCTTCTGTCACAGTTGGCAACAGTTTTGGGACATGTTTGTACCTGCACACCGTGTGGAAATTCATTTTGGCAAAGAGCTCTGTGCCATGTGTAATATTCACTCCTGGAAAACAGATAAGTGCAGTTATCATTTGAAAAAGGTTTGATCTAACACTACATAATCCTGCTATAAGGTGCTAAATCGTGTTTTTGGGGTGTAATCTGTACCACAATCAGCCTACCAACAACTGATTCTATTGTTTTGACATATTCCTTTGGAGGGTAGGGCCCTTTCTGATATTCAAATGTGTGCATCTGTGCTCTGTTTCCAGAGTGACCAAAGGCCATCAGGGAACTTATGTTTGAGTGCTCTGTTTCTGGAAATATTTTGAAAAAACAAATCCAAACAAACCTTTTAAATGAATAGAAAGCAGAAGGGTGCAGGATGACATTCAAGTTTAAATGAGGTTTGGTACATCATTTGACATAGTTTCAAAACAAAAATGTCATCAAATTTTATATTCCCATTTGGTATATGTTTTAATGTGATAATTCGGGCTCAGCTGTGGAAGAGACCCAGGTTGGTGGATGAATAAAGGCAGACAAATAAATAAGTAAACTTCAAGTCACATGTCAGACTTACTGACAGAAAGTATAATTCAGAGCAGTTGTTCCCAACGTCCATGTCTCCACCCAGGCTGAATTTATCCCGGGACTCTCCAGGCCAGCTTGGCGTCCTCTCAGTGCACAGCTGCCTGTGTTCCTATAGTGTCTGTGTGGGGAAAGACGCTGGCAATCCTGTGATCCTGCAAACATGGTGTAATACGTCTGCTGGAATGGCTTTGTGTTAGGCCTCAGCTCCTCCTCTTGTAATCCATGTTTGTCGCGTGTGAGTGTGTGAGCATGTGAGATTGTGTTTGTCTTATGTGCGACAATCTGGCATGGTACAGATCCGGCAATGCGCTGCGTTTGAATGTGTGAGAAGGTTGTTGCCTCACCTGACAAGATTATCACGAATCACACATGCAGTGTGTTTACCCCGCCCCCCCCCCCCCCCAAGTTAAATGGCAGGACCTAGCGTTAACCTCCAGTACTGTACCAGGCCAGTCTGGCAGCGTTAGCCTCCAGTACTGTACAAGGCCAGTCTGGCAGCGTTAGCCTCCAGTACTGTACCAGGCCAGTGTGGTAGCGTTAGCCTCCAGTACTGTACCAGGCCAGTGTGGTAGCGTTAGCCTCCAGTACTGTACCAGACCAGTGTGGTAGCGTTAGCCTCCAGTAATGTACAAGGCCAGTGTGGTAGAGTTAGCCTCCAGTACTGTACCAGGCCAGTGTGGTAGCGTTAGCCTCCAGTACTGTACCAGACCAGTGTGGTAGCGTTAGCCTCCAGTACTGTACCAGCCCAGTGTGGTAGCGTTAGCCTCCAGTAATGTACAAGGCCAGTGTGGTAGAGTTAGCCTCCAGTACTGTACCAGGCCAGTGTGGTAGCGTTAGCCTCCAGTACTGTACCAGACCAGTGTGGTAGCGTTAGCCTCCAGTACTGTACCAGCCCAGTGTGGTAGCGTTAGCCTCCAGTACTGTACCAGACCAGTGTGGCAGCGTTAGCCTCCAGTACAGTACCAGGCCAATGTGGTAGCATTAGCCTCCAGTACTGTACCAGCCCAGTGTGGTAGCATTAGCAGGGCCCTCTGTCTCCCCAGCATGGATCTCCATCTGTCTCCAGGAGGGACTTCCTGCCACCACCCCCCCACCCCCCCACACACATCTCTCTCATCACAGCCACTGCAGGGAGAGACAACCTGTTCTGTTCTGATGACATCCACTCGGTCCCTGAACTACACACTCATCTAGTCTTCCTGGAGTACAGCTTGTAACTCACGCATCAACCAACAGCCTCACTGTAACACTTTACTGGTTACACACCCAAGCGTTTTGCAGAAAAATCCCTCTGTTTGGCCACCGCCACTCTAATGTGTGTCAGTAGGTCTGCACTGGCTGTCAATGCACAGCAAGTCATCAGGGGTCCGTCAAGCTTGACCACAGTAATAAGGAGGTGGCCCCTGGAAGGAAATACTGTGGCCTCGCACAAGGCTCTGTTCAAGTTGGGCTACACTGCCACAAAAAAAGTATGCAGCAATAGTTGATGTGAGAGGGGCCAGTAGATCCTGTCAAATGTCAAGTGTTCTGTCTTCTGATTTAAGCATTTGGGTCCCTCAGTAACACACCTTATTAGCCCGCACTGGTTAAGCTGTTTGGGCAGAATCTGGTTTGAGTATAATTGTTTCTGTTGACTGAAACATTTTATTTGAAAGTGAACTATGTAAGGATTTTATAAGTCCAACATGATATCCATACGCCATATGTTGTTATGTCAATATTCCTCAGACATTCATTCTGTCATTCTGTTTAGACAGGTGAACCCCTGAAAGTTCTGGTCCCCAGGTAATAAAATGTGTCAAGGATGTTTGAGTTGGGAGTGATTAGCAGGTAACGTGATAAGTGAAAACCTCAACCAAGACTCGCTCATTTTTAGTCACCAAACTGTCACCAAAAGACCACACTGTTGTCTCGCTTCACCCGTGTTTCCTCCAACATGCTGGGTCACACTGCAACAGTAGTGAAGACATTCTGAAGTGGCACAATCTGTGGAGGCAAGATTGGCTCCACATTTTCAGCCGACTTGATCGATTTCTCTCTCTGGAAGGCTGGCTTTGTGAGGGGGGGGTTTCAGTCTGTTGAGGCCTCAGCAGTAGCTGGAACAAACAAGCGCGCCGTGTCCAAGGGGGACATTGATTGGTGCTATTTTTTGCTTTGCCACATGACAGATGCAGCATGTTCACAGGAAAACATCGATGTTCACACCTGTTTGGCTGAATGTGCAACTCACAGCGCCACCATCACAACGAGAGAAACACAGCACGGATGACAGTGATTGTATGATTGAGGATGTGATTAAGGACATTATGCATTCTGGTTGGTCTAGCACTGACCATCCATGTTTGATGACCAAGACCTGAACAATGCAATTTAATTGATCACTATTAGAAGGAACATGTTTCTTTTTATCCACTGTTTAGTCCAACTGTATAAATTAGTACTTCTTCAAACTACTTGAAATGAAATGAAATACTATTTTTTGGTTCCTTAGAGGACCCCTGTTGTTGTCAGGTAGAACCCATTTGGTGCCATTTCAGTTTTTGAGTGTTGTTTCAGTGTGCAGTGTATCACAGCTGGGTTTTCATCCATTGCCTGACAGTGTTTGCAGAACCCCCATACACCAGCCTCAGCTTAACACACAGAATGCAGGCAATCTGCCGGCTGTTGATTTAAGAAAGGATAGCTGTATATTATCCCTTCATATAGTACATGTCAACCAGGCAGATTAAAAAGCAGAACGACATCCCAATGAGTTTTTTTGGCACATGCAACTGTTTTGCATTAAACTGGAGGGGAAACAGATAGTGTAGGGCTTGTTTGACGCAGGTAGGATTATAGGCACTAATGTCTTATAAATGATTGTAATGACCATCTGGTCCCTCATCGTCAGGCGGCTCAGAGTTGGCATGTCTATCCAACGCATGGCCGACTGAGATTATTTTGAGCATTTGTGTTTAAAAACCAGTCACCTTGTGTATGGCTGGTTTCTTTTCTGTCTACCTACATTGAAGACATTCCAAGAACAGATGCATGCTAGTCTACTGTATGTGAAGCAGACATATGGTGACCTCTATACTCCGCTGCTTAACTTCAGGAAGTCCACTGGAGTCTTCGGCAATAGTACACTGTTTCCCAGAAGCGGTGACAGAATCAAACAGTCTAAATTTGGAGACAACGTGAGGATACTCAATGCCATAAGACCACATTGTGGAAGGACAAATCAAACCCTTGAACTATCAAACCAAACCAACAGATCTCTGAACAGAAGCCTTCCCTGGCTGAATATAGCAGTAGTCTGTGAATGCATGTGTCACAGTGTTTGTGTGTGTGTGTGTGTGTGTGTAAGGTCTTAGGCCAGTGGCAGGTGTCTCAGCCCAGCCCAGTGTTTGCCGTCTGGCCCCTCTAAGCCTGTGGCTTGCTTGCCTGTCTACAGCAGATTACAGACCAAGAGCAGCAGATGGGTGCTGACCTCAGCATCCACACCAAGTGGGTTAGGCTTGCTATGCTAGGCCATGCTAGGCCAGCCTAGGCTATGCTAGGCTACGCTAGGCTATGATATGCTAGGCTACGCTAGGTATGCTGGGTATTAGCACTGAGGGGTCCAGTTTTCTCTCCTGAGCATGAACATGCTGTTATTATTACGCCAGTCTAAGCTAATCGGCGCTGTAAGTTGGTGATGCTAGTAAGTTGTGATGTTGACAACAGACTTTTAGAGCCTGGCGAAGAACTCTGGGACATTGATGACCAGTCTTTCAATTTGTGTCAGTGCTAGTCTTGGGGTAGTTGAGGTATCTTTTGGCGACCAGATTTATTTGCAGGTACTTGAAGATGAGCTGTCCATATTTCTGCCTCTGTTTATTTGTTTGCCTCTGTCTGTCTGTTTTTCTCTCTGTCTATCTGCAACTCTGTCTGTCTGCCTCTGTCTATCTGTCTACCTGTCTGTCTGTTTGTTCAACCTATGGTAGTTCAACTCTAGTTGTCTCATCTGCTGTACCCCAGCTGGGTGTTTTATCCATCATGGTCATGCAGCTCAAGACATGGCTGGGATTGAGTTTTGTCAGCAGCACACAGACGCCTCTCTACGTGTTTCTCTACGTGATTCTCTACATGATTCTCTACGTGTTTCTCTACGTGTTTCTCTACATGTTTCTCTACGTGATTCTCTACGTGATTCTCTACATGTTTCTCTACGTGATTCTCTACGTGTTTCTCTACGTGATTCTCTAAGTGTTTCTCTACGTGTTTCTCTACGTGTTTCTCATGCCTCCTCCATGTGGCACACACACCTCTACACACACACACCTCTACACACACCTTCCAGACACACACCTCTACACACACCTTCCACACACACCTCTACACACACCTTCCACCCTCTACACACACCCTCTATACACACCCTCTACATACACCATCTATACACACCCTCTACACACACCCTCTACACACTGTCTACGCAAAGACGTCTAGACACACCTGCCACACATGGTGTACACAGACCCCACAGACCCCACTGTCCCCAGAGACCCCACATACCACACAGTCCCCAGAGACCCCACAGTCCCCACAGTCCCCAGAGACCCCACAGACCCCACAGTCCCCAGAGACACCACAGACCCCACAGACCCCTACACACAACTGGATTACAGCAGTGTGTCTTCTTTTCCGCAGCTCCCTACGTGGCTACATGGTGGACAGTCTTCCTCCTGCCCATGAAGGCACAACGGTGCTGTAATAATGACTAACTAGGCAGATGAATTTGGACCTCTGTGCCCAACATCCAGGGGCAGAGCCCTGGGGGAGGGGGAAGCCTGGGGGCAGGTTGGGTAGTGTAAGTGAACTATTTCATTCAACACATTCATTATTCATTCACATTGTTCAGTTAGTACAGTTGAAATATGGTAGGATAATGTTGTAGACAGATTAAAAGTAGGATAACACTGTAGATATAACATTATAGGATAACATTATACACAGGTAAAAGGTAGGATGACATTATACACAGGTAAAAGGTAGAATAACATTCAAGACAGGTAAATGAAGGATAACATTAAATACAGGTAAAATGTAGGATAACATTCAAGACAGGTAAATGAAGGATAACATTAAATACAGGTAAAATGTAGGATAACATTCAAGACAGGTAAATGTAGGATAACATTATACACAGGTAAATGTAGAATAACATACACAACTGCTGTGCAGGAGATTTGGATAAAGTGAAAGAATGAGATATCATGACTGTGAAGTTGTAATGAATACAATTATCAGACCATTCATGGCAGCAGCACTGCATCTCTGACATCAGACTCTTCCAGAGGGGTGGACATGTTGTCTGTGGAGTATTGGATTGTTCCATCCCTGCTGGACTGACCCTACAGTATGCTGGATATGTTGGGACAAATTAGTTTTCAGCTTGACTGCTTGTGTGTGTAAATTAGTTTGGAAGGCTATGTAATCACCCAAAACTGGGGAATGTGCCCAGTGTGTATGAGGAGGAGAGAGGGAGAAATTATGTGTGTATGAGGAGGAGAGAGAGGGAGAAATGATGTGTGTGCGAGGAGGAGAGAGAGGGAGAAATGATGTGTGTGTGAGGAGGAGAGAGAGGGAGAAATGATGTGTGTATGAGGAGAGAGAGGGAGAAATGATGTGTGTATGAGGAGGAGAGAGAGGGAGAAATAATGTGTGTGTGAGGAGGAGAGAGGGAGAAATTCTGAGAGTGTGTGAAAGAACGCTTCTGTATGTGTGTGCATGAATGTGTACGTAAATGTGCTGGGCTGTATGTGTGTGTGTGTATGTGTGTGTGTGTGTGTGTGTGTGTGTGTGTGTGTATGTGTGTGTGTGTGTGTGTATGTGTGTGTGTGTGTGTGTGTGTGTGTGTATGTGTGTGTGTGTGTGTGTGTGTGTGTATGTGTGTGTGTGTGTGTGTGTGTGTGTATGTGTGTGTGTATGTGTGTGCATGAATGTGTACGTAAATGTGCTGGGCTGTATGTGTGTGTGTGTATGTGTGTGTGTGTGTGTGAGTGTTTGTATGTGTGTGTGTGTGTGTGTGTGTGTGTGTTTGTATGAACAGTGGGGAGAACAAGTATTTGATACACTGCCGATTTTGCAGGTTTTCCTACTTACAAAGCATGTAGAGGTCTGTCATTTTTATATAGGTACACTTCAACTGTGAGAGACGGAATCTAAAACAAAAATCCAGAAAATCACATTGTATGATTTTTAAATAATTAATTTGCATTTTATTGCATGACATAAGTATTTGATCACCTACCAACCAGTAAGAATTCCAGCTCTCACAGACCTGTTAGTTTTTCTTTAAGAAGCCCTCCTGTTCTCCACTCATTACCTGTATTAACTGCACCTGTTTGAACTTGTTACCTGTATTAAATACACCTCAATCAAACAGACTCCAACCTCTCCACAATGGCCAAGACCAGGGAGCTGTGTAAGGACATTAGGGACAAAATTGTAGACCTGCACAAGGCTGGGATGGGCTACAGGACAATAGGCAATCAGCTTGGTGAGAAGGCAACAACTGTTGGCGCAATTATTCGAAAATGGAAGAAGTTCAAGATGACGGTCAATCTCCCTCGGTCTGGGGCTCCATGCAAGATCTCACCTCGTGGGGCATCAATGATCATGAGGAAGTTGAGGGATCAGCCCAGAACTACACGGCAGGACCTGGTCAATGACCTGAAGAGAGCTGGGACCACAGTCTCAAAGAAAACCATTAGTAACACACTATGCCGTCATGGATTAAAATCCTGCAGCGCAGGCAAGGTCCCCCTGCTCAAGCCAGCGCATGTCCAGGCCCATCTGAAGTTTGCCAATGACCATCTGGATGATCCAGAGGAGGAATGGGAGAAGGTCATGTGGTCTGATGAGACAAAAATTTTGCTTTTTGGTCTAAACTCCACTCGCCTTGTTTGGAGGAAGAAGAAGGATGAGTACAACCCCAAGAACACCATGCGTGTGTGTGTATGTATGTGTGTGTGTGTGTGTGTGTGTACGTCTCTTCCCTCTCCTTACACTTACATTATGTGATCCAGTATAAGAGGCCACAATGTCTCCTTCTCTCTCTTAACCTCTCCATCTTTATCTCCCTCACTGTTCCTCTCTCACTCTCCCTCTTCAAGTCTAACATATCTGTCCCCAACCATGCTTCTTTACCCTCCCTCCCCACTCTTTCCACAGTTAAATCGCTTTCATTCTCTCTTTTATTATTTTTAACAATGCCCCAGGGGAACTGGTCAAATCTGGAACCAATTGTTTTGTTCTAGTCACAGGCTCCAAATGATATTCTAAAATGAGCTCTTGTAAGAACTTATTTTCTGTTTGTTTTGCCCAAGTTACAAACGGGGCCTTATCAAAGTATTAATTGTGGCTCTTCATGCTGTGGTTCTGAATTCAGACGAAGGCTGCTGCCTCTGGCAAATCAAAGCACAAAGAACCAACAACCAGGATGAGGGGGGAGGAATTAAACAAGCTGGAAATTGTTTTGATATGCAATAGCTTTAAATAGCCTGCTTAGATTGAAACTGATATCGCAACATCTTTGGGTGAGTTGGGTCGAGTTGGCTGCAATTTTTATTTTGCTCACAGTAGTTTCACTTTCCCATTAGGGTAAATTTCATTTTTATTTTGTTGAATTTTTGGGTGGAGAAATGCCCATCATAAAACTGTCAATTGAGCAGAACTACGGGATGTACAGTGGGTATTGACTGAGCATGAACAATTCTGCATGGAAGAAAAACATTTCAAAATGATTAGAAACGTATTCAAAGAGACTCATGGCTGTAATTCAAGATAAAGGTGGTTCCACCAAGTATTAACTCGGGGGGTGTTCACTTTTCCAAGGTTTTATTAGAATTTTGTAAAAAAAATATGGAAAAAGTTGGATTTTATGTGTTTTCATTTCAGGCTGTAAGACAAAGGGTTAACATTTTGAAAGGGGTTGGAGACTTTCTATGTGATTGGCTTCATATTTAATGAACCGCTGATCTTTCGGATCCGTTGCGAGGTTCGGGGTTGGTAGAGCATGGTGCTGGCAAGGCAAGGGTTGTGGGTTGGATTCCCGTGGGGGACCAGTAGTGTTGCAGTAGGTAGGACTGTCTGTAAATTATTTAAATGTATCTATCTCCTTTCCCTCAGTAATGTGGTAATGAGCTAGCTTAGCTGCTGTGTCCTTCTGACCCAAACAGCAGGACCTATGTCCTAAGACAAACGTAGCAGGGAGATTTGTAATCACCAGAGAGAGGGAGAGAGAGGGAGAGAGAGGGGGAGAGAGGGGGAGGGAGAGAGAGAGGGAGGGATGGTGGAACAGGGTTGAGAGAGACTCAGCTAGAGATGGGATGGAAAAACAGACAGAAAGATGCAACATCTAAAACAGACAAATTGAACGTACAGCCACCTCTCACCTCTCAGGCCGTCTGGGTGTTTGGCTCCTGTAGACACTTACTTTCTCTGGACGGGTCACATGCGGAAGCAGGAGGCTGGGACAGCAGCCAGGCCCAGGGGCTCACAGACTACCTCCTAAACCCATTACGGACACCTGCTTGCGTGGCCAGACTGGGCTGCAGTGTGCAGGCTGGAGTACTGCAGCACGGAGACCTGGAGGAGCAGGCGGCAGAAGCAGATTAGCAGGATCTCACATGTTGTGTAACAGATCCCCCTCTTGTGAAAAACCTGCTGGCTGATCTCTAAGTAGGATTGGCCTTTGAGTAAGGGCTCCTACACACACAGACACATTTGCACATGCACACAAGTGTGTTTACTTATTTTGTGTGTGTCGGTTAATTTATTTATTGTTGTTTTTTGTGGTTTTTAAATGCTACAGTGACTTTGGGATTAAAGTGTAGACTGAGCTCTATTTCATCCATACTGGCTGAACTGTTTAGAAAGGAAACCATGTTATTTACGTAGCCCCCTATATGGACAACTGGCTGTCCAGCTCTTTCTTTTTAGATGTGTGTTGGGCTGCATTGTCAGTGCGAGACCTGTACATGTCTAGTCTCGATTTAAGGTTTTGTTTTTGCATTTGGAGTCTTTTACTGATGTCTGACAACATGAGTACCAGAAATGTGTCAATGCAGATCAGAAACGTTGTCCAGGATCTAAGGGAGGCAGCCATTGGCAGAAGACTTCACTAGCTGAACTACAAACACTGGAATGCCCAGTGCAAAACCGCTAGTTTGCTTCAAAAACAGAGTTTACACATTATCCAAAAGAGAGTGAGACCCAACAGCCTGTCTGTTCGCTGACGTTCATTGGCCTCATCTGTGTTCCTGATCAGCGTCTCCATTTAAGTTCCTTCTTCCTTCATGTGTCGTGTCGGTCATTGTTTGGATTTTGTTCCGTTGAACGTTGTTCTGTTTTCATGTTCCTGTTCTCGAGTTCTGTTCTGTTTTATATCTGTTTGATATTACAGTTTTTCCTTCACCTGTGTCCTGCCTCCATCTGCAACGTTCCTATAGTATTGTAGACACATGATTAACCCGTACCAGAGAAAAAAAGGAACATGCCTACCAACTGAGCTGTGAAAGCAGGTGGAGGGGCGTTATGTTTTTGATGTGTATTGCTGCCTGTGGAACTGACTTCATTGAGGATGTAGCAAATTGAACTCAAATGTGTTGTTTAAGTCTTGGATAAAGCTTCTACATGCAGCAGGACAATGAACACAGAGTTCTTGAGTGGCCAAGTCAATAACCCAATCTGAATAAAACCTTTTAAATGCTGAAGATAAAACTGAAGCAAAAAAGCTCTGGAAACAAGGAGGAGCTGGATTGTGTTGTAGTCATTCCACGATGACTTGATCACATCAAGACCACCTGATCTTCCTGACTGGTAACTGCACATTAAATGGCAGCAGTTTGCGTTATCTGCCAATAGACTGTCACACCAAATACAATTCAGGGAATGTATAAATGTACTGACTAGGTAAGATACCCAGCGCCTAGTGATGTCTATGGGAAGCAGACTTCAGGCAATCATCGCTAGCAAAGGAAATGTGACTAAACATGACTACTTTATTGTACATGATGTCAGTCTGTCCAAATACTCTAATTGCTGACATATCAAAATGGTTAATACAATATGGATAAAATCCCCGCAATTTAAAACAGAAGTCTGCACATTGTCCTTATAGTCATGTTATCATGGGAAATACAAATGCTGGAATATAGAGCCTACTATTAAAAATGTATCTCTAAAAATCAAATTCAAATCCAGTTAAATACAACAATTCAAAGGGAATATGTGTCTATTGTAACCATGTGTATTGCAGTGAGTCCTCACTGTGCTATGTGATGTTGTGCTAAAGGTCAGATTTGAACTAGCCTGATGACTGTAGCACAAAGCTGAAGTGTCTTGCCCCTCCCACTGTCCAAGATGTAGACAGGGGATGTAGACGGGCGGAGTTAAGGTTTTTAAGTAATAAACAAGGTCTCCATGGTGACGACCAATACAGCTGTAACACAGAATAGCAGGAGCAGCAAAGATCCACTGAGGCTCATAAAAATCATCAGGCCAAGACTTCCACAAATAGGTCCTCCAGAAAAGGGGGATTATGTTATAGTGAAGAGAGACTGAAAAGACCATCACAAAAGGCAACATGGAACACTGATTCTGCACATATTTGATGATGTGTCAAATTTTAACATATTACGAGCATGTGGATTTATTAGAATATGCATGGGGAACCCAAATGCATCATTAATCTCTAATCGAAGACAATGTCACATAGGGTTAATTGCAATACTGCATTTGCATTCCAAACAGAGCAATGAATTTGCGTTTTCTTGTCCCGTGACCTCAAGGTCATTTTCATGAACTGCAGGACTTCTAGGAAACACTGTAGATTCCTGTAGCTTGTCAGTGTGTGTCCGTTTTTATCCAAGCAGGCTGTCAGTGGTCAATAATCCCCTTTTTATGATGACAAGGTGACTTGGTTGTAACCGGTGCTCTGCGCCCCCCCCCCCCCCCCCCACATTTCACCTCACCGAGACCAGACCTCCACACAACAGCTCCTTTGTTACTAAAGTGCTTTCTCCCATTTCCCTGGCCTGCCCCTCAGATTTTTAATATTATTTATGGAGAGATCGGGTTTACCCTTTTAAGCTGGCTTTTTTGGAGCTTTGCTCGCTTTGGTAGCTTTTCACGGCAGGACCAAAAGAATCCAGACCCCAGAACAATATTGGGGGTGGGTTGGGTGTTGGCGGTGGGGGGGGGTTGGGTGTTGGCGGTGGGGGGGTTTTGAGTGTGCTCACTAATATAAAAATAATCCCTGTCATTATAGGAGTGGTTATTAAGAGGGAATATGGTGCTTCTGTGAGCTGGTGAGAAACAGATGTCTGATGACCCACATCTGCCGTGCATGCTGGGATATTGGAGTGTGGGGTCACGACCCCATCCGTGCTCACCTTGGATGCCATAGCGGTTCTGCCAAAGCTGTCGGCCCGCGGCTGGCCATGGTGGGTCAACCAGGCCAGCTGCAGTACCCAACCTTCAGAAGAGACTGGGTTATGGGACCAGACAAAGAGAGGGAGAAAGAAAATGAAAGACAGAACAAGAGAGAGGCTGGAGAGAAAACAGGGAAGAGAGAAATAATGTCGAGTTCAGTGTGTGTTTTTTGCAGTGTGTGTTAGTTGCGCTGTATGTTAGTTGCGATGTGTGTTTTTTGCAGTGTGTGTTAGTTGCGCTGTATGTTAGTTGCTGTGTGTGTAAGTTGCGCTGTGTGTTAGTTGCATTGTGTGTTAGTTGCGCTGTGTGTTAGTTGCGCTGTGTGTTAGTTGCGCTGTGTGTTAGTTGCGCTGTGTGTTATACTGTAGCTACGTCTGAATGCAAACAGTCACAGTGACGAACGTAGCTCAGCTCTAATGATCAACAGTTTCAGAGGAAAAGGTTTAAACTGAAGTGTTTCTGAACTATGTAAGGGGACATAGCATCTGAAAATACCCCACAGTCTCACTCTGAGTTTGCTTTACTGTGCTCTTAGCGGATGTACTTTGTCACAGTGCTGTTAGTTGCTAGAAGTAAATAAGAAATAGTCAAACATGGGGTCAAATTCAAGGGGGATCTGAATCGTAAGGGATTTCAGTATCCTAGATACTGACCTTAAGGCTGTAAGGGAATCTGATCTAGTAAAGACACTGAAACCACTGATAATTAAAAATGTCTTGTTGGACATAAACAGATTGAGGAAATGTGGGAGAGATTATTTGAGTGGTTTGTATTGCTTACATTTATTCTGGTCATTTCTTTCCTTTCCCAAGGGGAGTGAACAGTTTATTATCTCAGATAGCTCTATGATGGAACCAGATTGGATTTTTGGCAGTCACTACGGTAAGGAACTGAGCACCAATAGCAGTTCAACCAGTATGAGTCAAATGATCAACCCACTATAGATTACAGTGGCTAAGGCTACGAACCTCCCAGCAGACCTAACGCATAGTGGCCTGTGATTTGATAACTATGAAGTAATGTATCTATGGTTGTTTCTTGGGCCCTATTTTATGACGTTTGCATAATGTGAACAGCCTTGGGGTCACTAAATACTACTGTTAATGTCAGGTGTTTGGGTCGCATAATACAACCATTAGTTTCTGGTCTTGGGGTCGCTTTATATGAGCATTAGTTTCAGGTGTTTCGGTCACTTCATATGACCATTAGTTTCAGGTCTTGGGGTGGCTTAATTCGACCATTAGTTTTAGGTCTTGGGGTGGCTTCCTATGACCATTAGTTTCAGGTCTTTGGGTCGCTTCCTACGACAATTAGTTTCAGGTCTTGGGGTGGCTTCATTCGACCATTAAATTCAGGTCTTAGGGTGGCTTCATACAACCATTAGTTTCAGGTCTTGGGGTGGCTTCATACGACCATTAGTTTCAGGTCTTGGGGTGGCTTCATACGACCATTAGTTTCAGGTCTTGGGGTGGCTTCATTCGACCATTAGTTTCAGGTCTTGGGGTGGCTTCATACGACCATTAGTTTCAGGTCTTGGGGTGGATTCATTCGACCATTAGTTTCAGGTCTTGGGGTGGCTTCATACGACCATTAGTTTCAGGTCTTGGGGTGGCTTCATACGACCATTAGTTTCAGGTCTTGGGGTGGCTTCATTCGACCATTAGTTTTAGGTCTTGGGGTGGCTTCATTCGACCATTAGTTTCAGGTCTTGGGGTGGCTTCATTCGACCATTAGTTTCAGGTCTTGGGGTGGCTTCATTCGACCATTATTTTCAGGTCTTGGGGTGGCTTCATTCGACCATTAGACCGTTGGCACGGTGTGGCTTCTCTCACTCTCTTTCACACAGACACACACACACACACACACACCAATCTCTTTCAACCCCCTCGTCAGTACAACGGAAATAAACCCTGGTTACAGCGTATCGTCACAGTGGGCAGCAGTGGTTTGATTGACAGGGGGGGCCAGCGTCTTGACATCAGTCCATGCCCCCGTCATCATCGCTGATAGTCCCACGCTGGCCTTGGAAGTGACAGATGCCGGCGGAGCCATTTACTCCTGTTGGTTTGGAGCGCCTCATTGCAGTGCCAGACGTCTCCCATCCCCCCACACTCTCTCTCTCCCCCTCCCCTCTCTCTGTCCCCCCAATTTCCCTCCCTGTCTCTCTCTGTGTATGTCTCTCCCCCCTCTCTCTTTCTGTCTTTCCAAACTCAGATCCCTATCTTCCGAAATACCTCCTCCATTTTCCTTTTCTTCATCATCCTCTTCCCCCCTTCCTCTTTCCTCTCCTCTTCCTCTTGCCTCTCCTCCTCCCCCTCTTCCGCTTTTCTACCTCTTCCTCCCCATCTTCCTTTTTCCTCTACTCATTCTCCTCCCCCTCTTCCATCTCCTCCTCTTCCCCCTCATCTTCTTTCCTCTACTCCTCCCCCTCTTCCTCTCCTTCTCCCCTGCCTCTATCCTCTCCTCCTCCCCCTCTTCCTCTTTTCTACCCTCCTTCCTCCTCTTCTCCTTTTTCTTCCTCCTCCTCCCCGTCTTCCTCTTTCTTCTCCTCCTCCTCATTCTCCCCCTCATCTTCTTTCCTCTCCTCCTCCCCCTCTTCCTCTCCTTCTCCCCCTCTTCCTCTATCCTACCCTCCTCCTCCCTCCTCATCCTCTTTCCTCTCCTCCTCCTCCCCCTCTGTCTCCTCTCACTGTCATCAATCAGAGGGAATCTGCATGAACTTAATTAGCTTAATTGCTATGTTTGCTCTAACACAACACTGATCACTCTAGTGCTTGAGACACTGTGCTTGGATAGGGTAAAACAGATGGCCCACTTATTTTTCAGCTAAAAGATCGTTTGGGGAAAGTCAGGGACAGGAGTTGAGGTGGTTAGGGGTAATGCGTTGCATAACCTGTCTTTTCTAGCTGTTTAGAAAAGCTAAAATACATGGTAATTAATATGGCATTAGCATATCATGCTAGGCTAGCATGAAGTGGTGTTGAAGCGCCTGGGAAAATAGGTTAGAAAAGGTATGAACAATTACATGACAAGCAATGTCATATGTCTGGAATTACCTAAAATTATTATTAATCAAATATTGACATTATATCGTCTGATCAAAGATGCAGTGTGCATGTAGAGTGAAAGTAGAGCTACTATTGAAACACATACATTAGGCTAATAGTAGAGCTACTATTGAAACAGATACATAAGGCTAATAGCAGAGCTACTATTGAAACAGATACATAAGGCTGATAGCAGAGCTACTATTGAAACAGATACATAAGGCTGATAGCAGAGCTACTATTGAAACAGATACATAAGGCTGATAGGAGAGCTACTATTGAAACAGAGCATTTTTGGTGAACATTTGTGTGAAAGCGTACTGACATGAGCATTGCTGTGAAAGCGGTATGCCATTTGTGTTGTTGTGGAGGCATACCGCCCATGAACGTTGCTGTGAACACGTTCCGCCGGGTGCATTGCTGTGAACACGTTCCGCCGGGTGTGTTGCTGGGAACACGTTTCCGTCGGGTGCGTTGCTGTGAACACGTTCCACCGGGTGTGTTGCTGTGAACACGTTCCACTGGGTGCGTTGCTGTGAACGCGTTCCACTGGGTGTGTTGCTGAGCTTAACATGTGAACAAATAGTTAATAGTGAACGAATCCACCACTGTAACAGCACACCTGCATGATGTGGTGTGTCACTGTTTCTCTGGTAGAACTGGTGGGGCTGGTTGGACAGAGTCTCCGCCATACACCTGCTAGGTGCCTGGCTCAGACTTAATCCCCCACTCCCTCTGATTAAACACAGGCTGCTCAGCCTGCTGGATCCACAAGGTCATACTCCTCTCACAATAGTCATGTGTTCCAAATGGCATCCTATCCCCTACACACTACCTTACTTCCCAAAGAGCCCTGGTCAAAAGTAGCATGACTGGATAAACCTCCATGACTGGAGGAATGTGTACCAACTTCTCTGCCTATCTGTCTATCTACCAGTCTGTGTGTCTGTCTGTCTGCCTATCTGCCGGTCTCTCTGTCTGTGTGCTAGTGTGTCTGTTTACCTGCCTGTTTGTCTGTCTGCAGGTCTGTCTGTCCACTTGTCCATCTGTCCTATTTGTTTAAACTGGGAAGCAGACCTGATGTCCCTCTGAAGGCTATTCCAGTATATGTACATGTGTGGGAGGGGGGTCTACAGTGATGTTGTCACCCTTGTAAAGGGGTTGGTCTACAGTGATGTTGTCACCCTTGTAAAGGGGTTGGTCTACAGTGATGTTGTCACCCTTGTAAAGGGGTTGGTCTACAGTGATGTTGTCACCCTTGTAAAGGGGTTGGTCTACAGTGATGTTGTCACCCTTGTAAAGGGGTTGGTCTACAGTGATGTTGTTACTTGTGTAAAGGGGTTGGTCTACAGTGATGTTGTTACCTGTGTAAAGGGGTGTCGTGTGCCATGTCACAAGAATTTCATTGTGCATGATGATGCTGTGTTGTTTGGTGCATTTGACAAATAAACCTTTAAACCTTGAAACTCTTCAGAGTAAAATGTTTCTCGTGCTGGACTCTTCACATGCTAAACTCTTCTCGTGCTGGACTCTTCACATGCTAAACTCTTCTCGTGCTGGACTCTTCACATGCTAAACTCTTCACATGCTAAACTCTTCTCGTGCTGGACTCTTCTCATGCTGGACTCTTCTCGTGCTGGGCTCTTTACATGCTAAACTCTTCTCGTGCTGGACTCTTCTCATGCTGGACTCTTCTCGTGCTGGGCTCTTTACATGCTAAACTCTTCTCGTGCTGGACTCTTCACATGCTAAACTCTTCACATGCTAAACTCTTCTCGTGCTAGACTCTTCTCATGCTGGACTCTTCTCGTGCTGGGCTCTTTACATGCTAAACTCTTCTCGTGCTGGACTCTTCACATGCTAAACTCTTCACATGCTAAACTCTTCACATGCTAAACTCTTCTCGTGCTGGACTCTTCTCATGCTGGACTCTTCTCGTGCTGGGCTCTTTACATGCTAAACTCTTCTCGTGCTGGACTCTTCTCATGCTGGACTCTTTTCGTGTTGGACTCTTCATGTGTATAAACATTGTTGCATGGCTTTTTCCAAACCTGGTCGGGGCTTCCAAAATACCCTCGGTCTCCGCTGAGGTGCTGTGATTTTCTCTTCTAAAAGCTTGGCTTCCCCTCATAATATACGGTGTTCTCATGTTTTGTCTTTACTGGACATTTGGTATCATTGTGAGACAGGCATCCAACATTCTGGCTATATTTCTATCTGTCAAGTGGTTAAAGCCGTGGCAGTCTGGTCCCAGTCCCTATCCGTCTGTCTCACACTCGAAACTAACAAGTTGCCTCAGCGTTGAACAGTATCCCTCCATACATAGGCCTCTTTGTATGAATTGGAACCCCCTTTAATAAATGTTTTTGAGGGGATTGTAAACACTGTAGCGTCAAAGTAGCGCAAAGACTCCCACCTCCCGTGATAAGGGCGCTGCTATTCCAGAGAGCAGGGAGTGGAGGAAGGCACAACTTTTGAAATTCATTACCCTCTGTTCCCGCTGCAATGAGTCATGTCTTTCATTTGACAGCGTTTTGATTTGAGAGACCTTTGATTTGTGCAGGAGGACCGACGGGAGAGCTTTTGTGAAAGCAGCCTGCTTCCTCCCCTGCATCTCGCCTGGAGGAGACTGCTTGTCCCACGTTGGTTGCTTTCATGTCTGACGAGATTGGCCTGTTGAGGTGAGACTGAGGTCAATTGGTTCTGTCAGACAGCTTGTAAACACCACAGTGTATGTGGATGGAATGATAACTACCTTACAGGACATTCTTTACTGTACTTCTATATTTCAGAATATTACACCATATTTACTATATATTACTCATTTATTGTCCCTTTTTAAATGCTTGCGGCTTGGTAATGATGGAGATCACACTTTCCATTGTGATGTGGAGTTTCAGGTGACTCCATACATTTCTTCCCTTTGAGAGACATTCTGGGCTTACCTGCTGTCCCTCTGGCAGTAGAACTCCACGTTAAAGTTCTGGCCTTCAATGCTTTTAATTCATATCTATAAACATATCTACCCTCAGAAACCCCCTGCCATTCACTCACACCCACCTACTCACCCACCCACCCACTCACCCACCCACCCATCCAATCACCCACTCACCCACCCAATCACCCACCAACCCACCCAATCACCCACGCAAGTATGACCGCTGTTATCTGATTTTGTGTTGCCAGATGAAGAAAACATGTTTACCAGCCACAGTCTGAGGTAAACTGAAAAGCAATGGACTGAGGTATGTTTGTGCAACATGGAAGCAGATGTGCTGGTCAGTGCAATACCTCTTAGCCACCCTTGCATGTAGTAGGCCAGTGTTTCCTCAGACACTTGATTAGCCCTAAACCCAATGCTTTTCTCAGTCTTTACAGGAACTTCTCCTTTCTCAACACAAGATTCAGGGGCTCTTGTGCAGGCTAGTCTGCTGGCATTTGGCCTGTCTTTACTGGACGCCATGCCTCCATCAGAACAGCAGATAACAGCTCTATTTTCTCTGTTGCCCTGGCTACTCTGCAGGGTAAATGGTGAAGGCCCATCCCATCCCTGCGTGCCCTCTGACAGCCGTGAGAAGGCCCACCTTGCGGGAAAGAGAAATGGGCAGGAGAGAGGAGGGGGGCTGTCAGTGAGGCAGAGTGACCCGAGGCCTTGTTGTGGTGCTGGGTTTCTGAGGGGGCCGTGGGGCACTCTAATCACACAGCCTCGCCACTTATCGAGCTGACAGCCATGGAGAGAGGAGCGGTGTACTGTGGGAAGGAGAATAGGAGGCAGGGAGCGAAAGAGGAGAACATACTGTATCTAGAACGTATCTACAACGTATCTACAACATACCTTGCGTTTTTCGATAAGGGAGGATTTAAGAAGTCTAAATGTTATATTACCAAATGTTTTCACAGTTCGTTTTAATGTACTAACACTGACTGTGTGTGGTAGCCTTTGTGTGTGTGTGTGGGTGTGTGTGTATTACAGTTTTCCTGACGTTTTCCTTCATAGATTTTAGATGTATTAAAACAATGCTGTTTTTTTCTAAATGCTATATATTCATAAATCCTATATATTGTGTTATTAGCCAATTCCTGCTAATTAGGTCTATTACCAGGCTTGAAAATAGATACCTCCAGACAGTCCCTCTCTTGTTTGCTCTCTCGCACATTCTCTCTCTTCCGTCTTTCTCTCACCCTTTCTCTCTCTCTTCCGTCTTTCTCTCACCCTTTCTCTCTCACACTCTTGTTCTCTCCCTCTCTCCCCTCGTCCTCCCTCCCTCCCTCCCCGAGCCCTCTGGTACTTATCTAATTAGCTGGGGGAAAGGCTAAATTATTTATGCCTCCTTAAATCATGCAGAGGGGGCCCTAATGTCTGCCGTGTAAGGGAACACAGGAGGAATATGGGATCGGGGTGATAATGTCCCTTCCTTATTCTCAACATGTCAGCTACCATTATTCACCCTGGGGAGGACACAAGCCCAGAGGCCTGGTAATACGGTTCCCCTCCCCCACCTCCGCCATCACTCCGCTGGGGAGGAGGCGGAGCAGCGTGAAGGGTTCTAATGGTTGCTATTTCGGTTAGATGTTGAGAAGGTTGTGTGGGTACGGGGACTAACCTGTGTGTGATCTGTAGGGCGATATGAAAAGGCAGAACTACATACGTATAAAGTACGTATCGTTGTATTCCGTGAAAATATTTCTCGCCATCTTCGCTTCATTTATATTCACTCCTCACCCAGGAACTTGACTTGGTGAACATGTCTGTCTTTCAGTATAGCCAGGGAACATCAGTGCAGCCCCCTCGAAGGGATCGGACATTTGCTGGCTGGTTCACCTCTCCCCTGCTATTCTCAGCAGCTGGAAGTGCTTTAATTGTCATCTTTGGTCACAGACACAGCAAATGCAGATGAAAAGTCAACACATACCACATCCCAATATATACACTAGGTGCTGGGACTGAAGCACCAGATCACTGGTCTATTATGGATAATATTTAGCTAGGCAGGCGACCAGAAAGCATCTGGTATTTTCTTCCTGTAATGGTATTTGTCTATTTCCTGCATCCTCCAAGTTCTGAAGGAGCGCCGAAGTGGCCAATGGAGTCGCCCTCATGACCCTCCTTTGGCAACACCACATATTGAAGCTGGAAAGCAAAACAAATCTGGGTTTTATGTAACCACTTGGACTAATATTTGTGGACACCGACTCCTCCAAGCCTCCAAAACTGGAGTTTTTCTTGCCTATTAGTGCTCAAGGCATTCCAGAGAGAGTTGCTATGCAGAGCTCTTCCCAGATAGAACTATTCATGGGCACTGATTCTTCCTGTGAAATATGAGACGAAAAAAGATAATGAGCCAAGTCTTCATGTTTATTGTCCTTCATGATTATTTACATCTTGGAGACACGGGACACCATTGGATGTCAACTGGGTGGAGCTAGAAAGACAGCAATGTTAACAGGATGGTCACATTGTCTTTGTGTAGGCATCTTGAAGGCAAACGTTGAGGGATGGACATTTCTGGAGCAGACAGCGAAAAAGTCAGGATAAAGTCTTTCAGCTTCAAACATGTTGACTGGTTTATGTTGAGTTTTAGATTCCATTGTAATTTCAGAGGGGTTATTGAGTAACCCATAAGACTGTAAAAATAACAAGGCAAAAAAATCCCAATACAAAAAAGGGAGTTGTGAAAGGTTGAAAGGGAATGTAAAGCGTTGAAAGGGGGGCGTAAAAGGTTGAAAGGGAATGTAAAGGGTTGAAAGGGGGGCGTAAAGGCTGGAAAGGGGGGCATACAGGGTTGAAAGGGAATGTAAAGGGTTGAAAGGGAATGTAAAGGGTTGAAAGGGAATGTAGAGGGTTGAAAGGGGGGTGTAAAGGGTTGAAAGGAGGGCGTAAAGGGTTGAAAGGGAATGTAAAGGGTTGAAAGGGGGTGTAAAGGGTTGAAACAGGGGCATAAAGGGTTGAAATGGAATGTAAAGGGTTGAAAGTGGGGCGTAAAGGGTTGAAAGGGAATGTAAAGGGTTGAAAGGGAATGTAAAGTGTTGAAAGGGAATGTAAAGGGTTGAAAGGGAATGTAAAGCGTTGAAAGGGGGGCGTAAAGGGTTGAAAGGGAATGTAAAGGGTTGAAAGTGGGGCGTAAAGGGTTGAAAGGTGTGCGTAAAGAGTGTAAAGTGGATGTATAGGGCTGAATAGGGAAGAAATGCTCTTTCATAACATCGTTAATCTGGTCTGCCCCTCCCCCATCCGTTTCAATTAACAAAATTACTTTTTAGTTCAATTAACAATAATTCACGCCTAACCGAATAAAGTTTATTACACAATCATGGCGGGCAAGCGAGCAGAGAAGGGGGGAGAGCGAGAATGCTCCAGCAATGAGCTTATAAGGGGGCGCATTAATGCATTAGCAATGGCACCTCACGTGGAGGGGGTGTCAAGGGGCCTGATCGGGGTGACCTCACCCGGGCTTAGAGCGGGCCGACACAGGAGGCAGGAGGTGTCTGGGGCGGTGGGCCGAGGGAGGAGGACGTGGTTCAGGGATGTTATGGATAAAACTGTCAGCACATCATGAGATAGATGGATGGATAGAAGGCCTCCTCTGACGCCGATATCCTCTCCCTGAGGCAACAGCTTGCATCACAGCGATTAAGCCCCGACACCCAGACAGACAATACAACAACAGCGTTTGGCCACGTCTCCTTCCATCCAAAACGTGGCAGGGACGGATACGATTGTGTGCATTCAGACTCTGTGCCGCGGCAGATTGAACAGAACGCCTAAGCTTTTGAAAAGGTGAAATATGAAACTGCGCAGCTATAAGTGGTTTTTATTTCAACAATAAGCCGGCCGCCATCGACTCCAACCGTGTCGCTTCCTCTTGCTTTGTTCCCCCCCCCACCGCCCTGCCGCCGCCGAAATGATTTACGCTTCTACATTTATTGGGTAATCTCCACTGCCATTACTCTTAACATCTGCTCCGTCACAATGCTAAGGACTTTTGGCAATGCTGGGCCGCGGTTATTTCATGTACTTACAGCCACGCAGTGCAGAGAGACAGTCTCCCCCTTTATGTGATATCTGCCTTGGTGAGATGAGCGGTGTCCTACGTGAGTGTGAATAGTAAGGGTATATTTGTTGGGGTTGGCAGAGGCACCGGGGCGCAGTTAAAGGACCGTCGGAGGCGGAGTCACACACGGCAAGGGAACCCCTGGAGGTTCAAAAGGTCATTAGTTTGAAGCCAACCTTGAGGGAAAGGTCAGGGAAAGGTCAACAAGTGACAAATCCTTCAATTGGGAGGATAAAACAAATGTGAACACTCCCTTTTAGGGAGGTTCATTTTAGATAAATGATCCACAGCTTATAGAGTAAATAGTATTACAGAAAGAGGCACACAAACATACACACACACATACACACACACAGATACACACACACACACACACACATACACACACACACACACATACATACACACACATACACACAGAAACATACACACACACACATACACACACACACACATACATACACACACACACACACCTACACACACACACCTACATACACACACACACACATAAACATACACACACACACACACACCCGTGGCTCTGAGGCAGTAGGATGTCACATTAATTTGCCTTTGTAAAGACTGAATGACGCTGTTTAAAACCACAAAAAGAGTCAGTCTAACCTTTCCACAAACACGGAGATAAACTGTCAAAGATTTCTATCAGATTACTGGCTTCATGTTCTGCTGTGTGTGTTGGCCCTCGCTCTGCTCAGTAAATTGGAACCATTTGGTTTTCAAATAACCACAAACAGCTATACTCACAATGAATGACTGTCCAACCTCCATCTTGATTCCACATTCTTACATGTCTTTTGCATTCTCTTCCTTTATTAACAGTAGTAATTTTATGCTACCATATAGCGCATATAACCTTAATTCATTTCCATAGAATTAACCAAACTCACATATAAATAATCATTATTTCTGAGTTTCATCATTAGAAAGATCCACAGAATTCCCAGTGGCTCTGTGCAACATGCAACCTCAAGACTCTTCACCGGGATTCTAAAGGTGTTTTTGTATTTCATGGAACTGAAAGAAAACTTTAAGGTCAAATAACATCAAATTATTTCCTGACATTTACCCATCTTGTGCCTCTCCATGGCCAGTCCTGCTCTGTGTCAGAGCTTCAGAACATTGGACCCCTCTGGTACCAGGAGACCCAGTGACACATGTTGAGACCAGTCCAGAGGGCTGGGTGATTGAGATGGACGACCTGTTTGTGTCATCCATTCTGTTAGTGTGACAGGGCAGACACATTGTGACCCTGCTGCTGGGACTCCGGAGGCCAGGCTGGGAAGAAATGATGATTAAAGACACAGGGACTGAATGGGAAAATGTGGATTAATGAAGCACAAATGAAATTAATAACCATGCAATCCCAACAGAAAGCAAGAGCTACATGAGAATATGTCGAGGTGACAAGGGACGCGTCGGCTCGTCTGTTTGTTTTGGCTTCAAGGTGACAGGGAACAAAAAGTTACGCCTGGTAACCTAGATATGACTTGATTAAACTTTTACCTTCTTGGCAGCCGTAGCTATGGCACTGGCAATGTCCTTTGCAGTGTAATATGTCTGTTTCACACCAGATGTAAGGAACTCTTGCAAGCGTTTATTATGACACTTAAGACATGGCTCAAATTACAGTTTTTTTGGATTGCTTACACACTAAAATAAAAAGAAGTACACTATTAGCAAAACCTTACACTCAAGCAGCAAAACATCAGCCCATATTTGCACAACTATAAGCACATTGTCAACTTCACACTTGTTGCAAAACTCTACACACAGTGATTTGCAAAACACTAAACACACTTAACATACATTACACACAAACATCTATCATGAAGTCACTTCCTTGCAATACCAAAGCACTGACTGTCAAATGACCACACCGTCCAACCAATTGGTTCAACACAGTCATCAGGTGTGCAAACACTTGTTTGCTTAATTGTAAACACACCAATCAGGTGTATAAGCACTATAAAAAGCAGCAGGTGAGTTCATCGGTCTTCAAGCACAATGGAAAGAGTCAGAGAAAGAGTAAGACGAGGAGGAGAACGAGGAGAACGAGGAGGACAAGGAGGAGGAGGAGGAGGAAGGGGAGGAAGAGGAATCAACAGAGGAAGAGGAAGAGATGGAGGCCATGCTGGAGGTAGAGGAAGAGGAAGACAAGAAGGTGCTCAAAGAGGACCGAATCTGACAAATGAGATCCGCGCAACACTGGTTGACCACGTTGTCAACCACGGCCTGACGATGATGGAGGCTGGACTGCGAGTACAGACAAATCTAAGCCCATACACAGTGGCAAGTGTGATGAGAACATTTCGACTGGAAAATAGGTATTGTATGAATATCATCATATCAAAAACATCTGCACGGTTTCAGTAACTGCTTACAGTACTGTATTCTATGCACTATCAGCACTTCTGTTACCTTTTCCTGTGAAATTACTGTACTATTGTATACTGTTTGTTTTTTTTCTACATAGGATTGAGGGTCAGGAACGACAAGGGGGAAGGCCTCCTATGTTCACAGAACAGCAAGAGAGGGAGATAGTAAACATGGTTTTGGCCAACAATGCTATAACACTCAATCAGCTCCGAACTAACATTGTCAATAACCACGCCAGTTTCAACGATATCCATCAGGTCTCAACATCAACACTGGCACGCATCCTAAACAAAAACCGTATTCAAATGAAACAAATTCATCGAGTGCCTTTCGAGCGCAATTCCGAAAGGGTGAAACGACTGCGGCATGATTATGCAGAGGTATGTATTCACTTTAGCAGTGTGATCTTGCATACTGTCTCAATCTTTTACTGTACTGTAATATGTATACTACATCTACACTGAACTACACAATTTTGCCTGACACTGTTCTTCAGAGAGTTTTACGAATGGATGGAGAGGAGATCCAGCATGAGTTCATTTACGTAGATGAGGCTGGGTTCAACCTGACGAGAACACGAAGGAGGGGAAGAAACATTATTGGCCACAGGGCTATAGTCAACGTCCCAGGGCAACGTGGGGGTAATATAACACTCTGTGCAGCCATTACACAGAATGGGGTCCTCCACCGCCATGCCCATATGGGCCCTTACAACACAGCACTCATACTTACATTCTTGGACCAATTGCACAACATAACAGCAGCAAATCAAATCGATCATATGCAATACATTGTTGTCTGGGACAATGTGTCTTTCCACCGCTCTGCTCTGGTTCAGAACTGGTTTCAGCAACATCCACATGTCACCGTCCTATATCTTCCACCATACTCTCCATTCCTCAACCCTATAGAAGAGTTCTTCTCGGCATGGCGGTGGAAGGTATATGATCTCCGTCTCCAGGCTGAGGTACCCCTCATCCAAGCCATGGAGGAGGCCTGTGACCAGATGGAGGTAGCAGCAATGCAAGGATGGATTCGTCATTCAAGACGTTTCTTTCCAAGGTGTCTTGCTAATGACAACATTGCCTGCGATGTTGATGAAATTCTCTGGCCAGATCCAGCTAGGCGAAGAGACAATGTCTAGTTTTTTTAGTTTTAGTTTTTTTTTACAGTAAACTTACAGTACGATATGTAAAGTGACATTTTGTTACAGTATTATGAATCTCCATGTCAACATTTTGGGCGTGTTGAGAAATAAATTAGTTTCTTCAGTCTGCAACATTGGTCTTGTGTAGTGTTTGGTGAATTTACATTATATTTGTACTTTGTTGATGGTAGCCTACTCTAATCATAGGGAAGTAGAAGTGCTAAAAGTGTTTTAGGTTTATCACAGCAGAGTGTAACTCGTGCAAACAGAGTATAGTAATGTGAAACGTGTGTGTTTCATATGGTAACAAAGTGTGGTTTTTAAACAGAAGTGTATAGTTTTTACAAGAGTGTTTAATTATGCAAAGGATCTGTAGTGTTTTGCTAACTGGGTGTGTGGTTGTGCTTATTGTGTGTAGTGTTTTGAAAACACGGGCCCTGTTTTGAAAATCGTGCTTAAGCAATCCAAAAAAACTGTAAGTGTTAGCTTACCTTATAGATACATTTTATTTAAGTTGACTGCTTCCCAAAGACATATGTTACTCTATATTTAGTATTTATGAAGATATATGTTTATCTTTATGTAGTATTTATGAAGATACTGTATATGTATATGTTTATTTAGTATTCATGAAGATATGTGTATATCTTTTTGTAGTATTTATGAACATATGTGTATATCTTAATGTACAATATCTCACGAAAGTACACCTCTTATATTTTTGCAAATATTTTATTATATCTTTTCATGTGACAACACTGAAGAAATGACACTTTGCTACAATGTAAAGTAGTGAGTGTACAGCTTGTATAACAGTGTACATTTGCTGTCCCCTCAAAATAACACAACACACAGCCATTAATGTCTAAACCGCTGGCAACAAAAGTGAGTACACCCCTATGTGAAAATGTCCAACTTGGGCCCAATTAGCCATTTTCCCTCCCCGGTGTCATGTGACTCGTTAGTGTTACAAGGTCTCAGGTGTGAATGAGGAGCAGGTATGTTAGATTTGGTGTCATCGCTCTCACACTCCCTCATACTGGTCACTGGAAGTTCAACATGACACCTAATGGCAAATAACTCTCTGAGGATCTGAAAAAAATAATTGTTGCTCTACATAAAGATGGCCTAGGCTATAAGAAGATTGCCAAGACCCTGAAACTGAGCTGCAGCCTGGTGGCCAAGACCATACAGCGGTTTAACAGGACAGGTTCCACTCAGAACAGGCCTCGCCATGGTCGACCAAAGAAGTTGAGTGCACATGCTCAGTGTCATATCCAGAGGTTGTAATAAATGTATGAGTGCTGAATGTAATATTTATGAACATACATGTGTATCTTAATGTAGTATTTATGAACATATATGTATATCTTAATGTAGTATTTATGAAGATATGTATTTTCTTTATGTATGATGGAGCCAGACGCTTCCAGTATGTTGCAGTTCACAGCGTTGGAGGGAAACATTTGCTTGAGGGTGGAATGACTTGTGCCAGGCGTTGATTAAACCACCTGCTTGTCATTTGCAGTTCTTTGCCATCTTCACACACCTGTACTGTATCTTGGCTAATTAGCATTTTCTACTCCTTAGCGTTCCCCTTGTTTCTGATGCAGCTGGAAATCAGTCTTTAATGGGTTGGTGACCTTGTAGTCAATCTTTAGTCTGCCTTGGTTTGCTATTAAAGGAGCTTGAGGAAGGCTGTTTTGGTGGAAGATTTCTTACAGAACAAGGTAACTTTGGGGGGCAGAATGTGCGTTGCTGACTCAGAGCTAATTTCCCTGAAATAAGAATAACTATTAAACATGTTGTAGATGTACCAGACTGAGAACGGTTCTCTCCTATTGTTTCACATGGAAAGGGATGAGATCTGGCTCCAGTCAATGTGGAATAATTAAGTGATAAGGCACAAGAGGCAATTGCTGTATCATGAACACAGTCACAACTAAATGGTATTTTCCGGCCCTGCAGAACAGCAGAGGGTCATTCAACCCATTTACATGTGACTTTATTCATGATACGGCACTACAGTTATTTCTGTCATGTTGCCATGACCCAGTCAGACATTCTTTTTGCATAGTTGCTATGTGAAAAGGACTGGTTGTCCATTCTATCAAAAGCGGTTGTCATGCCGACGGGCTAATGTTCTTGTCCAGAGGCTGGATGTTCCACTAGAATTGTGGAATGGCTGGGTCATTTGCATTAAATCTATGAAGTAATTACGGTTGTGAGGGGGAAGAAAGTATTGACCAGCACATCATTTTCAAATCTACACATTCAATAATGTCAGTAAAGAAACAAACCAAGCAATACCACAGTTAGATGCATTCTAGGATTGTTGGCCACTTGTGAAAGTGGTGCTGTTGAGGTAAAATTGGTCCTCAAAAATGTGAACCATATCTGTCCCTATATCATTTAAACCACTCTCTTACAAAACCGGAATTTGAGGTATCAGTCAATCAATCATTCACATTTATTTATAAATCCCTTTTTACATCAGCAATTGTCACAAAGTGCTTTTACAAAACACCCAGCCTGAAATCCCAAGGAGCAAACAACAGTAGTGTTGAAGCACAGGGGCTAGGAAAAACTCCCTAAGAGGGGCCAAATTTAGGAAGAAACCTAGAGAGGAACCAGGCTCGAAGAGGTGACTAGTCCTCTTCTGGCTGTGCCGGGTGAACATTTTAAGAGTACAAATTGTAATAATAAAAAAACGCACTTGGGCTGTGTCCAGAGTCTATAAAACCTAATCCAGGTCAGAAGCATGACCAGATGGACAAGGACAGGGACAACCGGGTGGAGGGGGGGGAGTGAGGCGGGGTTATCAGAATGGCAGCTGGAATCGTCAGGTTTCGTCTTGATCTGCAACACAACCAGGAGGACTTTGGACAGTGGCAGCAACACATCTTTAGAGCCTGGTCATCGGGAGGTGTGGGCCAAGACCTCATGTCCTCCTAAGTTTGAAATGAGCACAAGGCAAGACACATTTTGGGAGTGCATTCCTTAGGTTTACAAGGATTTACAGTGAAGAAGGAGAACTGACCCTACTCCCACTGGCACAATAATATAACAGCTTAAAACCTTGGGGCTGAGACAGGGGGGTCCAGTGACACTGTGGCCCTATCCGGGGGAGGCCCCAGACAGGGCCCAACCTGAAATGAGGGCTGAGTATAGCCAGTGATTGTACTTATAGTTTATGCACATATAAACAAGATGTTAAACATTGTGACTAAAATGAGAGTTTTAAAAAGAGTTAATTATTTGCAAATGTCCCAGACTGAATCTTTAACCACCCATCAAAAGCACTCTGTAAGTCCATTGCCAATAGCTAATCCAGTAATTGTAAATCCAGCACAACATGACAGCTGGATTTTGCCAAATTCAGAAACTAGCTAGCTGGACATTATAAAAGCCCAATCTAGTGCCGACTTCTCCCATGGGCTTTCAGCAGGACTCCAGAAAAGGCACAGTTTGAAAAAGAACTAGGACGTGGTGTAAAACATGTCTACTTGGGAGGTAGAACTAAATTATTGAAATCCCCTCAATGAACAGACGGAAAATGTTATATTGACTGTGGCTACTTGCTGAATATTTAGAGAAATGTTTACTCAAATCAATACATGCGGTATAAACACAAATGTGTTTTATTTCTATGGCAATGCTAACGCAGAACACGGCTAGCTATCTATCCAGCTAACTCAGCTACGTAAAAAGTTGCCTTGTGTCATCTTTGTAGCGCGTAAGGGGGAGTTAGCATATTAAAAGTCTAAACAAATCTTCAGTCAGGAACTTTAATGATCCCCTTCAGTACCAACCTAAATGCAAGCCTAGAAACGCAGGCAGTGTAACATGAATATGGTAATATTTTTATGGCGGTTGTGATCATTTTCATTTGGAACTGTTTGCTAGTTTCTGTGTAGCTCACTTGGTAGAGCTGCTGTTTATAACCCCAGGGTGGTGTGGAGAAACGTATTCACTGTTTATAACCCCAGGGTGGTGTGGGGAAACATATTCACTGTTTATAACCCCAGGGTGGTGTGGAGAAACTTATTCACTGTTTATAACCCCAGGGTGGTGTGAGGAAACGTATTCACTGTTTATAACCCCAGGGTGGTGTGGGGAAACATATTCACTGTTTATAACCCCAGGGTGGTGTGAGGAAACGTATTCACTGTTTATAACCCCAGGGTGGTGTGGAGAAACGTATTCACTCTTTATAACCCCAGGGTGGTGTGGAGAAACGTATTCACTGTTTATAACCCCAGGGTGGTGTGGGGAAACGTATTCACTGTTTATAACCCCAGGGTGGTGTGGGGAAATTTATTCACTGTTTATAACCCCAGGGTGGTGTGGAGAAACGTATTCACTGTTTATAACCCCAGGGTGGTGTGGGGAAACGTATTCACTGTTTATAACCCCAGGGTGGTGTGGAGAAACGCATTCACTGTTTATAACCCCAGGGTGGTGTGGGGAAACGTATTCACTGTTTATAACCCCAGGGTGGTGTGGAGAAACGTATTCACTGTTTATAACCCCAGGGTGGTGTGGGGAAACGTATTCACTGTTTATAACCCCAGGGTGGTGTGGAGAAACGTATTCACTGTTTATAACCCCAGGGTGGTGTGGGGAAACATATTCACTGTTTATAACCCCAGGGTGGTGTGGAGAAACTTATTCACTGTTTATAACCCCAGGGTGGTGTGAGGAAACGTATTCACTGTTTATAACCCCAGGGTGGTGTGGGGAAACATATTCACTGTTTATAACCCCAGGGTGGTGTGAGGAAACGTATTCACTGTTTATAACCCCAGGGTGGTGTGGGGAAACGTATTCACTGTTTATAACCCCAGGGTGGTGTGAGGAAACGTATTCACTGTTTATAACCCCAGGGTGGTGTGAGGAAACGTATTCACTGTTTATAACCCCAGGGTGGTGTGGGGAAACGTATTCACTGTTTATAACCCAGGGTGGTGTGGGGAAACGTATTCACTGTTTATAACCCCAGGGTGGTGTTGAGAAACGTATTCACTGTTTATAACCCCAGGGTGGTGTGGGGAAACGTATTCACTGTTTATAACCCCAGGGTGGTGTGGGGAAACGCATTCATTCACGTGTCAGTCACTCTAGAGTGTTTGCAAAATTACTTAAATGTAATTGGATGTGTCTGTGACAACAAATATAGTATATCTCATCCAATCAGCATTCAAATAACCAGTTCTACAATTTTATCATCCAGACCTCCATTTGTCACATGTTAAAGATATGCTTAGGTGTTGTATTCCTCTAAAGATATCATGGATCAACAGGCTTCAGGTCCCCAAGGACATACTCAGGCAATCTGAGAGAGTCCTAAAACACACTGTAAGCACATCTAGGAATTTTGGAGACATTGTTATTATAAATGGTAATTTGCCAATATAATGTTTTTGTTTGATTCTGACTGTTACACAACGATCCTGTATTATTGCACAGCTCTACTGGTGTGCGAAAGAGCGATGGAGTAAACCCAGAGGGAAAAGACAGAGTTCACGCAGGGCATTTCTTTGGAAACAACTGAACAGAGACTGTTGTTTAACGTGAAGCTGGGATGGCGGTGGGGGCCTGGGAGGGTTTTGGATGGCGCCGATCACATGCAGAGACCAGTCAGACCTCAGGTGGTCTCAGAGGGGGATGTAGAGTCGACAGGAGTGGGCAAGCCTCAGAGGTCTACTGTAACAATGACAGGCGGATGAGATTTACAAACTGAGAGGCCGGAACCAGCTAGGCACTAACACAGACAGCCCGTAGACAATCCAGCCAACCTCTCTTCACCCTCATAGGAACGAAGTCTAGTGGAATATCAGACGTCAGGTCTTGCTGACCTGATTTGCAGGTGACATCCTAAATGTTACCTTTTGTCAACAACTGCCTGGAGTGCCCGGCAGTGGTCCAAACAGCCCGTCATGATTCCATGAGAGAGGAGAGTTTGTTATTCACTAGTAGTAATTCACTAGTGTTATTCAGCCTTTCCTGTCAACATGCTCATATGGATGGTGAGTCACGTTCACAATACGTCTACTATATATCCCAGATCTCTGAACATCAACAGTGTGCAGGACAGCCTACATGGTTGCTCTGCATGTCACAGTTTGAAGACAGGACCTGAGGCGCAGAGAGGTTGGGAGAAAACCTTCCTTTAATGGTTTCATGAGAGAACAACAAAAAGGAGCAGTAGCAACTGTGAACTGAAGGGCACGAGGCACAAACAATAACACACAACTCAGTGACTCACTTAGAAAAGGGCAACTAAATAGGAGCTCCAAATAGAAGCAATGCTGGGCAGCTGCCTCTAATTGGGGACCTACAAAACTAAACATCCCTACAGGGGGGCATCCCTACAGTCAGGCCCTGATACTGGGAATCGAACTAGCAACCTTTCGGTTACCGATCATATGTTTTAACCGCCAGGTTACATTCCATCTTATATAGTGACACTGAGGAAAACAAGATAATCTCTATGGTGCAGATACTAGGCATGTCTGCTGTATCCTGTTCAACCAGATCCTGTCAAGGCAGAGGTAAGACATGCAGGCTTAAGCCAACAGTTAAACTAATATTGTTAAACCAACAGCATTGAAGTTCCTAATGTGGCTCATGTCATCCAAGTTCATGATGATGGATAACTAGTTAGCTTGAATCTCAGTGTGGCTAACCATTAAAGCATGTGAGAAAGAGAAGTGACAGAGTTAGTGAGAGAGAGTGAGAGGTGACAGGGATTGAACTGATCTCCCAGGTGGTCTACCCTGCAGAGAGATCACACTGGTGACAGGAGCAGAAGCCTCTATCACTGTCAGGTGTCTGGAACATTGGATCCAGGCCTTCGTCAATACTCTGCTTCTGCCAGCTGACTGAAGGAATTATTCAACTTTTATGTTATTTCAGCCCTCTTGGAATCCACTGTAGCTCTGTGGAGGCACTCTGACACTGCAAAACCTGTTTTAGGTCTTTAGGGAATAATTATTGACTTGCCTTGCGTCTTAAATCTCTCACTTCTCCATCGTTGCTATATATTTCAGTATGACACATGTTCCAGTTGTTTGTGTTGACATCAATATGAGGGGTGTTGTAGAAGACACAGGAATCAGCTTTTGGATGGTCTCTAACCAATTAGAGTATTAAAGGTAATGGAAGTTTCTTTGTTGATCTTGCATGTTAAGTTGTGTTTGTCAGATACTCAGAATGTCAAGTATAGACTTTTGTACAAAGAATGTATCATCAGTAGGTTTGCTGCATTTGTAATTCATGTTTAATACATGTATTATGTTTAATGTATTTGTTATGTTTTCTGTATTCATGCTGGTAGAGAATGACCTTCTCTGTCGGTACTCTCACTGTAGTGCTCTACATCTGTCTCTGTTTTCCCGCCTCCCCTGTCTTCCTCCGTCTGTAACCAGTGGAACTCAGCTAGCATCTGTTAGCTTCTTGTTTCCTGTTGCCTGGCTCACACACCATTACTCACAAGCACGATTGTGCTCTTCTTAATTAAAGACAACTCCTCCTCCACCACACAGACTTAGCTGGTATGATGCCTGCACCACTGCCTTTTGGCTCTCAACTGTGTTTCCCCAGCCTTTTAATCCACAATGCATTTTTACCCTCCCTCACCTTGTCCAGGGGTTTGTCGTTCTTACATTGTCCCTAGGACTTGAGGCGTTGGCAAAAAAAAATATTGAAGGAACCGTGGAATGGAGCCATTTGACCTGAATTGGAATGGTTTGGGTAAGGATGGGTTTCAACCAGGTGGCATGAAGGACATGGAAGAACTCATGACCTCCCTATCAAGGGTGTGTTACCTACTGTCCCATGGCAGCAGGTTCAGGTATAAAAGGTAACCAGATGAACCAGTTCCTGGAACACAGATCTCATACCTGCAAGAGCCAGTAAAGGTTAGTGAGAGTGACTGCATAGGTTATTCAGAGTGACTGGATAGGTTAGTGAGAGTCACTGTATATGTTAATCAGAGTGACTGGATATGTTAGTCAGAGTGACTTTAAAGGTTAGTGAGAGTGACTGAATAGATTAGTGAGAGTGACTGTATACGTTAGTCAGAGTGACTGTATAAGTTAGTCAGAATGACTGTATGGGTCAGTCAGTGTGACTGTATACGTTAGTCAGAGTGACTGTATAGATTAGTGAGACTGACTGTGTAGGTCAGTCAGAGTGACTGGGTAGGTTAGTGAGAGTGACTGTATATGTCAGTCAGAGTGACTGGGTAGTTCAATCAGAGTGACTATATAGGTCAGTAAGAGTGACTGTATATGTTAGTGAGAGTCACTGTATAGGTCAGTCAGAGTGACTGTATAGGTCAATCAGAGTAACTGTATAGGTCAGTAAGAGTGACTGTATATGTTAATCAGAGTGCCTGTATATGTTAATCAGAGTGCCTGTATATGTTAGTCAGAGTGCCTGTATATGTTAGTCAGAGTGACTGTATATGTTAGTCAGAGTGACTGTATATGTTAGTCAGAGTGACTGTATATGTTGGTCAGAGTGACTGTATATGTTAGTCAGAGTGACTGTATAGGTTAGTAAAAGTGACTGTATATGTTAGGCAGAGTGACTGTATAGATTAGTCAGAGTGACTGTATATGTTAGTCAGAGTGACTGTATATGTTAGTCAGAGTGACTGTATAGGTTAGTCAGAGTGACTGTATATGTTAGTCAGAGTGACTGTATATGTTAGTCAGAGTGACTGTATAGGTTAGTCAGAGTGACTGTATAGGTAAGTCAGAGTGACTGTATAGGCTATAGATCAACATGTCATACTGTACATGAGCCTTCATGGAATATAACACTTCACCTTCCATCTTGCCGGCTTCAGCAAATCCATTTTTTCTCCTTCATTTGCAATTAGTGAATGTAAATGGAGCAGGTGCTGCTGGCTCTACTGGAATGTATGTTTTACCTCAGGCCCACTTCAGATGGTCGTCTCACAACACAAGCCCAGAGTGGAGCTGTCACAGCCGGCCTCTCCAGCAGCAGCTTGTTGTTGTCACTGCAATCACACAAGTTCCTACAGGCTGAGCCAAGCAGGTCTGACAGCACACCAAGAAACACACACGTTGGAACACCCACACACACACACACACACACTCAGGCATGTCTGCATGTGGACTTGAACACACACTCAGGCCTGTCTGCATGTGGACTTGAACACACACTCTGGCATGTCTGCATACAGTCAAGGTCAACTCTACTGGGGATGGAGGTGAATTATTAGACTGCACACATTTGGTTTCTGGGTATTTTTACTTTTGTCAGTACTGCAAATTATCAGGTTCACACTCACCTTCTCTCCATCTTCAGTGGAACTCTTTTCCAAAGTAGTCTCTCTTTTTCACACATCTCAGCGATTTAACATCAGTTTTCTTTTTGTTTTCTTTTGGCAAACAGCATTCAGTCTCATCCACTGTAAACATCTGTGACCTCATAAGATGAGATTTGACACAGTATTAAAAATCCATAGCAGGTATCATGTCTTAACCTTTGAGATCGAGCCAAGTTCCAAGTTCAAGTCATTCCTATGGTTTCCTGTTTTTCTTAAACTGCAAACCAGTACGTTTGATAAAATCCCCTCACTTTAGCAAGCTAGCTGGCTTACACAGCACAGCAATCATTTTATTCTTGCATCTTTATGATACTTCACATGTCTGAAAAAAATTGGGGTTTTTGCCATTGCATCTGTTATTTTGGAGGAACATGATTTAAAAAAGGTTGGTCCTTCTATTCCACGACCACACAGTGAGAACGAGCCAGATGAAGACAGAGTCAACAAGGCCATGATTAGGAACATTAGAAACAGCCTAAAGCTGAACACTACAATGTCGTATGTAGTTGGATGTGATCCAACATTTGTTTATGAAAGCCAACTACTCTTTTTGATCATCAAAGTATTTTGTCTCACAGCGTAGAATTCCTAACTTCTCATCACTGATGTAATTGTGTAGCAAGGGTTCAAAAGAAATGTGTTATTCTTTTAGAAATGTTTAATTACATTTCAATTGTTTAGTGTGAGATTAGCGTCAGGTTAAATAATGAGGCCCAAGTTGTTTTATTTTCCTGTCCACTTGATTTTGGTGAAGGTTATTAAGGCCCTATGGAATCTATTTTATTATTTGCCTGAAAATATTTCTTGGTTTTCTATTCAGTTTTGTTATTATTCTCCTCCTACCCAATTTTGTGAGGTCAAATTATTGATTATGGCTTAAACCGCTTCCAGTGGGTTTGGGTGGAATACATCCTCTGATGCACCTCCCCAACCTGATTGGAGAGACTGAGGGAATCTGCTGATCCAGGTCAGAACCCTGGTCCCACTGATGCAACTTTAATATGAGGCTTTACATCTGTGCCATTCAGGTTTCAAGTATTTCTGTTTTGGTTTTTGCTAAAATTTTAAACATTGTAGACATTCTTCCACACCATACACTGTCACAGACAGAAAGTCAAACACAGAGTCAGAGACAGGGAGTCAGAAACAGGGACTCAAGGACATGGACTCAAAGACAAGGAGTCAGAGACAGGGAGTCAGAGACAAGGACTCAAAGACAAAGAGTCAGAGACAGGGAGTCAGAAACAGGGACTCAAGGACATGGACTCAAAGACAGAGAGTCAGAGACAGGGAGTCAGAGAGGACCACAGACAGAGAGTCAGAGACAGGGAGTCAGAGAGGATCACAGACAAAGTATCAGAGACAGGGGCGTGCCTTCAGTAAGCTGAAGTAATATACAAATCCCTGATCTGTTTCATGTCTTATGATTAACTTGTTTGAGTCAATTCAATGTAACTTTTTAAAGGCAATTAGAATATTCAGATGCATGCTGGACTGTTGTAAATATGTTTGTGTTTGTAATAATGCATGTGTACATGTGTTTCTGTTAGTGTGCATGTGTACATGTGTTTCTGTTAGTGTGCATGTTTGCCCACAACTGTAAGTGTGTGTGTGTTATTTCACTGACAAGACCCTTATTCCCAGCAGCTGTCGGAATGCATTAAAGGAAGGCTTGTTGTTAAGTCTGGGGCTTAAAACCCTGCCAAAAAGAAAGCTTGGCGAATAACAGCATTAATTCTGTGATTTGAGCCACCACTCAGACACGCGTTTAAAAGTGCTTAAAACTAGCAGCTGGTGTCAACAAGGTAATAAAAGCGGGCGCAGGGGAGCGCTCTGCCCGATTAGAGCCGGGGACAGAGACACCCATGCTGCTTGAAACAGTAGTGTGGTGGGCATGCTGGATACAGAGCCTGGCACACGGTATTACCAGATATGCCAGATATGCCTGTCTGCAGCAGGGAAAGAGAGGAAGAAAGCCCCCCCCCCCCCCCCCCCCACACACACACGTCCCCTGTCATCAGCATTGGAATACAGTTTGATAACTTCACCGACAGCAGTCGCTCCAGTCAGAGCTATCATCTGCAACTAGATGGAGTCATGCCAGAGGTAGCGTGGAAACCTTTGGAGCCCCAGACACTGGTTTCATATCCATTACCCAAAGAGGAGCAGCTGAGGTGGGATTAGAAAGCGAAACGCGTGGCGCTCTCTGGGTCAAATTGGCTAACCCTAAACACCAGCCCTCTCAACTCTGTAGGAGAATCATCAGCACCAGCGAGGTTGAGATTTTCATTAAAAAGTTAAAATTTGGTTGGACTTGTGCCACGATGTGCATTATGATACTAACCAACTCCCCCTCAACTTGTCCTTCAAGTTATGACGGGGACTCTCTAATGTTTTTACACTTCACTCTAGTCCTCACCTCTCTCCTAAAATCCCTGCTCACTTCCAAAATCTCCCTTCACACGTGGAAGAGAACATAATGTTTCGCTGCATTTTTTCTGCCTGTCAGTCAAAATGGACAAAAAAGTACTCATTGTCTCCAAGGTTAATTTGCTGCGAGATGCTGAGAGACCTCTATACCACATGGACCCGCTCATCCAGATGCCGTTTGAGGTAGCAGCTAGCCTGCCTTCGCCAACCCACACACTGAAGGACTGATATAATAGCACTCATAACCCTGCAGTCCACGTCAGCTGTCTTTATTGTTTCTACTTCCCGTACTAATCCCAGAATACAGCAGACCTTGAACTAATCCCAGAATACATCAGACCTTGAACTAATCCCAGAATACGTCAAACCTTGAAATAATCCCAGAATACGTCAGACTTTGAACTAATCCCAGAATACGTCAGACCTTCAACCAATCCCAGAATGCGTCAGACCTGGAACTAATCCCAGAATACGGCAAACCTTCAACTAATCCCAGAATGCGTCAGACCTTGAACTAATCCCAGAATACGGCAAACCTTCAACTAATCCCAGAATACGTCAGATCATCAACTAATCCCAGAATACGTCAGACCTTCAACTAATCCCAGAATACATCAGACCTTCAACTAATCCCAGAATACGTCAGAGCTTCAACTAATCCCAGAATATGGCAGAACTTCAACTAATCTCACAATATGGCAGACCTTCACCATCACTGCCCTCCTGACATCATCACCTCAACATGGGGAAGAGCAGCGTTCTTCTTTCTTTGTTCCTATCTCTTCTATCTTTCTTTTCCTTTTTTCTTGACAATATCCAGCCGTTCGTTTCTCACTGGAGGGCCATCTGTTACTAGGCAGGCTGAATGCTTGCTTGAAATATGCCCGCTCTAATTAATTCAACCAAATTGTTTTAGAATAGATTAAAACAATAACGGCAGCACATAAAAGGTTATTTCAAGTACACCTCTTAACTAATCTCATAAAAGTAGACTGTTCTTGGTTTAGCCCACACGGCTATGTTCGTGTGCTAGTTTTCCAAATCCCATCAAAAGGAGAGTTAGCGCTGTTGCTTTAACTTTGCTGTCATTTCTACCTGGTGTTGTTCAGGGTCTGATGGAGGCTGTGACCTATGGGTGGTAAACACCTTGATGCTCTCAGCAGGTTGACCTCTAAGTGTCCCCGGGCAGGAGGCCAGTAGTTTGGGAAGGTCGTCCCTTTGTTGTCACTCCCATGATACCATTCCGCCTTAATGGTCATGTTTCCCTTCACTAAAGCTGGTCATCATCGAAGATGATCCAAGTGATGCTAGAATGTAACAACCCAAGCTTGACTCCTTCTGTAGATCCACTGGGGAAATACTGTTCCATCATCACTAACAGTGAAATTGTTCCATCATCACTAACAGTGAAAGAGTTCCATCATCACTAACAGTGAAATTGTTCCATCATCACTAACAGTGAAAGAGTTCCATCATCACTAACAGTGAAATTGTTCCATCATCACTAACAGTGAAAGAGTTCCATCATCACTAACAGTGAAATTGTTCCATCATCACTAACAGTGAAAGAGTTCCATCATCACTAACAGTGAAATAGTTACATCATCACTAACAGTGACATAGTTAAAGCATCATTAACAGTGAAACAGTTCCATCATCACTAACAGTGAAATAGTTACATCATCACTAACAGTGAAATAGTTACAGCACAAGAAAAAGTAACAGTGAAATAGTTACATTATCATTAACAGTGAAATAACGTAGTTGCAGCACCACCAACAGTTAAATACTATGTTATGTATTATGCTCAGTGATAGCAGGCCCTGGATGTAGGACAGTTGACACAAAAGGGTACAGCATCAGTCAGGTATGCAGATGTGGCTCCATTCAAGGAATACTGCCTGAAAGCATTGAGTTGTTGTTGATCAGAGGAACAGCAACCTCTGTCCTCCCTGGAGAGAGGAGGCATTATAGATTTCATGGTGGGCGTAGAACTCAGCTCTTGTTATTTTCCAATGCTCAAGTTCGTTAGTGCTCTAGTGGCTTTGCCGATGCGCTCGCGAAACATGCCTGTGTGTTCCTTTTGGAGGTGTAATCACGCACGCACACACACATTCCCGCACAAACACACACATTCCCGCACAAACACACACATTCATGCTCAAACACATGCACACACGCGCAAACACATACACGCATGCTCACTCTGTGCCGGGTGTATTCTTCAAGACAAGGAATATGATAATGAACCTGGGCTTGATAGAGTAATTAACTGGGCTAAATGAAGATCCCTTGAGGTTCAGAGATGGCTAGCAGATGTTCTTTGAAATCCATTAAAGAGGAAACATCTTGTGAGGGGCGGAGTTGGCAGGGGGCGAGGAAGGAGTCTGTGTGGGTGAAGAACGTGGCGTGGGGCAGTCCTGACATCTTGTATCTGGACATGCTGCCTTTGTCACAGTGAAGCCTGCAACATGGGGGGAACAGTGGACCGCCAGGGTCCGTAAAACACAACGAGGCACAGTATCTTCAGCTCCATGTAGAACAGGAACCGCAGAAATATGGGGTACGGATCAAATGAGACAGAATCAAATGGCAACAAGGGCAGTGTTTTGTTGGCTTGAAGATGTTAGAACCTTCCGTTTAAGGTCTTCCATTCCTTCGTGGTGTGCTTCTCTATGGTGCTCAGTGCTTACAGCTCCTCAGTTGGAGGGCGGATCGAATCGACAGGCTGCCTTCACCTCTTGGCTGTTGATTGGTGGATAGCATAGAAGCAGCGTAAGTGGCACAACCAGAGGCGATGTCACACTCTACCAATAGACTCACACAGAGAAGAGCCATCTGCTTCCCTGTCTAAACTTTGGAACAAAGATACAAGGCTGTCAAAAGTTCCCCAATGGGAAAAATGGCTTCTCACGCACACATTAGTTTTGGATCTAATTTCACGCTGTTGGTGAAATGTTTCCATGCAGAGTGCAGGTCTCAAAGGGCTTGACTTTAAATGGACAAATATACACATATTTAAATGGCACTGTGTGAGACGTTTCCTCTGAAATATTCAGAAAAGGCAGACGATAAGACAATAAGCAAGTGAATAAAACTGAGGTGGTTCTATGTGTGAGTTTAACATGTGTGTTTGAGTGTGTGTGTGTGTGTGAGAGTACAGAAGCACATGCTAGTAAACTTAGGTGGTTCTATGTGTGAGTTTAACATGTGTGTGTGTGTGTGTGTGTGTGTGTGTGTGTGTGAGGACAGAGGCACCTGCTAGTAACGAGTTAGTTTGTTAGTTTGATTGAGTTAATGTGGGTCATTATATGGACAGTAGGTGTTAACCAGTTGCAGGAAGTATATAGGCACTTCCTGTTCCTGCCTTCCCACTCACTCTCTGGCGTCAGATTACAGCTGCCACCCGTGGGTTTCTGGTCATGGTGGATATCTAACACACTTGACTAACACACTTGACTGGAAACGCCATTGAAGCACTTGAAGGGAACAGTCTTTGTTTCTGATGAAACTGGAGAGTTTGGTGGACTAGGCTAGAACTTGAACCTCAAGTGACCTTATTTTATTGTGTCATACCGTCTTACACAAACTCAAAAGTGCACACTTTCTCTCTCTCCTTCTCTCTCTCCTTCTCTCTCTCCTTCTCTCTCTCCTTCTCTCTCTCCTTCTCTCTCTCCTTCTCTCTCTTTTAAATCACACACACGCAATTACTCACATACACACACACACACACTAACATTCTCACACACACGCACCTTTCTGAGTGCCATATTATGACATGCTTAATATCTTCCAGGAGTTCTCTGCTCACCTTTGCCAAAATACTGAGTTTACATAATGAGAGAAGAATGCAAGTACCCAGAGCATAATGCTCTAACATGAGAGGTCACAACTGATATGAAGTCATGACATTAAGCTTCTGCTTCTCCCCAACAAGGCCATTTTTGAAACAGAATTAAACATCACTCTTTCTAATAAATCTCTACATGTGACGTGAAATATGCTGACATTTTGACATGTTACTATCTGTAACAGCACATAGGATGAGAAACAGAACATGAATGAGTTACAGTTTTGGTCCTATCTACCATAAACAGTGTGTGCGCTAGTGTCGATAAAATACAACTGTTGTGTCTGGATGTGCCGTATCACACCGCCCAACGGCCACTCTTCCTGTTTACTGATAAGTCAGTTGATATACAGTGTCTGACTGAGAATTCTTGGTAACTTTAGTGTATGTTTTGAGAAGGGGGAAGTTCTAAATCATTTGTTCGCTTCAGATGGCAGTTGGTTTGCAGTGGTCCAGGGTTTCTTACCTTTTGGACCCAGCATCCACAGATTTAGTGGTTAGCTAGCCTAGCAGTTAGCTTTTATGATCAGCTCTACAGTGTTATTGGTTAGCTTAGCAGTTAGCTCTTACGAGCAGCTCCACAGTGTTATTACTTAGCCCTGTTTGGGCTAGCTGTTAGCTTTTAGGTCCAGCTCTACATTGTTATTGGTTGGCCTAGCTGTTAGCATTTAGGCCCAGCACCACAGACTTAGTGGTTAGCCTAGCAGTTAGCCTCTGCATCAGGTTGTCAGAGAGATTTGATGAGCCCACAGTTTGTTGTCCACTCTGGGATAAACTGATAGTACATATCATTCAAGTCTGAATCATGTACACATAAGATGTTATGTTATGTAAGATCTTTCAGAGAACAAGACCACATTGGATACTCACTGCCTTTGCCAATGTGCTGTATTTTTGTTGGTTCGGTCACCATCTTTGGCTGCCACAGAAACCTTTATAATAATAGTCATGGGACCAAGCTCTCTACATGATACTACAGTCAAACAAACATGACTCTCTACATGACACTAGAGTCAATCAAACATGACTCTTGTCAAGCATGGATGCGCACACGTACTGGATCATAGAAACATTAATGCCAGTAAGAATATTAAAGATTCTCTGAATTTTTTAAGAATTCAACGACTAGGTCAGAGCTATTCAATCATTTTCTTACAAGGTTATTTAGGGAGGGCCAAAAATGTTATATCTGAGATTATTCTTCCTAAAACTTTATTTATAAAACATCCACACAATTTAAAATCTGTTAGTATTTATTTAAGTGGCTAAAGAGTATTTGAGTGACAAGGGCTCATTTTTTTATGTGGTATTTCCACATTATTACAGACTGCTATTGAGAACAAAGGATGTTTTAGACCGGTGCAAAAAGTTAATCTGTAAAACCTTCCAAGCTGACCGAAGCACTCACTGGTGGTTAACCATTGCGATATGTAGGCAAAAGGAGCAGGAACGGCACACCTGTCGAGGCGAGAGATGCTGCCCGGGGGAGTAGAACACTAAGAAATGACCGCACACACAGATGAAATTATTTATTTACGTTCCGACAGACAAGCTGTCTTCACCAGGGTATCATGACCACGGCGGTACAAAAGAAATAATTATCAACAGCTTTGTCCGAATGCCATTACTCAAACATATCTCTCGCATACACCTCCCCCTCCTCCTACCGCTCCCTCCCCCTCCTCCTACCACTCCCTCCCCCTTCTCCTACCGCTGGTCTTGAATCAACACGTCCTTGTTGACACTCTCATTGCCGCGGTGATGACAAAGCCGGCCTTCCAGCCTGCTAGCGGGAAACAGCGCTGTTCTAGTCACCATCTGTCACAGCCAGCCAGAGAAGATGATGAAGTTAGCATCTTCCCACCACAGCCACCCCATTCTGCACACACACACACACACATACACACACACATCCAGAGTCTTCATGATGAGTCAGACGCCCAGCCAAGCACCCAGCTCCAGTCTGACCAGGCCTCTCCTGCAGGCCTCCTCTAGGGAGGATCTAGAGAGCTTGTGTGTGTTTATTTGTGTGGGTCTGTGTGTTTTTGTGGGCGACCAGGATGTGTGCACGGAGGAGGTTAAGGGGGTTGACGTGGACGTGCACGATGCCTGCAGGTGTTTGAGCTCCGTTGCTTTGAAAGGTCGTTTTTATGTTGCTGAACGTAAATGTACTTGTGATCCCTGAAACCCTGGTGTCTTTGTTGGGGCTGTGAGACTACAGCGTAACGATTCCAGAAGGAATCTTTCATTTTAAAAGGCACAGCACATCTACAAACTAGATAATTGTCTTGATTAGAAAGTGGTGCATATTTCTTTTAAATGTCTTTAAGTTAATGACAATTAATGAAAGAATGAATATACCTTTGCTGAAAGGAAAAAATAATGAAATTGGCAGGTGGTGCAGTTAAAGTCGTCTGATGGATTAATATAATCAGTTTCGGTTTAAAACCTGATTTTTATCTTAACATGACTACCAACAAATCTTTTAATGACAGACTAAATCAGCCTAAATCTAATAATGTAACAACGAGGAACCCAGATGATGAGCAGTGTCTGTTCTGGAACTACCTTAGACCAACCATCACACGTATCAGATACCAGGACTGGGAGCAAAGAAGCGTCAGGAGATATTTAATTAAGACAACAGTTCAATTAACAGCTCAATTAGCCAAGGTAATTAGGGTCTCTGTTGGAACAAAAGCCTGCACACGCTCAGTGCGTCCTAGTGCAGGACCTGGGTAGCTAAACCCCGCTACAGGCCACGTAATCCTACTTAATCGACGGATGGAAATGTTTGGCTCAAACTGCCTGGAAGGAGAGAGACCGGAGCAGGATTTCTTATTTCCAGTTCTATCTGTGATTCCAGCTCACTGATTTCAGGCAGGCTAATTTAGGTTAATGTATAGCTTCAGGCTCTTTGGAAATGAGTCAGGCTATAGGTTCAAAGGGGTACTATGTAGCCGGTATTTTGAAAGGCAGAAACACACAGACAAACAACAGAGGTCCTGTGTTTTCGTTGACAGTGTCGTACCCAGTCGTCTCAGTGAGACTCAGCCTTGGACAGGTAGGAGCTCTCTGGAGGTTGGTGATGGAGGGGGGACCTCAGGCTGTTGTTCCGGCCCCCAACACTGTGCCGTTGCCTGGCAGAGATCTGCCCCCTGAGCCCCCGCTCAGTCAATTAAGACCCGTGCACCAGCAGGTATGCAGCCCAATTAGCTGGCTTGCAATATAGTCCCCCACCCCCACTGGATCCATTAGAGGCTTGGAGACACCTGATGACACGTCCATAATATGGTGTGTCCGTCACCATGTGTGTTGTTGTGCTGTGGGAAGTGACCTCGGGTATGGTGTCCCCACCAGCTGTGTGTGTGTGTGTGCAGACCTGGCCCTGCTACACACACAGGTCCAGTAATGAGCCCAGACCAGACCAACTGCAGCAGGACCGGAGCTCTGGTTCTACATGAGGTGTATGATATCGCCTCGCTTTGACAAGAAATGTTGTTCGGCCTCTACCAATTGCTGTTGGAAATGTTTCTGCAGGGCCAATAAGAGAACTGTATGTTTGTTCCTGAGGTGATTTGACCAGCTGAAGAGCCAATCATAGAACTGTATATTCAGGTCTGAGGTGATCTAACCACCTGCAGAGCCAATAAGAGAACTGCACATTCAGGTCTGAGGAGATCTGACTGTCGATGATCGCAGCAGTTCTATTTCATACATCAGCTTTGTACTAAGCTCACACAAAACATGATTTCAAAGCTTTGTTTTCAGTGGCATCTGAACCAAGCTTTTCTGAATCTTGTGACAGACAGGAGATGACAGTTAAAGTGAGGAGAGCTACGTGTTGCCACATTCGGCCCCACACTTCCCTATGTGTCGTCTTACTTCATCTCTCCCCACCAGCTGTGCCTCCTGACCACTATCTGCCAACCACAGCCTCCATATGGCATGTGATTCGCTCACAGCCCAGCACCCTGATGCCCGGCTTCCTGTCCCAGGGAGGCCCTCCTTGTCGAGCCTCGCAGCCGCCTGACGCCCGGCTTCCTGTCCCAGCGAGGCCCTCTGTGTCTCCTCCGCCCCCCTCCCTGACCAAACGCCTGTACTACCGGCTTCCTGCCAGCTGCTACTGGTCATACATGAGATACTCTGAAGCTCTCCCATTACCTTTTGCTCTATCCCATTGCTTTTAGCTCTATCCCATTGCCTTTAGCTCTATCCCATTGCCTTTTAGCTCTATCCCATTGCCTTTTAGCTCTATCTCATTGCCTTTTAGCTCTATCCCATTGCTTTTAGCTCTATCCCATTGCCTTTAGCTCTATCCCATTGCCTTTTAGCTCTATCCCATTGCCTTTTAGCTCTATCTCATTGCCTTTTAGCTCTATCCCATTGCCATTAGCTCTATCCCATTGCCATTAGCTGTATCCCATTGCCATTAGCTATATCCCATTGCCTTTTAGCTCTATCCCATTGCTTTTTTGCTCTATCCCATTGCCTTTTAGCCCTATCCCATTGGCTTTTAGCTCTATCCCATTGCCTTTTAGCACTATCCCATTGCCTTTTGCTCTATCCTATTGCCTTTCTACACAAAAAAATTAACTCAGTTTAGGATATTAGATTTAAAGCCTTTGGTAAATATTATTATGCTCTTCAGTAGCATTTTGCATTGCTTTCGTAAAATAATTTCAGAGAGAAGGAAATACTGCCCATGCTGTGTGATCCCGGAATATGTTGCTGTAATACTTGGCTTTTATGGTACAAACTAGAATTATATTATTAATAAATGGCCCAGAATTATAAAAGAAGGTTCAACATGCTAGGATATATTAATAGTTGTAGTTAGTATTTATTAGTGTAATTCATGAGATACGTTATACATTTTGAAATATGTACTTTAATTTGTGGAATGTAGTTAATGTTTTGAGTGTCTTAGTGCATTTTGGGAATGGAATGTGTGATTCTGGCCAACAGTGTTTTTAGTTTGGGGCTGTGTGTTTACTGTTTTGAAAACATGAATTCTGCAACACATTTTTTTTTGTCTAGAACAGAGCTTCATAGATCCCCATGAATACGTTCTGTTATGTCACTACCTCAAAGGGATTCATCAGAGATCCCCATGAATGCATTCTGTTATGTCACAACCTCAAAGGGATTCATCAGAGATCCCCATGAATGCATTCTGTTATGTCACAACCTCAAAGGGATTCATCAGAGATCCCCATGAATGCATTCTGTTATGTCACTGCCACAAAGGATTCATCAGAGATCCCCATGAATACATTCTGTTATGTCAATACCGCAAAGGATTCATCAGAGATCCTCATGAATACATTCTGTTATGTCACTACCGCAAAGGATTCATCAGAGATCCCCATGAATACGTTCTGTTATGTCACTACCGCAAAGGATTCATCAGAGATCCCCATGAATACGTTCTGTTATGTCACTACCGCAAAGGATTCATCAGAGATCCCCATGAATACGTTCTGTTATGTCACTACCGCAAAGGATTCATCAGAGATCCCCATGAATAAGTTCTGTTATGTCACTACCACAATGGATTCATCAGAGTTTTTGAGATTCAGAGGGAAATTGGCTGATGGGAAGCCTAGAACAAAGCGCCCAAGTAACAACACCTATAATGGCTGAGGCTAAAACCTCATGTTCTTCTCTCCATTATCACCACTGGTAAGGGGTTATTTTGAGCTGTGACTTCACTCAGCAAGAGCAAAGAGCAGCAGTGTTGTTCAGAGAGCAAAGAGCAGCAGTGTTGAGTGAGAGCCGAGTTGCACCACTGTGAGATGCTGAGTCATAAGGAACTGGGCCAAATCCGGTCGGGGTCACTCAGCTTGGCATCCAGGGCTGCTTCTCACTTCACAATGCCGGTACTGAGACCTGCCACAGGTGGCTCACAGCAAAACCGTGATTAAATGCTGACTCATGTCTTACAAGACACAGTCTAATGGAATACATTTACATTTACGTTATTTAACAGGCGCTCTTATTCAGAGTGACAAACAGTTAGTGCATTCATTTAAAAACAGCTAAGTGGGAAAACACGCAACCCAGTATGTAGGATATAGCTATCAGCACAATCAGTGCTAGAATGAAGGGCGATCAAACCTAAAATAATGGTTTAATGATTTAAGTAGGACTGTATCTAAATGTACAGCATTAAAACATGTATTCATTTCTATAAAAAAATTAAAACTACAGCCAATGTCAATGATCGTTACCATTGTAGCTAAAAATTGCCGCATTCAAAATTAACATTTTGCAAAGATTTTGCATCTGTTAAAGCAAAAATCAAAGCAACATTGTAAATTAAGTGTTTCTGTTTAGAAATCATAATTACTTAAACATAATAGAACTCAGGCCATCGACACAAATGCCCCATCAATACTGTAGGACACAGTATATACATGGACAGCCTTGTTGCTTTAACAATAATATTAATAAAATCTAGATAATAACCTGTTACTGTATTCCCATGGATGTTGTCATTAACAAGAAACCAGAAAATGGGTATGCTGTCATTTGAATTCATTTATTTTATTTCTTAACTGAAAATGCTAGCAACAAAGTGGACACGACTTATGTTGGAATAGAGTTTCTGTTTTCTTAAGTAATACAAAGATGGAAACATCCTTGACCTTTGAAAGCTATAATGATGTCGAAGGTGAGAACCAAATATAATGCGGATAGATCTTTGGTGTTGTCTATATTTGGTCTATATTTGGTCTATATTTGGTCTATATTTGGTCTATATTGTGGTAATATCTTTTAGATGACAATACCAACCCTGTCGTGATAACTTGATAGGCGAGTACATCGGCTGAATGGTGGTTTGCTCAGTCTTGTAATGGAAAGTGTTGCAGGATTTAGCTGTCTAGACGGCTAACTAGTTGAATGTTTTCTAGTTTTCTTACGATTTTTCTTATGAAACTGACATAGCTAACTAGACAACTAATTGTCCGGTTCAGTTCATGTGTCAGACGATAGAAAAGTCGTCTGGCCACAAAATGAGTGTTTCATTTGTGAAGTGATGAGCCATCCCTTTCACTAGCTAGCCAAGAGCGGAGGCAGTAATGTTGACTTTGTCGATGTTGTCACTTGATTGTGTTGATATCCTGTATCTGCACTTATCTATATAAAATCAAATGTCTTGAGATTTTGTGCCTTATGTTTACTTTGTTATGATGACAATAGTTCAGACTTTAAATGATTGCTTGCTCAAGCTCATCAAAAAGCGTTTTGACATGCAAACTTAGATGTTCATTCTTGTTTCTACGGATATCAGTATACGACCCCAACTGCTTGCTGAAGTTTACGTACTATCTGATTAGTCAATGAGGCCAGGGTTGCCAGATTGTAATAACAATATACTGCACAATCACCTGCAGACTCCATAAAAACCTGCCCAAACTCTATTTTTACTATACAAGCATATCAGTAAATCAACCCGACAAGGTAATTTTTGCCCGAATTTTTGCCCACCCAATTGAGTGGGCAACACTGAATGAGGCTATTTCAGAAATTGAATAGGGGCAAAACAGTGCTGCGTTTGCAAAGGATGAGTGAGAGGTAGATTTTTTGTTTTAAGAGACACTTGTTTATTTTAACCTCCTGTGCTTTGATAATGTATGCATTTTTTATTTCTCTTAGCTATTTTGGATAAGTATAATATCCAATCATAGCGCAGACACCTGTCCTCTAAGAAGGACAATAGGTTTAAGTTAAGCAGAATGAAGTACATGGTGCAGGAAGCCTAAAACACAGTGTCAATATATACAGACACAGGGACTCAGGAGGTTAAGTGTCTAGAAAATGGGAGAAAACTAATTAGTCATGAATGTGGTGTCAAATTAAAGAAGAGGATGTGCTCTTTAAAAACAAAGTTCACTTGTGTAATTTGTTCTTGGTTTTTGTGCTTTCTGCTTGTTGGAAATGTGTGACACAATATGATTTATTTTGATAATTCTCACTAATCTTCAGCAGCATTCTAGAATTCTATTGGGGTCTAAAAGGATTAGTCAATCAAATGATTTAGTGGAATGTTTGTTGGGCCCTAAAAACACCTATATGTAAATGTACGTGTTTTTATGTGTTTATATGTATAAATGTACGTGTTTTTATGTGTTTATATGTATAAATGTGCGTGTTTTTATGTGTTTATATTTATAAATGTACATGTTTTTATGTGTTTATATGTATAAATGTACTTTTCTATATTTATATGTAGAAACATACATTTATATGTATAAATGTAAGTTTCTATATGTTCATATGTAAATGTATATGTTTGTATATATTCATATGTAAATGTACATGTTTGTGTACATTTATATTTTTGTATATGTTTGGGGTTGGCTTCATTCATGTTTGTAAGTGCTGTGGTAAGAACTCCATTTACAATTTTCCTCGACCTCACTGTGACCTCTTTTGAGTTTCTGTCTTTGTTTCTGTTTTTCTATGTCTGTGAGTTTGTGTGTGTGTGTGTGTGTGTGCTCCAATGTATATTCACATGAGTGGACAGTGGGCTTGAAGAGACTGTTACAAGGAACCGTGCCTTGCCAGAAATAGGTCAGCCATTACGCCCTGGGGCTATCTCCACAGTTTGCATGTAAATCGCCAGTACACTTCTCTCTCCCTCTCTTTCTTCATTTTGTCTCTCAATGAACGACCTTCCACTCCTCTTTTCCCCAGCAGCCCTGCTGTATGCTGTCCCATTGTACACTCCCCATATTAAACATTAATGACAATAATATCAAGTGGATCCCATATCCGGGGTTTTGTTTGAAGAGAAAGTGCAGACGGGAGAATTCCAGCAGTAGTTCTTCTATCTGGCCCGTAGCCATTCCTCCGGCCCGTGCTCCCTGAATAATGCATGGGATCTTTTTTTTGTTGTTTTACTTCTGTAGGATATAGGGTGAAATTAGCATAGCCCTGCGTCTGCATCTATTAAGACACTGGTTAATAAGCATTGGCCCTGAGGACCTGAGGAGAAGGTTAGCCCCTACTGGTGTATGTCTCTATTTAACTGTTTATAAAGAATTATTTTTAGGACAAGGAATACACAGTGGATACCTTTACCAATGTATATCTACTTGGACACTGTAGAGGAGGTGTACTATCAATAAAGCTAATTCATTATATTTTCTATTTGGGCATTTTAGAAGATGTTGACTCTAGTACTGCAAAGAAAGGACCCCAAGGAATCATTAAAATCAATAGACATACAGTTTGGGTTATTGCATTGATGTTGTATGCCCTGAGAGGACATTAACCAGGGTTAGTGCTTACCTCTACAACAACCATAACTTTACCATAACAATAACTAATACTAACCAACCCTAACCCTTAACCATTTTACATTTCGACATTAGTTTAATTACTTTATGAAAGAAATGGGAGAAGATATCACAAGGAAAAATGATAGGATACTCCTTGTTCTCTTTCATTTTTCCTTTTGATACTCCTTGTTCTCTTTCATTTTTCCTTGCGATATCTTCTCCCATTTTTCCATTGGCTCAGAGCTGGTGTCTAGCATCTAGTGATTATACAAGACGAAACGCTCAGCGTAAAACGCTAGCCGTGGGTGGTCATCAAAACACAGCATGAGGTGAGTTAGTGATCAGAGAAAAGACGTAGTGTCAAGTGGTCGCAGGTGTACAATCACTTCAGTGTGTCACAGCCTTTAGATTCCCTGGAAACTGCCTCTCCCCTGACCCCTGATCAAACCCCAGGTCACACTTACAGATGATGTTACAGTATAGTTTTGGGGATGTTTTTTAAAACACATTATCAACAATCACAAACATGATTGCATGTGAGAACATTTCTCTTTCCTAGCTCACCATAAGCTTCTCGACAGCGAGTCTAATATAGATGGGAGTCTGGCTTGCCAGGCAGCAGTGAGTCTACCATCTTTCAGTCTGTCCTCAAGTGGGGGGCAGAAATTCCTAAGTCATCAAGCCGTGCAGAATGGTCACTAATCCCACTGTAGAATACCTTTCATCTGAAGGGGAAAGACTCAGCAAAGCCCTGATCCGTGTCTGGAGCCAGACCCTTGGTAAAAGGGACCACGGGGACAGAGCCTGGCGGGGGCTATGTTGGTGGGGGGGCTGAGTGGGGGGGGTTGTTCGTCATGTGATACGGCCCTGGTGCCAGCTGAAGGTGTCTGGCTCTATAACATGGGCAGCCTGACATCCACAGTCCCAATCTCACAAGGTGACACCAAGACGCAGTGCTTATTTAGGGCTGTTTACCTGTTAAGATTGTAATTCATGAAATTGAATTGACAGGTGGGTTCTTCACTCCTACTGTACACTGTTAAGGTGTAAGTAATCTTTGTGGTAGGATCATTGGCTATGCTGTGAGTAGTGTTTGTGGTAGAATCCTTGATAAATGAGTGAGTAGTCTTTGTGGTAGGATCCTTGGTTAAGTAGTGAGTAGTCTTTGTGGTAGGATCCTTGGCTGAGTTGTGAGTAGTCTTTGTGATAGGATCCTTGGCTAAGTTGTGAGTAGTCTTTGTGGTGGGATCCTTGGCTAAGTTGTAAGTAATCTTTGTGGTGGGATCCTTGGCTAAGTTGTGAGTAATCTTTGTGGTGGGATCCTTGGCTAAGTTGTGAGTAATCTTTGTGGTGGGATCCTTGGCTAAGTTGTGAGTAGTCTTTGTGGTGGGATCCTTGGCTAAGTTGTAAGTAATCTTTGTGGTGGGATCCTTGGCTAAGTTGTGAGTAATCTTTGTGGTGGGATCCTTGGCTAAGTTGTAAGTAATCTTTGTGGTGGGATCCTTGGCTAAGTTGTGAGTAATCTTTGTGGTGGGTGACAGCTGACAGTTCCTGTGGGACAAAGGTGTTTGGAGAAGGGGAAAAGTTGACAGTGGTCAAGCAGCCTCCATATCTCAGTGCATGTGGGTGTCTGGCTGTAGGGATGTTCAGATAATGACAGGGGATGTGCTTTTAAAAAGAGGTCTTCCTCAATTTACATTGCTACATTTTACTACTTTTATATGATCTGTGTATTTATAGCAATCAGAAGAAGAATAGTTATGATAGAATAATGAATATGGATGAGTGTCACGTTTCTTGTTTCTATCCCAACACTTTAGTTTTGATAATTAACCTCTACATTGACTTTCTATAAAATAACAAATGGCATATGCTCACTTAGGATGAGCTCAGTGAATCAGAAAGTCAGATCTTAGGATGACAGCAGATTCTAGCTGCACATTCCGGCAGCCGGTGCCATACCTGTCAATTCTCACATTCTGTACTGTCTACGAGGTTCAGAGAACTCTAATTTCCTATTTTGGCTTGAGACACAAGCTGGCATGGAACAGAATACAAAGTAAAGTCACAAAATGCTCCCACTTTGGGATTTCATCGCAGCATTTGAAGCGTTCTTTTGGGGATGACTGACAAGTGTCTGACATCCTGAAATGGGCCAAAGTAGTAATGAGAGAGTTGTGGTTTCAGCTGAGTGCCTTTCTCATGTAATTGTCCTCTAATAGAAGTTTCGTAATTGCTTTGTGTTTGTGTTCGACTAATTTACACATGATAAAATCTTTGATGGCAAAAGTGGACGCAAATGAAAAAAAGAACGAGTTGTATTTATATTTAAATATTTCACAAACCTCCAGGCCAGAACTGGGCCAAGTGCTAGGAATGAGTGTGGCTGTGCCCTTGGATGGGGAGACCAGGTCTTCTGTTTAACTAACTGTCCTCTGCATCAATAAATGCAATGTGTGTCTGGTGATCTCAAGAACAGAGGCTGTGCTTTTTGAACTCTCATTATTTTGTTTTGGTGGGAAGTTCAACTGATACTGCTGATACTGGCCATCTTTAACAAAGGTGAAGTTACAGGTCAAATCAAATTAGCAAAGCAACTTTCAAAGAAGTTGAAATCTGATGACTGACGATGAGTCACTGTCATTCGTACAGTTCAGGACGTTTGTGTTGCTTGAAGTAACATGGGAAGTTTGTACACGTCATCTGGGGGATACAGGAAGATCAGACACAGGAGGCCTACCAACATACTTGGACAACATCATGTTGGCAGACCTTTCTCTGTTGCGGCTAACAGCTAATGAATGTCGACAAAATCTAATCAAAAGTCTGTGTTGGCTTGTAGTCATTCAATTCAACATCGACAAGTTTTGGATGCACTCTTCTGGCTAAACAAGAGCTGAGAACAAATCAAACTACCTTTTGAAAACCAACATCGTTTCACCTTTTGAAGAGCATGTATTTTTAATAGATGGTACGGTAATGGAAAAAACTCTGCAGATCATCAATGAAGTTGAATTCCCCACAAACGCTAAATTACCAATGTGAAGGCAGCTGCTCTTTGAGCGTGAAATACTTTTGTTGCACAGTGAAAACAATGAATAATTCTCTTTGCACCCCATATGTGGGCGTCAATTCGGGGCGAGCGAGAGATGGCAGGAGTATTATCTGTGGCGCTGATCAAAAGCCCGCCAGGTTTTAATGAACACAGAGACCAGAGAGAACCAGAGAGAACCCAGACACATGGACATGGGAATGTTTGTTTGTGAAGGAGAGGAGCATGTGCAGGAGAGGCCACTTAACCAGGCGGCTGGAAGTTGTGTGTCTGTGTGTGTGTGCAGGTGTGGGTGTGTGTCTCAGACAGGACACATGTTCCCTGCTCTTCATCTGGGTGTGTGTTGCACCTTGGAGATGACATCTGTGATTGATTTCAGCCCTGTTCCCACCACAGTATACTCAGCCCGGCTCTCCAGGAGGACTCACTCCAGGAGGACTCTCCAGGAAGCAGCGCAGATGTTTCGGGGCTGTCGTTGTCGCCAGGCGCTGGGACGAAGGGCGGGAACAATGCAGATCCCCCGGAGGAGGGATAAGTGTCTGTGCACCAGGCCTAAGTATCTATGCGTGGATGTGGATGTGGATGTGAATGTGGATGTGAATGTGGATGTGAATTTGGATGTGGATGTGAATGTGGATGTGGGTGTGGATGTGGATGTGGATGTGGATGTGGGCCTGAGTTGGAATGGACACAGGCTCTTGAGCTAATTGTGTTCCAGGAACTTTCTCCCCTTGACGTTGAACACAACCCGTGACCTTGTTTCTGCAGTGCGTCCTTACTCTTTCTTTACGCCAAAACCACTCCCTAAAATCTCTCCTTCCCACTCGGTTCTCCCACACTGCACCCCGGTTCTCTCCCTGGATGTGGAGCCACAGCCATGTCCTGTAACACCTTCAGAAGGCTTGGTTCCCCTGAAGATACCAGGAGGAACAGAACAGGAGGAACAGACCAGGTGGAACAGACCAAGAGGAACGGATGAGGAGAAGGTGGTTGTTAGAGCAGGGAGTCTGTGTTTAAACTGACGTCACCAAACCCCCACTGGCAGTGAAACGGAACAATCTTCTGCCAGGCTGGTTTCACGATGAAGACTGAAACAACATTTGCCAGTGTGTTTTATTATTTCCATTGAGCCCGGAGCTGTAGCCAGCCAGTCACTCAGAGTGGATGATGCAGTGTGTGTTTGCCCTGATTCAGTTTGGGGGAGGAAGGAATTCAATAAAGATGATGAAGAAGCGTTAGGCAGGTCCACATAGGACCCACCACGTGGTGCCACCGGACCGAGAGAACACGGGAAGAGAAGTGATTACCGTCGTTAACTTCCACCAGAACTACTGCATCTCACTGACATTTTATTAATGATTTCTGCAGCTGGGAACAATAAAATAGTACCACTGCCCAATTATCGGTGTGTCTCACAGCAATAAGGCAGTCACCCTGTCCCTCCCCCTGTCCCTCCCCCTGTGCCTCCCCCTGCAACCTGTCTCCTACCTTCTCTAAAGTTGCATCATCGAGGGGATGACGACCCGCTGAGATTGAACATTTAACAAGCACAGGCTGCTTACACGTGGGAATGTCTGGAAGGAGACTCGTGTTTGGCTTCAGTTTTGCCCCGGGTGTGATTTGTCCGCTTCTCTTTGGGGCTGCATGGAGATCAGATGTGACATGAAGAGGGAGGCTTTTGGCAGTTTGAACAGCCAGCAGAAAAGCCACAAGAATACAACAGCAGCCACTGTACAGCCGTTGCTACTGTACAGCGTATGAGCTATGGTGGGAGGGAAGGAGAACAGGAGGGAGATGAGGAAGAGAGAAAAGGAAGGAGAAAGATAAATGAGGGAGGGGAGGGTGAAACTGAGGGAGACCCCAACATGGCGGAGCCCCGCAGACACGTCCCTGACCACAGACAGGTCCCTGACCACAGACACCTTCAGAATTGTAAATGTCACATTGTTTTTGACCTTTCTGTCTTTACGTGACCACAACGCTGTCTGTCTGTTTCCAGTGTGTGCATGTCTTAAGTGTGTGTTTGAGCGAGAGATACGGCCACTGGAATATTAATGATTGATTAGGATTGTCGTGCCTGTGCATGAATATCGTGTGCACATTAGTGCTCTGTACTAAATGTCATTAATCTTTGTCTCCTCTCAATTGTCAGAGATCTTGTGTTTCCAGTCTAATAAATGCCATTTTATTCTGGGCTGTAATAAGTAATGTCTCCCTCCACTCTCATTCACTCTCAGAACAAAGTAGTCCTGAAATATCCTAGTTACCATTCAACCATGAGATACTTAAAAAGTAAAATGAGTTACTCAGTGGTGTTGAAATTGACTTTAGGTTAATGCCTTTCGTTAGGGAAGAGTATTTTGACAGGGTTGTCTATGCTCAAATTAAATGGTAGGAGCCAACAAGTTCTGATATCCATTTTCAAGAGCTAAAAAAGAACACCGCCAAGATGAACAAAAGCAGAGAGGAACTTTGAAGAGGGAACAACTCTCTCTGTGTAGTGCTCTTCTTTTTGAGAACACAGTAAAGAATACTGTGCTATTCCTCTGCTGACAGAAACAGAACAAAAGACTGATAGGAACTGGAAAATCACTTTCTCAGAAACTTGTGCGCTAGTTCCGGAAGCTTTGCAGCCAGATATAGCTGGTGAAAACCCATCTTCCGGGACACTTTTGCGGATTGCTGACGGCTTTGAAGAAGGGTATCAAAAAGCTTCTCTGTCTTCTCTTTCATCTCCCCTGGCCCGTCTTCTCTACTCTGCAGGTGGTTTCCCCTCGAGAGCTCTGTCTGTCTCTCCATCTCTTCCTATCTCTCTCAACTTTCAATTCAATTCAAATTACTTTATTGGTATGACGTAATAATGAATGTAAAATAACATAAATTTACAATAGAACGTTGTGGATAACATAAAGCAACAACAATAATCAGTAGGAGAACAGCCAAGAGAAAAAAGACAAACATATAATAATAATAATGACAATAAATGACAATGGCATGACACTGTGGTCTTTGTGGTCTGTCAGGCAGTGTATTGGCAGGCTCCAACATAATGTGCTGCCAATACACAGCTGTACTCCCCCAAGATGATAGGTATCTTATTCACATCAGACAAGATTTTGAAACCTTGAATCATGTTTTAAAATGCTGATAAATTACTCATATTGTTTAATATTTTTCAAACGTTGTCAGGAAGTGCTGTCTCTCTAATCTCTCTCTACGTTTCACTTTTACTTGACTCAACACAGAGGTAATCCAGAAGAGCATGCTGGGAAACAATATATTATAGGTCACCAAAATATTATGTATACATACATAATACTTCGTCCCAACTGTTTTTCAGAATGTGAAGCTGGATATATCTGAAGCTGGATATATCTGAAGCTGGATACATCTGAAGCTGGATATACCTGAAGCTGGATACATGTGACCGATGCAGATGATTATTGGATCATTACCTATGATGTCATGTGTTCATCAAGGGTTATCTGAGGTTTAGTTTTGTTGTTCATTATTCATGCTCGTTTGCTTCTCCAGTTGCCACGATGGTAAAGATATGTCTGTTGGGATTTGTGGGAGGTTGAGGAAAATTGAAAACCTCTATCTTACCCATCAGCTTTTAATCCTTGGTGCATATAAAGGAATCTTGGTCCCATTTAATGCTATTATAGTTTTCTGTGACAAACAAAGAGAGGCTAGCCGATCTTGTAAACTTTCAGGCCTTTAACTAATACTAGTTAGCAATGGCTTCATGCAGAGACGTGGCTACCATTGGTACCTTTAGTTTCATCTGACTCCAGGACAGTAGGAGTAAATAAATGTGGAATAGGCTGTATGTCTGGGTCAGTACAAAGGTTTCTGTGGATGTGTGGATTACATTGTGTCCATGTATTTCATCCCTGTCGGCACTCTACATACAGAGTGTATTCAGCTTGTCAAGACCAACTTTTTGTAATTAACTGTCACTGATCCCCTCTCCCTTGATGTTTGTTCAGCACTGCTCTTATTTTATCAAGTCGATAATGTAGTTGACTTCTCTGCATCGTATCTCCGTACTTAAAATGGAATGGCTGGAAATGAAACCCTATGATTGTTGCAACTGTGTAAAGACTGCATAGAGCATAAACACCAGTGATCCACTTCTTCGCACGGCATACTGCATCTTTAAGACATTCAAGTTCAAACTTAGTACACTCACAAACACACAAAATTATATATCTTCTCTACTTTTATCAAAGTAAAGCAAGTAGTGAAATGTTATGTGTTTTCCAGTATGTTTCATGGTGTGTATCAGTGTAACGGTGACAGTAATTCACCATTGAGAAACAAAACAAAAAGCAAAACGATCCCAATAGGAGTGGAAACCCCGTATGCCGTTTACATTTCCTGTACTACTTTAACCCCTGTGCTTAATCACTGATCTGCTGTCATGACGAAACGCACTGTAGCTGGGAGATCAATGGAGTTTTGGGATTATCTGGTCTATTGACCAATCAGATTAGATCCATTCCCAATAAATGTACATTTCTGATAGCGGTTTTTCGATCACTGTTTTAAGCCTTGGATAAGACGGTCTGAGAAAAACTGTTACACATATGACAAACTCCCTCCTGTCTTATTTCACTATTTAGAAAGAGCAACACTTTTTAACCGAAGTACTTCCTGTATTTCAAGACACACAAGTATTCGAACAGAAATTGGCTACCGACTGACCCCATCAGGCACTGGGTATCTCTGATGTTGAAATCCTCAGAAAGAAATCCTCTACCATCCACCTCTGACTGGAGCCTATCAGGGACATCTTCCTGGAGCTGTGTCCGGACGGCATTGGCTCCAGTTTTCGGAGAATCACCTGACTACTGACAGAAGGGGAAAAAAAATCCCGCAACCTGAGCCACCGGCATAGATTCTGTTCCTGAAGCAGAACCGCAAAACCCATCATTTTCTACATGCCTGCAGACACAATTCATCATATTCTTGGTGGTCCACTTGATTGAACGATTCAGCGTTACAACAGTCTACAGTATGTTCAAGCATACAGTGCTGATTATTTTCGTACTGTATAGTACATTACTAATGATTATTATCCTACAGTATACTACAGTACTAATGCTTATTATTCTATGATATACTACATTACTAATGATTATTATTCTACACTATATTACTGTATTAATTATTATTATTCTACACTATACTATATTACTAATGATTATTACCCTACAGTATACTACAGTACTAATGATTATTACCCTACAGAATACTACAGTACTAATGATTATAATTCTACATTTTACTACATTACCCCCTCACCTCCACATGGCTGCTTTCCACCTGTCTCTCATCCTCCTCTTCTCATCCTTCCTCCACAATAGTCTTCCCCTTGGGCGGGTGGTTACAGGTTTCGAAACAAACTTGCCGAAACATGTTTCCTGCTCGTCCGTCCATGCAGGCCCCCTGCCGCTCACCAAATCTGCCGTGCCTCAATGAAAGCAGGTGGTGCCGCCTTCCACCGAAAGAACGGGCAGGGTGCGTGGGCGTCGGGCAGGGTGTGTGGGCATCAGGCATGCAGACGACACCAATCCTAAAGTCCCTGCTGACCTCCAAAACTGTGGCAACACTCGCCAAACTTGTAGTGAACATTTCAGTGCATGTGAGCCATCTATCTCTTTCTCTCATGCTATATATAGTCTGGTGACAAAGGAAGTGCACACCCTCCAAAGTTGCCCCATTCAACTTAACTAAATGTAACCATTAATACAAATGAAATCAACAGAAATGCAATTTCATTGTATGGAAAATGTTTGTACACTGCTAACTTTACCACCATATAAATTGGCTAAAATTAAGAAGAGTCAAAGATGGAGTTTTTCGGGGTGTAATGCCAGACATCATGTTTGGCAAACAAAACGCAACAGAGTAAACTCATACCAACCATAAAGCTTGGAGGTGGAGGCATTATGGTTTGGGGCTGCTTTGCTGCCTCTGGGTCTGGCCAAGTTGCCATCATTGAGTCTTGCCATCATGAAACATGAATTCCATTTTGTACCAGTAAAATGTTGAGGAGAACATGAGGCCATATGTCAAAAAGCTGAAACTGAATGAACATGGATGTTGGATGGATCATGGATATCTAGCAGCAGTGAAAACTACATGTCCAAATATGTAAAGAAAAATTTATAAACTGTTTTCATATATATATATATATATAGCGTATATGTATATACTGTATAGTACATTGTGTATTGCTCTTTTTCTCTCTTCCTTCCTGTCTTTCTCTCTCTTTCTCTATTCCCCTGTTTGCTTGTTGGACTGAAACTGGTATCCGGCCCCAGGCCAGGCAGTCGTAGTCACATGTTAATGAATGGAACAAGAGTGAACGCAGCTGATGTGGCCATTCTGTCAACTGATCATCAGGTGTGTGTGTGTGTGTGTATGACAACAGGTGCAGAGCTGCTCATTGACACACTACAGCCTGTGATGTGTCAACACAGGTGATTTCCATTTCCATTTTGTGAAGCTGCACATACACACACACACACGTTGGCCGTTTCCACACATTGGCTCGGGGAAATGTTTTTCTCTCGGTTTTGTGACAGTTTGATTATACAGCCAATGTCTCTTCTGTAGATAACGGTAAATTTGACTCTCGGCTGGTTAGTCCTTTGACTGATAAATCAGTCCGGGTAGCTAACAGTGGAAACATCTGATCGCAGACGTGATGTGGAAACATCTGCCACATCACCCCACAGTGAAACGTCTCACAAGCGAAAACAAAGACCCAACGGAACGGCTGCTTACAGAGACAACATCCTGAATGCATCGTAATACCTGAGTCGTCAAGAAGCCTCAAGCACCAGTGCAATTTACTCAGAGCCAGCATGTGACACGTCACAAGCTCCCTGAACAACTTAACAACTCCAACAAATGCTTGGTTGTGTGCTAATCCTTATATTAGCGCCATCGGCACAGGAGGCCCGGCACCAGCAGTAATTGTGAGCATTGTTCTCCAATATGGCCGTAGAACAAATGAGACAGGGGGGGGGGGGGGGGGCAGAAACGTGATTTTCCTCAGAGAGAGAAAATGTTCACCGCATTGTCAGAGTCCAAAAATAACTAAGAACAAAGAGGAAAAATGAGTGAGTTTTGAACACAGGCTAGCAGGGCTTGGCAGCCCAGACGGGTGAGATGGAGGAGGGGAGTTGAAGCGAGAGAACGAGAAAAAAAAGAGCTAGAGGGATAGAGCGTCCACACATCTGTCCACACAGCACGGGGTTCCAGAGACACCCACCACAGAAGCAGGCTTAACCTTCTCCCATGCCACCTGTTCGTTTCCATGCCTCCCCAACACCACCAAGACACCACCTAAATATAACACTCCTCCTTCCTCTCCCTCCCTCCCTCCCCCACGCCTCCGTTTACTCATTCCTCTTGTTCACTTATTCTCTCTTTCCCTGCCTCTTTGTCTTTCCATCGCTCTCTCCGTGCTTCTCCCCCCACACTCTTCGCCTCTCTCTAGTCTCTCCATCCTTCTTTCTCCCCGGTTGATGCCTTTGGGACGTGGTTGTCAACCCGGCTGTAATCTACCATCTGATTGAGCTTCCATTGACTGTTCATGTTCGCACCACGCAGTCACTGCCAACTTTGTTGGAGGCTGAAAAAAATGGGGTTTGATGAATTGTCTGTGAGAGTGTATCACCCTTCCTGCAGACCTCCAGGGGGGTGGCTCTGCTGCTATCAGGCCCATTTCTCTACCGCATTTTTTGTAATTTGAGTGCTATCGCTTGTGGCATCAGTCATACCTTCCATACACGTTTATATCGCTACCCATCACCCAACAAAAAAGAGAGAAAATGGCAATATCACATTGAGGTATGAGAGAGTGTCCTTGAAAGTCTAGTATAGAAATAGCGGATTTAAAATGACTAGATCCAAACCCTGCCCGGTCACAGCAGGACAGTGTAGTTGTAGACAAAAACCACCGAACAATTAGCCATACTGCTCCACGTTTCTTTGAAACACTAAAACAAAGGATGCCAACTAAACGTTCTCTCAAATCAACATGGGATGATTTTTTTTCAGAACTCAAATTACGACAAATTAAACAAATACTCTGTAGCGTTCTAAATTTGAATAAAAAAGAAATATAAACAAATTGGTGTTTTTTTTTTTATATTGTGCAAATTGCTCCAATCTGGCCCCATTGCTTTTCATCCCATAGGAGGCCTTGTTGACTTGCGTTCTGCACTCTTGGTTCCATCACGAATCCACACACATTCCTTTTGACTCTTTAATTGCTTTCGCACTGAGCCCAGATGATGATAAGGACAAGTCGTTGACAACATCTCAATTTCTCTCCCCCATGAATGCTTCCAATTTCAATTATACCCAGTGTCTCCTGTCCCCGTGTTCTCACTCTGTGGTTACTAATATGAAATGTCATTTCCCGTAAATCTACCAATTTCAGTATCTGACAGCGTTTCACTCGATAATCCATGCCTGGTGTTATCACAAAGACTGAGACCTATACCTTGAAGGAAACGGTTTGAGGGGCCAGAGTCCAGGTATAACAGAAAAAATACTGCAGTCACAATGACTCTATAACTGGCTCAGAGAGCCTATTTAGAATAAAACAATTTAATTCAAATAACATTTACATAATATGTAAATAACGTGTTCTATTCACACTAGCAAACATGGAAATCCTCACTCTTGGTCCTGACCCCTGACCTGGAAGGAGTATAAACTCACTGTGTTGTTTACCTGGAGATTAACGTGGAACTCTGTGCCAAACAAATGCTATTACTGGTGATAGTAAAAGAAATGTTGGTGCCAGTGTGAAATGTGTATTCAAGGACTTCAGAACCAGGCTTCCTGTGTCGCCTCTCACACATTGAGGGAAACAATGTGTTAGACCTCAGGAACCAGGTCTTTGTAAGGAAAGTCTTGCATTACATTAAAACGTGATGTAACAATTACATATTTTTTGTGTGAAAATGATTCCTCTCCTCAGGGACCCCCAGTTGTTCACTGTATTTGATATATTCCAGAACTAGAACACCTAATAAGACTTGTAAACTAATTGTTAAGTCAGAATAATTTCAAAGCAACTACAGTTTTATGATTTACTTTGAGAGAAATTATTAATATGGCCTTGTCTTTTGGTATATATCACTTCCCTTCTCACACTTTTCTGTCCTTCCCCAAATGTGTCATATCTAATATGTATCCATAGCGATCATTGTGACTCATCATGGCGGTTCCCAATTTGGGAGAGTTAAAGATCGTGGCAGCCTTCCTGCTAGAAATGCTTTTATTCCCACACTGTTTGTCCAACAAAGATGACTTACCAGACCACTTGGGTTGGTTTACTCTACTGGTGCTGGTGCCTCTTACAAAGACCTGGTTCCTGAGGTCTAACATTACATTAGTTCTTTGAAAAGCCTTGGGCTTGTTTTGAAAGCTCGAGATTATTAATAATATTAGCAAAATATTATATAATCTCTAATCCAAAACTACTCGTAAAAAATAAATGAAGGCAAGTTCTCCGCATGGTAATCATTATTCATTTTATTAATCTGGCATTACATTATTTGATATTTTGAAGATAATCTAGTTTCCACAGCACTTTTAACTAATGCAGTCAACTTTTAGGGATGTAGTATGTAAATAAACAGATTTATTTAAAGGTGTTAACTACTGTAAATATTATGTTTCACTCTAAAGGAACAGGTCAAATAACCATTACTACTATGTGGACACACAACAATAACTGTTAACCATTTAAATATAGATAGCAGGAGTGCTTGTACATGATTGTATCCTAAAAGGTTCCCATTGTAATAAGTGTTCAAAGTCCCACTTGAAAACATTAGGGTCCATAAAACTAAGCTCTTTGCCAAGTGTTGACATTATAGTGCATGCAGGCTACAGGTCGTTTGTTTTGTTTCAAGTTCCTTGCTGGCTGAGTCTGTTTTCTTGGCCAATTTTTTATCTGTCCATTGGTATTTCCTTTGATGTCCTAAGTACGTTAATGTTTAACTATGTTTCTCACGGTCAGATTTAATCCTCCAAATAAGAAACTTTTTTTTTATGGCTGACCTTGTTTAAAGTTGGTGTTCTCATCATGGTGTTGATGTGTGAAGCCAAATATGTTTTTGAACCTAGCCTGGTCTCAAGTTATGTCTTTAATGTGGCAATCTGCAATTGCTAAATATTACATTTTTCAGTTCATATGTACATTAAATTTTTTACTTTAAATTTAAATATGTACAGTATAAAATATGTACCATATATTTTTGAAGATTATAACTTATTGATGTCTTATGAGCTTAGATCAGTTGTTGTACTTCATCAGAACCACATAAACACTTGTTTTCTTCAATGTTGGTATGGCAATGAAATCCATGACTATACATGTGAAACCCAGGGTCAATAAGACTAACCGGTCACAAGTAAGTACCTTCATCCAAGTGTTGTCAGCATGTCAATAAATGTTATCAAGGCCCTAATTAACTTTTAAGACAGTTACAAAAATGTGTTATTTTGCCCTGTATATTTTTGCATTGATCAGACAACTTTTCTGCCATTTTGGAGCACATGAGCTTTGATAAAACTAGTTCGATATATACCATGGAAGTCATTCGGCCTTATGGTTAATGAGGAATACATTTTTGAAGATCTTTGACTAGTGAGACCAGAACACAACGTTTCTAGGCCTAGACATCAAACATGGCTGCCGGAGCACAAGTCAAATATGACTCATTACAGCACCACCTACAGTATTGACCAATCAGAACCATTCTGTCAGGAAGGGCAAGATGGCCACTCAGTTATTATTTAAATTGAGTATTGTAACTTTAAAGTTTGTTACATGTTTTCAGAACTTTAAAGCTGTTTAGTCATAATATGTTGATTTACATCTAGTGACATGATCTAACGTCTTATTAATCAAAAACATAGAAACCACAGATCCCCAGTTTACAAGGGTGCTACAAGCAAGATCTACAAAGCAAGATGTTTAAAACAAAAACAACAATTTCATAAAGCCCTTTAAAGAGGATTGTATCCAAATGTTTTAAAGGAATTATATCACTGAGAGTTGGAGTGGCTGAGTTCAAGTCCTTTCCCATTAGGCTCTGAGAGGAGTGAACACTGATGATGCTTAGTAAATAAACTACAAGGCTTCTATGACTTAATCTTTACAGTCTATACTGGGTGGAAGAGATAAAGACCTAGTGTGCTCTGTAAACATTCAGCAAGACATTCATAAAGGGCCTTTATTTAATGGTTAATCGAGGGTGCGTGCACGTGCGTGTGTGTGTGTTTGCGCCCTGTATAACTATCCAGTTATCTGACTGACTAGTAAAGAATCAATGCCACATCCGATAAAGATAAAAGAACAGTGCAGAGCTGACTCTGTCTCTCTCTCTCTCTGTGTCTGTCTCTCTCTCTCTCTGTGTCTGTCTCTCTGTCTCTCTCTCTGTGTCTGTCTGTCTCTCTGTCTCTCTGTGTCTGTCTCTCTGTCTCTCTCTCTGTGTCTGTCTCTCTGTCTCTGTCTCTCTGTCTCTCTGTGTCTGTCTCTCTGTCTCTCTGTGTCTGTCTCTCTGTCTCTCTGTGTCTGTCTCTCTGTCTCTCTCTCTGTGTCTGTCTCTCTGTCTCTCTGTGTCTGTCTCTCTGTCTCTCTGTCTCTCTCTCTCTCTGTGTCTGTCTCTCTGTCTCTCTGTGTCTGTCTCTCTGTCTCTCTCTGTGTCTGTCTCTCTGTCTCTCTGTGTCTGTCTCTCTGTCTCTCTCTGTGTCTGTCTCTCTGTCTCTCTGTGTCTGTCTCTCTGTCTCTCTCTCTGTGTCTGTCTCTCTGTCTCTGTCTCTCTGTGTCTGTCTCTCTGTCTCTCTCTCTGTGTCTGTCTCTCTGTCTCTCTGTGTCTGTCTCTCTGTCTCTCTGTGTCTGTCTCTCTGTCTCTCTCTCTCTCTGTCTCTGTCTCTCTGTCTCTCTCTCTCTCTGTGTCTGTCTCTCTGTCTCTCTGTGTCTGTCTCTCTGTCTCTCTGTCTCTCTGTGTCTGTCTCTCTGTCTCTCTGTGTCTGTCTCTCTGTCTCTCTGTGTCTGTCTCTCTGTCTCTCTCTCTCTCTGTGTCTTTCTCTCTGTCTCTCTCTCTGTGAAGAAACAGTGTCCAGATCAGTTACAGAATGGTTTGTTTTTGGTGTCAGTCAATAGAATTTCCTGTGATTGAGACATTATTTTTAACAAAACAAATCATCCCCCAAAAATCTCCTTTATGTGAATATTAGACAATAACATTTTTATTTCATTAATTTACCTGAGCCTCCTTTAGACAATGACATGCTGTAGGATCATGGGGACAGAAAATCAAGAGCCCAATCAGTCAATTACAGAACAACTTAATGACATCATAAAGTAATTAATTCCACCTGAACTGGACAAATTCGACATAAACACAAACGGCAGTTACATTAAGAGGGCATTTAGGGACATCACGTATTTGACTACACCAAACAATCAATCCTAGGGACCGAAACATTCGTACCATAGTCACCTAGTCACATAGTCACCTAGTCACCTAGTCACATAGTCACCTAGTCACCTTGTAACATAGTCGCCTTGTAACATAGTCACCTTGTAACCTAGTCACCTTGTAACATAGTCACCTAGTCACCTAGTCACCTTGTAACATAGTCACCTTGTAACATAGTCACCTTGTAACCTAGTCACCTTGTAACATAGTCACCTATTCACATTTCCTGTAGAGAAACCACATCATGTGTAGATTATGGAGTTGTAATACCCGTCCTGTGTTAGAGCCAGGTGTGCTGTCATATCATGCTGTGCTGCATTGCGTTATGGGATATTTTTTTTTGGCCTAGCTTCAAATCTGTACCATGCCGATTTTTTCATCTCCTGTTTTAGTATAATTCAATTTCACCCTGCCAGAGTCACTACGATAGCAACGGACTCTTCATTACTTCAACACTGCCAAACACATCTAACCATTTATTAATTAGCAGCTCAGTTGTATTTTAATTATACATGTCTTCGAGGCGTCTCGTCAGATCCGACGTCCGCGCTCCCCTCTCGTTCTCACGCAGAGAGACTTCCGGGAGGGCCGTGACACATGCGTGACCTTTAAACTTCCACCTGCATATTATGACGGTAATAAAGCTGTTATCAGCTCATGAAAAGACCACTGCAAACAGGTGACTGGAGCTTGTGATAAGTCAGCAGCAGGTATTAGCCTGGCACCAAGTCTTCCCACCGCGGACTGCACGGGGATATTGCCACGAGCTGCACCCCTCCTCTTCTCCATGAGAACCGAGCATCAGCCTGCAAATTTTACAGCTCTCCAAAATCATTATTGGCAATTAGCGTTCGTCAGGGAAGACAGCAGCTGGTTGTAATTACAGGTAGCCCCTCATTACTTCTCTGTGTAGAGACGTGGGGAAGGGAGGGAGGGAAAAACACAGTACCGTAGCCAGTGTTTATATTTATTTATATATTTCTTTACCTGGAATGTTGAGCCACATATGTCCTCTTTGTTGGAGCTGCCGATGCAGGTGTTGACAGGAAGCGGGAGGCAGATGAGGCTCACAGTAAACATCTGAAGTCAGATGGCTGTGGAATCTGCAGAGTTGCTTTGTGCTATAGCTACTTTCTACCGTAGTGATGTGTTTAAAGTGGCAGTTTATAACCGCGTAATTGCTGTTTCGTTATTATGTTGTTAGCATTGTTACTAACGTGCTCCGGAGGCTCTGAGAATTTGAGTCTTGAGGTTGATTTGACCTGACATACAAAGAATGTTTCCTTGCCCTTATATGAGGGAGGGGCATATCCAGGAGGTACAGTACTGTTCCTCACCTTCATCAATTACCCGTCATTCAAACACATTCCTACCCAATCACAAAGCTTTCCATGGTGCTGGTGATAGTGTGAGGTGTTCGATCAAGGTAGTTCAGCTTATTAAATCCGTCCGCGGACCTCTTATGTTGCACATCAACTTCCACTTTTTCCATCAAAAGACTTGCTTTTAAGATTTATTGTCCTCCTTTAAAATATTTTCAACCAATTTCTTACATGTTTATTATCATATGTTGTATGATGGCCTTTGGATTTACTTAGCCCCAAACTGTGACTTAACAGAATTTAACCCTCTATTTATTAGAATATAATAAAACTAAAATACTTTTTCTTGGGCTGTGTACCAAAGACATGTCGTTTCTTAAAACGCCACAGTGGGTGCAAGATTGACATTTATTTCCAAGACTCACGTTGGCTAAAATAGCCAGACCCTTACACAATGCTGCCCCTCTAAGGTGTGCACGGTTTGATAACTATAAAAGGAGATATTTCTGTGGCTGAAAACATGATGTAAACACATACTTCATCCCTGGACTCTTATGAATAGTTAATTAATAGCATCTGAGTGGAGTTCCTAATGTGCCTCCACAGTCAGAAAAACCCACAGAGCAAACTGAGCCAGCGCCGCCAGGGGCAACAGAACTTAACCTAGAGCAACCAAACTGAACAGGGAGCCAACCAGTCTCCGCCCCTTTTAATCTTAAATGGATTCCACCAGACTCCTACACACTTACCTCACATGGAGGAATCTCAACATGGAAGGTCAGGTCACTGAAATGTCAGCCAGCAGGGCCCCTGTAGCTTCACACAGGGCCATGCTATTTAGTAGGGGGCCAAGCATTCACCTCTTGGCCTGGAGCATGTGTTAGTTGTTTCTGTAAAGGCATCTCCTGGACTGGATACGTAGTGGAGTGGTGCTGTTTTGACGATGCCATCGTGTCAAATGGAGTGTGAACCTGAAAACCTGTTACTGGGTCTGGTCAATGCACATTCACCTATTGTGACATCACCACTAGTTTGCAGCCCAGGCCACCATTTGTGGACCCAGGCTTTAGGTTTAAATTTTTTCTGGAGGTGCGTCAATGTTTTTCTGGATCAGATTTTGTGCAGTGACTGAATCTCAACATGTCAGGCTTAATGAGGTCCTCCAAGCTGAAAGTCAGGAGGAAAGACTGGTCAGTTTTGCTAGGTGAACCTTAAAATCAAGGCCTTTTCAACAGATTTAATGCTATCTCCTGCAGCAAACCATTCAAACATGTGCCTCCAGTCAGAAAAACCCACAGAGTCTGTTAACAAATTTGGTAAGGAAAGTTGCTCATTTGGTATGGAATGCCATTAGCAACATGTATTTTCTAATGTATCAGTGAAATACTATTGTTTTCTTGTCTTCTTGGGGACATTCCTGGTAACATTACGTAATGTCAACAGGCACCAGTAAATCTTAATTTCCCTTGTCTTCGCAATGGTTCAAGTGTGTCTTCCAACCAAGTCTATTTCCGAGTGTCTAGATCAGAATGGGCCTACTAGCATCCTGGCACTGATAGTTTGCATTTGCTTCGGATTTCTCGTTTCCATTGTAGCCTGTCCAATACAAAAACAAAGGACAACTGTCACGTTAAAATGGAAGCCGAAATGACTGGAAGACTGATTCATCTCGTCCGGCTGGTTCTGGTTCTCCTTTTAATTTCTTGCCATGAAGAGTTGGAACGGAATAAGAACCGGAGGTTTAGAGAGAAGATCAAGTGTGTAACGATTGAACAGATGGAATTCTGACTAAATGAGACAGCCAAAGCACAGATACTAAGAAGTTACTAGGAGGTATAAGTTGTTGAATACAGTACTTTTGGGAAGTGATTGGTTTGGTTTTTATCCATGTAGAATTTCTTTAACACTGATAAATATATAGTGTGTCATAACGATTTCAGTTGTCTGGGCTTGTTTGTCAAATGATACCTCTGGGAAATGATCATTTTATATGATAATCTACCCAACATTTGGCTCAAGGAGACAAAATCACCCATAACGTAAATCACCCTTTCTGTTTTGGCAGAATCTCATACTCTTAATGTGCAGTGTAATTTAATTTTTGTATATTTCCTGAATTCTTGCCACAGAAATAGCGTATTTCTGTAATGGCTGACAGCATCATAACTCAGGTCAGTATCTTGTCCTGTCTGACAAAACTGTCAAAGATGAAGTCAGAAATAAGAGAATCAGACATCGACTTATAGCTTTCAGTTTTCCTGGACAGGTGTGTGTGTGTGTCTCTCTCTGTGTGTGTTTGTCTACGTGTTTTCAATGTGTGTCCAGAATGTTAAAATCGACTTGTTCTTGTAAAATCCTTACTACACTGCTCAGTCTTGTTCAGGGCAGTGAAATATGGACAGCATGTAACCAATATATCCAGATTCTGATGTTGCAAATGGACCCTGACGTAATGCTATCTTCACCATGGTAACTTTAAGGCAGAAGGAGTTGAGGCCTCATATTCATATTTGCCTGCACATGACTATAGTAAGTCCTTATAAGGAATGTTCAATATCATTTTGAAACCTTTTGTCGTTTTGTTCTAGTGCTGCAGACAGGGCTGCAGTGGCGCATTTTAAGCCGTTGAGTCAGATTTCATTTACCATGTCTTTCATCTGTTTTAACTCAGTGAGGCGAGGTGCGAGCTGCTATAGTGTGTGTGTGTATGTGTACGTGTGTGTGTGTGTGAGACAGTGGCACCCTACCCAGGGCTATTATGTGGAGACAGCAGGTATATAATATCTGCAAACCTTTGCTGCTGTGCTGGATAAGTAATAGCCTCAAGACGTCGCCTCTTTCTGTAGGCTGATCCACACTCCTGCAGCTGGACCAGTGTACTCACCCCTCCTACTCCCCCCCAGCCCTCCTACTACCACCCGACCCCTCCCTATTCACCCCTCCTACCCCCCCCACCCCTCCTACTACCACCCGACCCCTCCCTATTCACCCCTCCTACCCCCCCCACCCCTCCTACTACCACCCGACCCCTCCCTATTCACCCCTCCTACTCCCCCCCACCCCTCCTACTACCACCCGACCCCTCCCTATTCACCCCTCCTACCCCCCCCACCCCTCCTACTACCACCCGACCCCTCCCTATTCACCCCTCCTACTCCCCCCCACCCCTCCTGCTACCCCCCCCCTCCTGCTACCCCCCCACCCCTCCTGCTACCCCCCCCCCCCCTGCTACCCCCCCTCCCTACTCCCCCCCACCCCTCCTGCTACCCCCCCCTCCTGCTACCCCCCCACCCCTCCCTACTCCCCCCCACCCCTCCCTACTCCCCCCCACCCCTCCTGCTACCACCCGACCCCTCCCTACTCACCCCTCCCTACTCCCCCCCACCCCTCCCAACTCCCCCCCACCCCTCCCACTCCCCCCCACCCCTCCCTACCCCCCCACCCCTCCCTACTCCCCCCCACCCCTCCCTACCCCCCCACCTCTCCCTGCTACCCCCCTGCTACTACCCCCACGTCTCCCACCCCCTCCCTACTACCCCCCCCCCGCCCTGCTACTCGGCCCCTCTCTTGTCTACTCCCCCTCTCTTGTCTACTCCCCCTCTCTTGTCTACTCCCCCTCTCTTTTCTACTCCCCCCCTCTCTGGGACATACAGGTGTGTCATAATGTGTGTGTTGTGTGATTGTGTGTTGTTCTGTGTGGTTGCGTGTCTGTGTGTGTGTGTGTGCGTCTCCCCCCCCTCTTTACACATTTTTCACACACAAAAGTGGTTATGAAAAAGCCAGATAGGCTCTAGACTGACACATTAATTTCCTAACGGAGGAAGATGTGCAGTGCCTCCATTTAAGCCGCTTTAGTCGTCTACATCCCCATGGACGACAACACCAGGGGAGAGGAGAGAGCTGGGTGCCAGTGGGGGTGTCCCATCATGCACTGGGAGAGCAAATGTAGTGGAGATACCGAGAGAGGAGGTCTGAGGAAGAGGAGGCAGAGAAGGAGAGAACAAGGCAGACTGAGAGACGGAGTCATACATGGAGGGAAAGGGACCGGGTAAGAAAAATAGATGAGGAAAGAGGGAAAGACAGAAAAGAGTGGAAGAAAGTGTGCTTCATGGGAGGTGAACCCCAATCATTTATAGAAGGTAAACGCTGTCAGGACGCGGGGTGTTTAAAGGCGCCACGCTGCAGGTGTGATTTATGAGCTCACTGCCGGGTTATAAATCACAACGCCTTTGTTTCCAGAGGCTGCTGCCTGCATGAAGCTTCTCTACTGTCCCACAACTCCCCTCAATCTCTCTCTGTCTCTCGCCTTCTCTCTCCTTCGTTCTTTATGTGTCCCTGCAGATGACATTACAGACACTGTGAGTGTAGCGTTGAGAAGGTGGATGGATGGACTTGGAGGATGAAGATGGAGAGGGTGTAGTTGAGGTAACTATGGTCTATCAGCAGAGTGCCTCCATGTCTGTCCTAGACTATAGTGTGTGTGTGTGTGTGTGTGTGTGTATGTGTGTGTGTGTGTGTATGTGCGTGTGTGTGTGCGTGTGTTTGTGTGTGTATGTGTATGTGCGTGTGTGTGTGTATGTGCGTGTGTGTGCACGCACAACACTCCATATAGCCATATCCAGGGCTTTCCTTCAGTATGTGTCTTCGAAAATGGCATTCTTGTATGCTGTGCATCTGATGATGTTTTCCTTCGCCATGCTTGGTGGAAATCACCTCGCTGTCCTGGAACCCTGAAGTTAGACAGAACAATAATTTATAGTGATCATCAGTATAAGGTCCAATTCCAAATATGTTCTACAGGCAACTTTCAATAAATTCCCTGGCTTTACCAATATCCCATATGGAGGAATCTTGGAATCGGGAGGGAATTAGCAGGAAATTGAGAATCCTTGAAAGAACCCTTTGAAAGTGCAACCCTGGGCAGAACATATGGCCCCGTATACTGCAGTCAGCTGACACAGAGTGCATTGACATGGACTGGGAGTGGCTGGTCCAGTGCCAGCACCAGACCCTTGTCATGCAGATGACCATCACATTGTTAGCATTCCCCACCAGCCCCAGTGAAAGCCAGCCCTTCTCTGGAGAACACATCTGTTTATGTGTGAGAGATGTCTTCTGATCACGGGTTCCCAGCGCTGCTGACGTAGAACAGTGGGGTTATTTAGTTAATAACCCTCGGATCTGTTGGGTCAGGGTTCACACACTCATTTGCACATACACACATACAGACCTACACACATGCACACACACACACACACACATTTCCAGAGTGGCCCTCAAAGGTATTCACCCCCTGTTGGACATTTCCACATTTTATTGCCATGAAATCAGAACTGATTTTAACAGGAGTAATTGTCACTGACTCTAATTCAAAAATGGGAAAAATAAAATCTGCAAATGGTTCAAACTAGAAGTTTGACTAGATTGTTCTGTCTAACTTCAGGGTTCCAGGACAGCGAGGTGATTTCCACCAAACATGGCGAAGGAAAACCTCATCAGATGCACAGCATACAAGAATGCCATTTTCAAAGACACATACTGAAGGAAAGAGATGTACATCTATAGATGAAGTGAAGGAGATGTACATCTATAGATGAAGTGAAAGAGATGTACATCTATAGATGAAGTGAAGGAGATGTACATCTATAGATGAAGTGAAGGAGATGTACATCTATAGATGAAGTGAAAGAGATGTACATCTATAGATGAAGTGAAGGAGATGTACATCTATAGGCTTTGCTAGCCTGATACTGGATGTCTTTACACAATAACATCTCCCACCCTTCACACACAGACACACACACACACACACACACACATGTATATCCCCTTGTCATAATGAGTTTGTGGTGGGCTGGTGTTTGAAGCCTCTAATTACATGAGATATCCTCTCCACCAGATGAGACTGGTCTTTAAAGTGTTCCTCAAGGTCATCTGCTACAGGTCACGTACAAACATGACCTGGAAGCACACAGTCTGAAGGGGTCTGAGTGCCAAGACGGCCCACTGAAATCCTACATCGTATCTGCCATTAGCGCATTGTCCTGGGGACTAATGAGAATGAATTAATCTGCAGTGTACTGGCCTTTAGTGTGTGCAGAGCAAGGCTGAAGTACAATACATACAATATCTAGATAATGAAGATATAAAAAATAATCTATAGAATGGAAAGGTACATCATGCACATAGATCATTAAAATATAAAGTATGTACATAATGAAGATATAGAGTATATAGAGAATGAATACATAAAGCATCTAGAGAATGAAGATATACAGTGTCTAGATAATTATTAAAGTATCTAAATGTTGGAGATATACAGTATCTGGAGAATGAATATATACAGTATCTATAGAAGGAAGCAGCCATACAATATCAAGGGAATAAAGCAGATGTACACAGTATCTATGGAAGGAAACAGATAGAAAACATACACTAATTGATACTGTAAATCTCTTTTATTTGAGGTTATCAGAGACAAATAGAAACAAGAAAAAAAGTAAACCTCACCCAAAAATATATCCTCAGTAAATGGCCAGTCAAAATCCTTGCTAATCAGTTTCATAAGCAAACTACAGTTCTGCTACACACTCTGTTGTATAAGCCTGACTTAAGAGAAACCAATTGTATTTGGCAAAATGAAAACATCATTCTCCACTCAAATATAATGCTGGCATAAATCAGCCCCTAATAGGAGCCACTGGGCGGTACAACAGAAAATAGAGCTGTAACTGTGTCTCCGGTCTGACCTGAATCTGCTGCTGATATTCTGATTTCCCAGAGGAGCTCCTCCTTTGCCCTCCGTCAGTGTTTTAGATTCCAGCGGGAGGCCATTATCGCAGAGCCTGCTGACCTGATCCATATGTATGGTTTTTAGACAGAGCCGGAGACTAAATTGGTTCTCTGTCCACGAAGATGTCAGGAAGAAAGGAAAAGAGAGAATCGCCTTAAACACAGACAAGCAGTTTCTCCTTTCGGAGTTTCTGGATGTTTTCGTGGAGGAATCCTATGTTACGTCGATGATACCGGGGGTGTTTGGTTTTTCTGACCTGGGCGGAGGCTGTGTCTCCTACTTCACTGCTGTCTGGGAGGCCTATCACCTGTCTTTTGTCCAGGACCAAAGCACATCTGTAGGTACTCTAAGTTCTATGGGAAATACATGTCTGAGACTGAACCCATGTGACATGTTGCTTCATCCTAATTATCTTGCACATGTTCCACTGCCCCTAATTGCCGCCTATTAAGGATGGCCAAATGCCGTCCAAACAGTTTCACTAGTAAATAATGTCCAAAATGCTCAGACATGCTATTAAGCTTTCTCAGGGAAGAAGAGCCCCTCCACATCACCAACAGAAGAGTAGAGTTATGATCACCAACAGACCTGCTGCTGTGGCTGGTAGAGTTCAAACCACTAACAGACCTGCCGCCGTGGCTGGTAGAGTTATAACCACCGACAGACCTGCCGCTATGGCTGGTAGAATTTAAACCATCGACAGACTTGCCGTCGTGGCTAGTAGAGTTATAACCACCAACAGACCTGCTGCCATGGCTGGTAGAATTCAAACCACTGACAGACCTGCAGTCGTGGCTGGTAGAGTTATAACCACCAACAGACCTGCTGCCATGGCTGGTAGAATTCAAACCACAGACAGACCTGCCTTTGTGGCTGGTAGAGTTCAGTCATTCCAATTAATCCAATAAACCTCCATCTTCCAGTATCTGACTTTTTATCTGAACATAACCCAAAATCTAATGATGCTTAAGCCTGTTCTGTTCTTTGTGTTTTATTCATGTTTTTAATTGCTCCAAAACATTGTTGAAAAATAAATGGCAATTACTCGAAAAGGGTATTGACATTGTTGTATATAAAAATGAAGATGTCCGTAGATTTCAGCGCATAAACTAAATCTGCAGTTGTCTGATGATTTGCTCCACAACCAACATTGTCAAATTGTTGCAGAAACCCCTGCCCGCGAATGCACGTTTGCAATGCTGAACACCCACATAGAAATAAGATTACCCGCGTGAATGTAACCTGCGATTATTATGGCCACCAGTGATTGCTTTTTAAAACGCTAATGAAAGAATTCTTATATACTGTGATTATAAACGTGCACTCTTAGCTTAAAGTAAATGAAGACAGCATCAAATGATAACCAATTAACACAATTTTCAGAGATGCAAAGCAATCAGAATCACATGGCCTACCTGTGGACGAAGTTGATGTGGCCGCGTCAAATGCAATTTTTCATCATTCGTCAGAGTGCTTCCCAACACACATTTTCTCCTCAAATGTCATGGCAAATTCCATATAATGTTTTATCTTGAAGGCAGCGCCATGCTACAGCTATCTAACAAATAACTGCCTAATCTATATTACACAATTCCTGTAAAAGTTATTCGGTGCAACTCGTCCTGGCTGTGTTGTTCGGTGCATTTGACAAATAAACCTTGAAACTTGAAAAATATATAACACCAGGTAGGTCTATCATTGTTCTGATAATTATGCGTCGAGTAGATAAATAAATAACATTTTATATGTGGCTAATATTACCGAAGATATACTCTGTTTTTATCAGCCATCCAACCAACCAAAACTGGATACATTTAAACGGGCGCTTCCTCCATCACTAAACTGGTTGTGCACGTCCACCTGTGCGCGCACGACTGAGGCACACAACTCATATTTTCAAAGAACAATGTTTTTATAACATTAAATAATTAACTCAAACATACAAGGTGTCATAATTATTTTTCAATTGAAGTAATCCAAAAGTAATCATAATTATTTTTAAGTATCTGTAATCCAATTACAATATTTTTACAACAGTTACTGTTTTTCTGTAATCCGTCACTCCCAAACTCTGACATGCCATGGCTGGTAGATATATAACCACCGATATCTTGGTACTAATCTTAGGTGAAACAAATTGCTCAAACAGCGTGGTGTAACTTAGTTACAGTATAGTTACGCTTTCTGATATCTTCTGCCTCCAATAAAATTGTATGGGTCTTTGAGTAATTCCCTGTGCCCAGCGGGTCTCCCCAATCAAACCACACACTGTATTTAGAGACATTTTGGCTCCGGACAATATTAAATATTAATACGCAAGGGCGATAAAACAGAATGGATGTGCAGCCCTGCCGGTCGGAGATAGAAGGCTTCCTCTGGTCCCTGCCCCCTCATTGTTTTGATTTAGAACAGCGCATGACGCTAAGTCATTTTGTGGAACAAATTCCGAGTCTAACTCATGTCACAATGTATCAGTCACATTAGGGCTGCACGCGACGCCCTCCGCCACTTGCGGAGGGGGGAGGGGGTTTGCGGAGGGGGGAGGGGGTTTGGGGAGTGGGTTTGGGGAGGGGGGCGGGGGTGGGGGAGTGGGTTTGGGGAGGGGGGAGAGGGGTTGGGGACTGGGGTAGAGGCAGGTCAGCAGATCCTTCTCTGAAACCAGGCAGAACATTTAATTATGGCCTCTGCTATGGGGGGATTTACTGTACTCTCTCAATTATCGAATAAAGGACAAAATACTTCTGAGGCATCCTGCTGAAATGGGAATGTGGTGGCATTGGTTTTAAGGAGAAACAAGGTGAAAAATATGTATGATTATGTGTTTATAATATATTTATATATATATATATATATATATATATATATATATATATATATGTGTATATATATATATATATATATTTATATATACTATATATATCGATAAAGATGCTGTTAGCAGAAATTAATTGCCTCAAAAGTCAATTCACAGAATCTAAATATCTATATTTTGAAAACCTGACCTTAATTCAGTATCATGCCTGAGGCTGTATGTGAGTGAATTGTGACGACTACGACCTCTGCTGGTTCACCTCCCCCTGCAGCGGGCGGGCCCCGGCGGTCGACGTCACCGGCTTTCTGACACCACCGTCTCATCATGCATTTCACCTGTGTCTCGTTTAGTGCACCTGTTCATCATCACTGTTTCCCCCGGTATATATGTTCCCTCTGCTCCCCCTGTCTTTGTGTGTGATTGTGCTCTGCCACTGTGTTTATGTATGCGTCTATGTAAGACGCTCGTGCTGTGTGTTTTGTTCCATTCCTATATAAAATAACCTTCATCCGCCGCGCCTTCTCCGGTTCCTCCTTGCTTCCTCAACCTCCGCCGTGACAGAATCACACACCTATCAAGAAAAGCAGCAAGGATATGGAGCCCGAAGGAGCTACAGGCGAGGTCGGTGTTGCGGAGGCGGTCAAGGTGCATTCAACAATGCTGGCCAGCCTAGGCGCCGCGATGGACAATGTTCTGAAAGCGGTGCAGCGCCTAGAGCTGAGCCAGCAGCACCCCGCAACACCGGCCGTCTCTCCGCCGGCCCCAGCCTCGCCACCAGCCATGGGGCCGTTGCATCTCCCTTTGCCGAGGGATTACAACGGGGCGGCGGACCGCTGCCAGGGATTCCTATTGCAACTGGACATCGCGCTCCAGGCGATGCACCCTGCGCCGACCGAGGCACAGAAGATCACCTCGCTCGTCTCCTGCCTTTCCGGAAAAGCCCTGGAGTGGGCCACCGCCGTCTGGAACACCGAGCAGCCCACCCAGGGCAGCTACGCCGAGTTCACCCGCCGCTTCCGAGCCGTGTTTGACCACCCGCACGAAGGAAGAGAGGCGGGTGAACGGCTGTTCCACCTTCGGCAGGGGACGAGGTCGGCGCAGGAGTTCGCACTGGAGTTCCGGACCCTGGCAGCGGGATCGGGGTGGAACGAACGGGCTCTGATCGACCACTACCGCTGTAGCCTTCGCGAGGACGTCCGGAGGGAGCTGGCTTGTCGAGACGTGTCCCTCTCCCTCGATCAGCTGGTTGACATGTCCATCCGTCTTGACAACCTGCTGGCTGCCCGAGGACGTCCCGGAAGAGGCCCGTCCGTTCCACCCTATCAACCATACCAACCCGACACCGCCGTCCCCATGGAATTGGGAGCGGCTGCACTGCCGGGCAGACGTCGGGGAGGACAGGTGCGGAGTGCCTCCAGGAGGCAACGAGGCCGTCTTACTGCACCACACCGCACCTCCCTCCCTGAGTCAAGAGGCGACAGGCAGGGCACTTCCGCATCACCCCAGGTAGCACATGCACATTCGCCACTAACCTCTTCCCTCTCTATGTGCACTGTTCCTGTTAGGTTCCCCGGATTTTCGCTGCTTGCCCGGTGTAAGGCGCTGGTAGACTCAGGCGCAGCCGGGAATTTCATGGATAGGTCCTTTGCCCTACGGGCACACATACCCCTCCAGGCCCTCGACACCCCCCTGCCCGTGAGAGCTCTAGACAGCCGGCCGCTAGGGTCAGGGCTGGTCACTAGTTGCACTGTTCCTCTCCTCCTTGTTACCGACAACCGACACAGTGAAACCATTTCATTTCACGTGATCGACTCACCCACGTTCCCCGTCGTTTTAGGTTTCCCCTGGTTGTCCCTACATGACCCTGTCATCTCTTGGTCTAGTCGACGTCTGTCGGGGTGGTCGCGGAAGTGTCAGGGTAGGTGTTTGGGTGTTTCCGTTGGCTCGACCTCGGTGGAGAGTCCAGACAGTGCGCCTGCCGTGCCCATTCCCCCCGAATACAGGGACTTGGCTACGGTTTTCTCCAAGGCCAAGGCTGCTGTGTTGCCACCACACCGGCTGGGGGATTGTGCGATAGACCTCATTGATGGAGCCGCACTCCCGAAGGGTCACGTGTATCCACTGTCCCGCACCGAAACGGAGACTATGAACGCCTACGTTGCGGAAGCGTTGGAACAGGGATACATTAGGCCCTCCAAGTCACAGGTCTCCTCGAGTTTCTTTTTTGTGAAAAAGAAGGACGGTGGTTTGCGCCCGTGCATCGATTACCGGGCGCTGAACAAGATCACCATTCCGTTCCGCTACCCTCTCCCTTTGATCTCTGCGGAGGTGGAGAGGATGCACGGGGCCCGCTTTTTCACTAAATTAGACCTCAGGAGTGCCTATAACCTGGTGCGTATCCGGGAAGGAGACGAGTGGAAAACTGCTTTTAGTACCACGTCTGGCCATTACGAGTATTTAGTGATGCCGTACGGGTTGATGAATGCTCCTTCCGTCTTCCAGTCCTTCGTAAACGACGTATTCCGGGACTTGTTGTGTGAGGGAGTGGTAGTGTATATTGATGACATCCTGATATTCACTGCCACCCGCGCAAAACATGTCTCGTTAGTGCGCAGAGTGCTGGCTCGACTGCTGGAGCATGACCTGTACGTGAAAGCCGAGAAGTGTCTGTTTTTCCAGTCGTCTGTGTCCTTCCTGGGATATCACCTTTCCAGCGCAGGTGTGGCTATGGAGGAGCCTCACGTTGATGCCGTGCGTAATTGGCCGACCCCAACCACGGTTAAGGACGTGCAACGTTTCTTAGGCTTCTCTAACTATTACAGGAGGTTTATCCGGGGCTTTAGCCGGGTCGCGGCTCCGATCACCTCCCTTCTGAAGGGGGGGGCGACCCGGTTGCGGTGGACCGTGGACGCGGAGCGGGCGTTTGTGGAACTGAAACACCGTTTCACCACCGCTCCGGTCCTGGCCCATCCCGACCCGTCGCTCCAGTTCATTGTGGAGGTGGACGCGTCCGATTGTGGGCTCGGTGCCATCCTCTCCCAACGGACGGGGTGTCGTAACACGCTCCGTCCCTGTGCCTTCTTCTCCCAGAAGCTCAGTGCGGCGGAGCGGAACTACGACATAGGTGATCGTGAGCTGCTGGCCGTGGTTCGAGCTCTGTCGGCGTGGAGGCACTGGTTAGAGGGGGCTAAACACCCTTTCCTCGTCTGGACTGACCACCGGAACCTGGAGTACATGCGGGCAGCGAGGAGGCTGACCCCTCGCCAGGCAAGGTGGGCTATGTTCTTCACCCGGTTTGTGTTTACTCTCACCTACAGGCCGGGGAGTAAGAACGTCGGGGCTGACGCGCTGTCCCGCCAGCATGACACGGAGGAGAGGCCGGTGGATGATGCTCCCGTGCTCCCGGAGTCATGCATCGTGGCACCGGTGGTATGGGAACTGGACGCGGACATCGCCGAAGCGCAGCGCGACGAGCCCTCTCCGCCCACATGCCCTGAGGGCCGTACGTATGTGCCGGCGTCTGTCCGCGACCGCCTCATCTACTGGGCGCATACATCTCCCTCCTCCGGTCATCCTGGCATCGGGCCAACAGTGCGCGCCCTGGCCGGTAAGTACTGGTGGCCCACTTTAGCCAAGGACGTGAGGGTATACGTCTCTTCCTGCTCGGTGTGCGCCCAGAGTAAGGCACCCCGGCACCTACCTGTGGGCAAGTTGCACCCCTTGCCCATTCCACAACGACCATGGTCCCACATTTCTGTTGATTTTTTGACGGATCTCCCCCCTTCCCAGGGCCATACCACCATCCTGGTCGTTGTGGATCGGTTCTCGAAGTCCTGCCGCCTCTTGCCTCTGCCCGGCCTTCCTACTGCCCTACAGACCGCGGAGGCCCTGTTTACACACGTCTTCCGGCACTATGGGGTGCCCGAGGACATCGTGTCTGACCGGGGTCCCCAATTCACGTCTAGGGTGTGGAAAGCCTTTATGCAGCACCTGGGGATCTCGGTCAGCCTGACCTCGGGCTACCATCCCCAGTCCAACGGGCAGGTGGAACGGGTAAACCAAGAAGTGGGTAGGTTCCTCCGGTCCTACTGCCAGGACCGGCCGGGGGAGTGGGCAGAGTTTCTGCCGTGGGCAGAATACGCACTGAATTCTCTGCACCACTCCTCCACGGGCGTGACACCTTTCCAGTGCGTCCTGGGCTACCAGCCGGTCCTGGCGCCGTGGACGCCGAGCCAGACCGGTACCCCTGCGGTGGACGACTGGTTCCGGCGGGCAGCGGGCACATGGGAGGCAGTACAATCCCGCCTCCGGCTCGCTGTCCGCCGTCAAAAGACCAATGCAGACCGCCACCGCGGGGAGGCCCCGGTGTATCGGCCGGGCGACCGGGTCTGGCTCTCGTCCAGGGACCTGCCCCTCCGCCTGCCCTGCCGGAAGCTGGCCCCGCGGTTTGTGGGGCCTTTTAAAGTCCTGAGGAGAGTCAACGAGGTAACATATCGGTTACGCCTTCCCCCCGACTACCGTATTAACCCCTCGTTTCATGTGTCTCTCCTCAGGCCGGTGGTGGATGGTCCCCTCCAGGGGTGTGAGGTGCGGGAGGTTCCCCCTCCCCCTCTGGACATCGAGGGGGCCCCGGCGTACTCGGTCCGCTCCATCATCGACTCGAGGCGCCGGGCGGGGGGCCTCCAATACCTCGTGGAGTGGGAGGGGTACGGCCCGGAGGAGCGGAGCTGGGTTCCGGTGAAGGACGTCCTGGCTCCCGTCCTTGTCCGCGAATTCCACCAGCGTCGGCCGGATCGCCCTGCTCCGCGCCCCCCGGGTCGGCCCCGAGGCCGGTGCCGTCGCGCGGCTGGGGCCGCGCGTCAGGGGGGGGGTACTGTGACGACTACGACCTCTGCTGGTTCACCTCCCCCTGCAGCGGGCGGGCCCCGGCGGTCGACGTCACCGGCTTTCTGACACCACCGTCTCATCATGCATTTCACCTGTGTCTCGTTTAGTGCACCTGTTCATCATCACTGTTTCCCCCGGTATATATGTTCCCTCTGCTCCCCCTGTCTTTGTGTGTGATTGTGCTCTGCCACTGTGTTTATGTATGCGTCTATGTAAGACGCTCGTGCTGTGTGTTTTGTTCCATTCCTATATAAAATAACCTTCATCCGCCGCGCCTTCTCCGGTTCCTCCTTGCTTCCTCAACCTCCGCCGTGACATGAATTCACTAGTTTTGGCTGTAGAACAAAGAAACTCAATGGAGAAAAAGAAACATTGGGTTCAAACACTCACATTGTAATCTATTTATTGCACAGATTATTTTTAGATGAGTTGCAGTGCAATTAGGTATATGAGTTACTTAATAACTTTAATAACATTAAATTAAGATATTTAATGAAGTCACAGCTTAATTTTTGATGTAGGCACAAAAGCAGCAGACAAATACTGTAGATATTTGTCTGTCAAGATAATAGAATGTCTAATTATTATAATGATGATGATGATAGGGAGATTTTAGCATTACAGTTAGTGTTGCCAGTTCTGTTTTTAGCTAGAAATTATCAAGAATCATGTCAGTTATATTTGGTCCACATGTCAGTCACCCTTTGCCTGTGAATTGTGATTAGCCCTGCTGTGCATTCTTTATGAAACAGTGCGTTATTTATGATGTATTATATATAAAAAGAAACTGATAAATATAATGTATTTCTTAAAATCCTCAGTTCAAATTAACCCTCCTATTTGATTTGTGAGGTTCTTTATTGTACCCAAAGTTTATGTATCTATCTTGTTCCAACTGAAACTAATGAAAAATTGTTTTTAATTTGCCTGTAGCTTTAGTGATCGTCTCCCTCATCTATCTTGAATGGAATTATTTGCATTATGAACAAAATTCAGGTTTTAGAGTAAATTAGTTTTTTAAGAAAAATGTTGAAGCCCCAATTGAACTTTAAAAAATATATATAATTTGGAATGACAGGGAGAGATCAGTGAGAGCTTATGGAACTTCTAAACATACATTCATAATTTTCACATGTGGCTCGATATATACAGGACATTTTATTTGGTTGTATTGATGTTCAGGTTGAATTACCCAAATACAAAATATCTTGGTTTCTTTCAGTTCAATTAATGCTTAATGTTTTCTCTCAGTACAATAAGTCATCCTTCTCCTCTCTGTGTACAGGGAGGGATGGAAGGTGGTTGGTGTTGAGCCGTGTTGAGTGTTCTTGCCTTGGTGGTCTCTAGAGACTGACCGCTGACAGGTCTACATTAATAACGGATCTGAGATCAGGAACCTATCTCTCTCTGACAGGTCAAAAAGCCTCTACCCAGGTCTGCGGTTCTATCATACACCATGCCATGTAACCATGTAACCAAGCCATGTAACCATGTAACCAAGCCATGTAACCATGTAACCATGTACCATGTACCCTGTAACCAAGCCATGTATCCATGTAACCAAGCCATGTAACCATGTAACCAAGCCATGTAACCATGTAACCATGTACCATGTACCCTGTAACCAAGCCATGTATCCATGTACCATGTATCCAAGCCATGTAACCATGTGACCAAGCCATGTAACCAAGCCATGTAACCATGTACCTTGTAACCAAGCCATGTAACCAAGCTATGTAACCAAGCCATGTAACCAAGCCATGTAACCATTTACCATGTACCATGTAACCAAGCCATGTAACCATGTAACCATGTAACCAAGCCATGTATCCATGCACCATGTATCCAAGCCATGTAACCATGTAACCAAGCCATGTAACCAAGCCATGTAACCATGTACCATGTAACCAAGCCATGTAACCAAGCTATGTAACCAAGCCATGTAACCAAGCCATGTAACCATTTACCATGTACCATGTAACCAAGCCATGTAACCATGTAACCATGTAACCAAGCCATGTAAACATGTAACCATGTACCATGTAACCAAGCCATGTAACCATGTACCATTGAAATTCAACACTACTGTTGTTTGCTCCTTGGGGTTTAAGGCCGGGTGTCTCTGTAAAGCACTTTGTGACAACTGCTGTTGTAAAAAGCGCTTTATAAATAAATTTTGATTGATTGATTGATTGACCATGTAACCAAGCCATGTAACCATGTACCATGTAACCAAGCCATGTAACCATGCAACCATACCAAGCGCATCACCGTGAACCCAGCTTGGGTTCAGATACTAACTGAAATCATTTAATACAAATCCTTCACCCAGGGTTTGACTGGGCATGCCTGGAAAAGAGAAACCAACTGAACCAACTATGAAATTGCCCGGCTCATTCTGATTTTCCAAACAGGCTAAAATCAAAGCTCAAATACTTTTAAATATTTCAAATAATATTTGAACCCATTTGTGCCAACTGCAGGCCTTTCAAAGCGAATGCCTTCTAAATCCTACACATTGGGAGCTATCATCTCCACTTAAAACAAGGGGATTCATCAGCCCTGTCTTCTGCTGTAGCTGCCTGCCACTGTGGGCCTGAGGAGACCAAATTACCCCCCCAGTGCCTTGCTGGAGGTGGAGAAAATAAATGGGTCTAGATATAATGGTTATGGCCCCTGGGTAATGTTCCTGTGAGGGAGAAAGAAAAGAGATTATATTGGAGGTGTGAGCTCTCAGAGCGATTACATTTCCCCTCTTTTTAATGGATAAAAAGTGTTTCATTTTTTTCAGTTTTACTCCCACTCTTCCCCGTTTTGTTTTGGACATCCATCCCTCTCCCACCCATTCTGTCTTTCTCTTTGTCTGTCTCTTTCACTCTCGTTTTGTCCCTCGTCCCCTCACTCTGTCCCTCTTGATCATTCCTTTTTTCTCCCTCTTTCCTCGTTCTCTTCTCCTCCTGTGTCGCACTTGATCCTTACGGCTGCTCCGGTGCAGATGGTTTCATTTTATACAAGATAAAACCACATTTGGTGGAGCTGATTAAACAGCAGAACAACATCCCCATCTGCTATTTATTCCAATCCCAAATTGCTTGGGCAGATGCTGACATCTTTGGAGATGATTGATTCACCTCTGACTGGCCGGCCAGGAGGATCCTCCCTCCCTGGGCTCCAGCTGGCCCCGTGTTTCGTCCGCCACCAGACCACGTTACCACAGCCTGCCGTAATCAGCCCACGCCTTGATTGGACTTGGGCAGGTGAGAGCAGGACACTTTAATCATGATCAGCGCCACCCGGGCACTGATAATTCCCCCAGTGTGTGTGTGTGTGTGTGTGTCGGGTGTGTGCGTAAACGCGTGTGGGTGTGTGTCACACAGATGCCACCGTTCCTGACAGACCTCTTCTAAATCAAGTTCCCGGGACTGAGCGTAAAGACTATAACGTGTAGACGCGGCTAAGGAACAGCTTGGCTGTGACTCACCGTTAGCATTAGCATTCTCATTTCCGCATAATCTGAAAGCACATTTAGCGAACCCCTAGAACGAGGAAATATCTGAGCTGCTGTTATGTGTGTAATTTGTCTTGTCTGTCAGTCTTTGTCCCCAACTGCAAACCTAATCAAATAACCTATTGTGATAGTAACCCACAATTATTGAACTCAGTAGCCCTTTCCGGTCGCAAAACCAGGAAGCACAGGACTCATTATCCTTTCACATCGTCCAACTCAACCTCCCTCTAATCTACATTGGTGTTTCCAGCCTTCAGGATGATACTATCCTAAAGGTACATTGACTTGGATTTGTAAACAGTCAAGCATTTTACGATGGAAATGCTCTGCAAATGCCTTCGGAGCTCAGGGCACGTGAGTTGAGAGCTGGGCTCTTGGATGCAAACGCACTCCGGTCTCAGCACATGTACTTGTTTTGATGGTAAGTTGAAGATGGAGGATGGAGGATGGAGCTGGTCCAGGGAGATGGGCTGTGATAATTCAGGCAGTGTGATTGATGGGGCGGAGAGCTGTGGAGAGGGTCTGGAGAATGAAGGGAGCCAGTCTCTGGAGACCAAGATCCATCAGCCAGGTGGATCGGCCTTCATCTTCCTCCATCTTCTTTATCGACCTGCAGGTTTTATGGAACTCCTTCATCCCTTTAACCCTCCTCAATTCACATATACTTTCATTTCATTTCTATGTCTTTACTTCATGTCTTTCTCTCTATCTGCTCTCGCCTTTTTCCACTTTCTTAATCTCTCCCTCCCCTCTCAATTCCTCTCTCTCTACATTTCTCTCATACTGGATATGTCCCTGTCATCGCCCTCTTCTTCGTTCCTGGGCCTGCATGCGCTTTGGGCCTGAGAGACGCAAATTAATTTTCAATCTGAATGCCGACTGACCCTGTTCTGCCCCGGTTGCTCTTCACCCTCAGCCTAGGGCAACTCATTCCACCTCTTCCCCACTCTCCTCCGTCCTCTTCCACCCATCTTGACAGACTGATGTGATTCACAATGAAATCTTCCTCCTGAGAGAAAAAAAGAGAAATGGTTCAATCAGCTGGCCGCCATTTTGCATTAGTCTCTGTTGACTTGACTAACAGCGTCTCCACTCAGAACATCCCAGATTGCACACTATTATCTAGTGCCCTACTTTCCTCTGGGCCTAGAGACCTCTGGTCAAGTCACCCTAACAGGGAAGGGGACATATGGGCTTCGGGTTTCCTTCTGTACAGCATTCATCTATTATGTGGAACATAGCCATGGGGGGTGCTTCTGAAGAGTTGAGCGTCATGGAGGCTTTGGACAGGTGGAGGTTATAGTGGAACAACTTGAAAACATGCAACATCGGTCCATGCAAACATTTGTCAGGACACCCCATTAAGTCTCTGGGAATTTGCATATTAATTGCATTAACCTCTTCTTTTCCTTTAAGGTGACTGTTTAGAATAATAGCTTTATTCTCTTTTCTCAGAGGGATGACTGCAAGGGGTCCACCAGCATCGAGGACAAGAATTAGATTCTGCAGGAAATTGCTTTAACTTCTGTTTAATCTAATTAGCAACCCGGCACACACACCTCTATGAAAAGGCCTAAAGGGCACAGCCGTTCTTCATGCAGAGAACTGAAACATGGCTCGAAAAATACCTACTTCTATAATTCATGTCTTTCATGTGGGGTCCTGTTGAGCATGGTGCTTGCAACAGCAGGGTTGCGGGTTTGATTCCCGTGGGGATGCAAGATGAAAACACATGCCCTCGCTACCCACTCTGAATAAGTGACTAAATGACTTGACTTTTAATGTATCTGTTAGATATTGTTCTCTATGGTTGTCTGTTTTGCCTGTTTTTGTATTTAATTTCCTAACTCTATTCTACCTCTTTTAATTGCTTTTATAATGTCATAGTTGTTACTCAAAGAAACTGGGGGATATCAAAGGGTTCCTCAGGAACAGCTGCAAGTTGATGGTTAACATTTCCACCATTGTTTAGGTGAGGACTTCTTGGAGGAAGCCTAAATGGTTCAAAGGATGGGAAGGTTCTGCCAGTGTAGGACCCAAAACGTTCTTCCAGAGACATTAACTTCTAAGAGCGCAGTCTGTTCTATTAGCATGATATCATCCCAGACTGAACGTATCTTAAGTTTCAGCTATAAGCTGAGTACTAGATCACTGTGGTAGACTGACCTTTCAGAGAGATCTAGTCAGGTGGTTCCATTTTCTGAAGAGCTATTGCATTTTCTAATATTTATACAGTTTCATAGCACAGTTTTTTTCTATGATAATATGAAATATTTGACAATGTTCATGGTTTATATTCCACATTACATTTATTTAGTTCCATGGGGTATAGATTAATCCTGTCACATAGAAATATTGTACAGATTAAAAAAAAGTGAAGTTGCTGGGTTTGCAAACATTTCTTCACAAGACCGACATTTCAAAACCCCCTAAATTAAATGACAACCAGCAGATCTTGGCAACTCACTTCTATGTAGCCTATGGATTTCCTTTGTAGCATCACTGATCCATGGCTGACCAAAGCTTTGCCTCACGCAGGAGACGAGGTGTGTTCTTCTCTGCCTCACCCTCCCGCGTGACCATTAGAGCTACATGGCCCCTCCATAGCGACTAGCCCCACTCCCTCCACCCTAGTGGGGATAATAAGTGAGAAGTGGCCTGGAATAGCACTGGGGTTCATTATGGCCCCTCCACCCTGACACCCAGCTTTCCCTACGGGAGGGACCAGTCTCCTTATTAGAGGAACTGGTAGCAGCTCTCTCTTTCTGCAAGGCTGTCTGACTCCTTGTCTTGCATTGTGTGATGTTCACGGAGGGTGTGCACGTGATGGGGTGTGCACGTGATGGGGCACAGGGCCGCTCTCCCGCACAAGCAATTAGGTTAAATGGGATTAAGCCTATCGCATTTCAAATAGCCTAGGCTTGAGTGTGGAAGAGTGAATAGACAGAGTGTGTAGGAGTGAAGAGGAGTGAAGAGGAGTGAAGAGGAAGTGTCTGGAGGACCGAAGAGGAGGAGTGAAGAGGAGGAATGAAAGGGCAGATTGCGGAGGAGTGAATAAAAGGAGTGTGGAGTAGTGAAGAGGAGTTTGGAGGAGTGAAGAGGTGAAAGAAGAGGTTGGAGATCTATAGTTATTTGAATGTAATGTGTGAAGCTCTTTACATACATGACACTCATTTTATTAAAAAAACAAACAGCAAAGCAGAGAAGCACTGACAAATTCTACAATCCTACACAATGCAGTAGTTCAGTATTACAATCCTATCTCCATAAAAAATTCTAACATCACTGTGTTAATTGCTAAATTGCGCCACAGAGAGACATTTTAGTTTGTCTCGGTAGGGTTGATATTTGATGTATTTTCTTTGACTGTCCCTCTGTAAATGCAACTAACAGCAACTAAGGAAATCAGAGATTAGGATCTTTCATTTGACCACTATATAGTCTTGTCCCTATAGGATCTATCTTTTGACCACTACAGTATATTGTCTTGACCCTATAGGATCTATCATTTGACCACTACAGTATATTGTCTTGACCCTATAGGGTCTATCATTTGACCACTACAGTATATGGTCTTGTTCCTATAGGATCTCCATCCACCAGTGTCTGATGATGCTCATCACTGGCCATGTTGACATGTGCAACATTCAAACCAACAACTTTCAATTTTTGTCTCCTAAAAAAGAGGAATGAGATGTATGTGAGCCCACTGGCACGTGTTGACCGTTGGTCTTCAGGATTTTCTGGCAGGGGTCCAAGAAAAAGTCTCTAAGCAGTTTACTAGAATGTGGAATGATGTAAGATTTACTTTGCGTAAAAGCATTAGCATCTTCTTAGTGAAACCTAGTCATTATTTGTCTATTTACCCTGTTCAAACACTTCATGGTTTTTCTACCTTAGTTAGAGTTCAAATGCCAACTGCTACCGAAGCTGTATGTTTTAAGTCGCACCGAGACATTGTCCTGCACACACAGCAGCATGGTTATGAGTTCAGCAATCAACGTCGCTGCCTGCCAACACATATAATAGTGGAGAAAATATCGCTCAAGGGTTGAGAAAATGTGTCCTACTTACTGGCAACTGCTGAAACGTAGCAAACGTCACCACATTAAATGAATACTACAATGTTTTAGACAAAGGCTATTCCTTGACATCAGTAATAACTGGTGATGTTATCTACCCAGTTTACGCATAAGTGTTTGAAAATAATAAAATATGATATTAGGTCAAGAAATTCAGTGGTTTTTCTAAATCGTGCAGCCCCTAGCTAATGTAGAACAAATTATGTGAAGGAACGTGTCTAAAAGGGGCCTCAAACACAACTATTTAGAAACTTCATGCTCAGCTAACTATTTGCTTAAATCTCAGTAGAAAATGAAAAGTTAATAAACAGTAAAGCATACGGTATTGAAAGCTTTTTGTTACATCTCTGTCTTATGGGATGTAAATAATTGCAAATCAATCAAACCTTATGTTTAGCAGATACAACCCAACCATTTATGCTGCTTCAGATGAATCCAACAATTCAATCATTTTGCACAAAAACTCAATTTGACAATTTTGCCACCTTTCTTTTCACCACAATACAGTACATGCAGTTGTCACCCCTGGCTGTGGTGTTTCGAGGTGAACTCCTTTGATCTTTCATCCCACTGCAATGCAGTGAAGGGCCATCCTTCCCGTCTCCCACATTAATCAAAATGGACGCCCTGTTTCCCAGCTCACCTCCTCTGCTCCTGGTGCCAGCTGTGTTGGGACAGGCCTCTCTGCCCTCGGATACTGTCATTGTTCCCCCTCGCTGGTAAATAACAGCCATTACACAGCTGTTCAAATGGTAGGCTCACTATCTGTTTGGGACTTTGGTTCCTCTTTGCCATTGAATGCTTTTTACACACAGGGGGAACTTAGCGTGGGAACTCTGGATGGACCTGCTGCCCAGCCAGGTTCAGCTGGTTGTAAGATACCAATGTGTATTGAAGCTGTGAGTTTGTGTTTGATTAGTATTCAGGATTTAAGGGCTCTGCTTGAGTCAGATGTTTTTTTCACACAGACGTTGTAATGTGTTGTCTTGAGGCTTCATATCTTCTCTTGACTTCTTGTCTTTAGGCTTCATATCTTCTCTTGACTTCTTGTCTTGAGGCGGCAGATTAAGAATGTTGGAACAATAACCGAAATGTTGCTTGATCAAATCCCTTCACTGACAATGTGAACAATCCGGAGCAAAGCAGTTTCCCCTAATAGCTTCAGGGTCACTATGAATAATGTCTGGTCTTTTGGCTGCTACCCACTCCCTTAGGATGTCACATACATACATATATATATATATATATATATATATATATATATATATATATATATATATATATATATGTATATATATATATATATATGCAATTGAGTCAAGTGAATGTAGTAATCAACTACAGTGGCCAGTCCTGGTATTTGCTTGCAGGGTGTTTGGCTGCTATGAAAAGGAACAGTGTGCCTTCTACTGGACAGCTTTACAGTATTAATGTGTATTTGGTCAGCTTGGCCAGAGGGAAGACAGCCGGGCCATGGTGCATTTTGGGTAAAAGCCAGGGCCCCACAACATGCTTATAAAAACACCTGCACATTGTGAGCTGGGGTGCTGTGCTGATCCGGGTGGATATTGTTTTAGACCCGCCAGCAAAATCATCATAAAATGATTAATGCAACCTTTCTTAAAATATTCCCTTTTTACACAGCTTTCCTGTGAAAGATGGGGGTATTTCATTAAGCGTGCCTTCCTTAGAAAAGATGATAACTTTTATGCTTTAACAGAAGGTCTCTGTATGTGGTTGTGTGTGGTTTTGTGTGTTTGCATTATTTCTACTCCAATCTTTAGTCTGTAGCCTAGTATCACAGCCACTGATCCAAAATGTCAATTAGTTGCTCCTTGTGTCTCACTTCTACATTTAATATTCTGGTGAAATGGAACTCATCATGACATGATATGATATATGAATAATAGATCCTATGTGGAGTATATGATATATGAATAATAGACTATGTGGAGTATATAATATATGAATAATAGACTGTATGGAGTATATGATATATGAATAATAGATCCTATGTGGAGTATATGATATATGAATAATAGACTGTATGGAGTATATGATATATAAATAATAGACTCTGTATGGAGTATATGATATATGAATAATAGACTGTATGGAGTATATGATATATAAATAATAGACTCTGTATGGAGTATATGATATATAAATAATAGACACTGTATGGAGTATATGATATATAAATAATAAACTCTGTATGGAGTATATGATATATAAATAATAGACTCTGTATGGAGTATATGATATATGAATAATAGACTGTGTATGGAGTATATGATATATGAATAATAGACTATGTGGATTATATGATATATGAATAATAGACTGTGTATGGAGCATATAGGTTACACCTCCAGGACAATAAGAACAACATATATCTAATCACAATGTCACAGTACTGGGTTAATATGGCTGCAAGATGGATTGTTATATTTATATTCAGCTTCTACATAATTCAAAATGCACTGACCTCACATAAATGACACCATTTATGAGTCAAAGGAAGGTGTGTGTGTGTGTGTGTGTGTGTGTGTATGTGTGTGTGAGCAGCAATTTATTTTTCTCTCGTGCGCTGTGCAATTCAGTATGGTCCCTACGGTGGCTGCAAGGGGACAAAAGCGATGCTTTATTCTCTGGTAATAATAGTCCCTGCAGATCTGTGCTGCATTGGCCGCCCGTAAAAGATGGTGGTAATAAGACCTTGCACTTAAAACAAGGTGAGTCAGGACCTTTTAATGGAGGGCTGGCGCTCCATGCTACACATGGCTGATTACTGTTTTAACAGAGCTGGGCTGGGCTGGGCTGGGCTGGACGGGCAGCACTCATGCGTGGAAATAACTCCATTATCATGACTCAGGGGTCTGGTAAATGTGCCAGTGTAGAAATCTAGCTTTTTGACTTTCTGTCAACAACAATGTGTGTTTTTCAATTATTCAGACTATTTTTATATTACTGTTGGCAGTAAACTGTGCTCTTTATATATATATATATATATATATATATATATATATATCTACAAATAACTACAGGACTCTGTCTACTCACTACTCTGTCTACTCACTACTCTGTCTACTCACTACTCTGTCTACTAACTACTCTGTCTACTCACTACTCTGTCTACTCACTACTCTGTCTACTAACTACTGTCTAAGCGCATTATTGACTCTGACCTGCTACAGATTATTTCTGATGCCGTCATCAGAGAAACAAAGGTTATGGAGTCATCTGCCTCTGAACTGTAGGCTGGGAGTGTTTTGTAGATAAATGCATGTGTTTCTATTACAACGCCTTGTTATGTTGTCTTGTTTCTCTGAAACTTGTTTTAGTTTACATGGCAACACACACAGGCTAACACACACACACACACACACACACACACACAGGCTAACACACACGCACACACATGCACAGGCTAACACAAACATACTATGGAAGGCAACACAGCTGCTATAGACTTGAAGAAGCATGAAAAAAATTAGAAAACTGGTTTATAAGTAGAATCCTTAAGAAACACTTGTATTGGAAACATTTACCTTCATTCACATAATACTATGAGGCATCCATTTCCTTACCCAATACTATCAATTGTGGTAAGAATCAAGTACTACCACTGTGGTAAGAATCAAGTACTACCACTGTGGTAAGAATCAAGTACTACCATTGTGGTAAGAATCAAGTACTACCACTGTGGTAAGGACTCTTACTCTTTTAGTGATTTGGGGGCCCTAGGCAGAGATTTTTTAAGGCCCCTATATCATAAATGTTTTACCTATTGCCCTAATCAGAGACATACTGGCAACACACCTTCTTTATTGTTGAATGGAACTGCCACTTCCAAAGACACTTTGTGGTGGACATATAAGCCTGATTTCAAATGTTAGGCATGACAATTATTGACTTGTGTTGCTGTCTCTTAGTTTTCCAAAAATAAACGTGTTCTTTAAGATTTTGTATTGGAACCTGAATTTATTCACCAATTTGTTGTATTAATGTTAATAAATTGTCATAAGGTGTGACATGAAAGTCATTGTATGTAAAATGAAAATGAAATATACTTTTCATTGAGAAACCCACTTTAACAAAATGTATAGAACACTAATGAAGAATAGTATCACAATTAATTGTTTACAGTTAAGTCTGGTAAGTACTGATTACTTGTAACTCAGACTGAAGAGGAACAATGCGGATTCCGTCCTGGTCGCGGAACAACCAACCAGCTCTTTACTCTTGCAAGGATCCTGGAGGGGGCCTGGGAATATGCCCATCCTGTTTACATGTGTTTTGTGGATCTGGAGAAGGCGTATGAACGGGTCCCCCGGGAGATACTGTGGGAGGTGCTGCGGGAGTATGGGGTGAGGAGGTCCCTTTTGAGGGCTATCCAATCCCTGTACGTCCAAAGTGAGAGCTGTGTTCGGGTTCTCGGTAGTAAGTCGGACTCGTTCCAGGTGGGGGTTGGCCTCCGCCAGGGCTGCGCTTTGTCACCAATCCTGTTTGTAACTTTTATGGACAGGATATCGAGGCGTAGTCGGGGTGGGGAGGGGTTGCAGTTCGGTGGGCTGGGGATCTCATCGCTGCTTTTTGCGGATGATGTGGTCCTGATGGCATCATCGGTCTGTGACCTTCAGCACTGACTGGACCGGTTCGCAGCAGAGTGCGAAGCAGTTGGGATGAGGATTAGCACCTCTAAATCTGAGGCCATGGTTCTCAGCAGGAAACCGATGGAGTGCCTCCTCCGGGTAGGGAATGAGGTGTTACCCCAAGTAAAGGAGTTCAAGTATCTCGGAGTCTTGTTCGCAAGTGAGGGGACAATGGAGCCGGAGATTGGCCGGAGAATTGGCCGGTATTGCATTCGTTTTACCGCACCGTTGTGACGAAAAGAGAGTTGAGCCGGAAGGCAACGCTCTCGATATACCAGTCAATTTTCGTTCCTACCCTCACCTATGGTCATGAAGGATGGGTCATGACCGAAAGAACAAGAAATGGGTTTTCTCAGAAGTGTGGCTGGCTTCTCCCTTAGGGACAGGGTGAGAAGCTCGGAGTAGACCCGCTGCTCCTTTGCGTCGAAAGGAGCCTGTTGAGGTGGTTCGGGCATCTGGTAAGGATGCCCCCAGGACGTCTCCCTAGGGAGGTGTTCCAGGCACGTCCAGCTGGGAGGAGACCTCGGGGTAGGCCCAGGACTAGGTGGAGAGATTATATTTCGATACTGGCCTTGGAACGCCTCGGGATCCCCCAGTCAGAGCTAGCAAATGTGGCTGGGGAAAGGGAAGTTTGGGGTCCCCTGCTGGAGCTGCTGCCCCCACAACCCGATACCGGATAAGCGGATGAAGATGAGATGAGACTTGTAACTACCCCTAAGTAAATCAGTCATATAAACAAGGTTAAGTTACAGCAGTGTTGGGAAACTTTACTTTTTAAAGTAACTAATTACAGTTACTAGTTACAGTTACCATAAAGTAACTAGTGACGTTACTTTGTTACTTGCAGTAGAAAGTAAGGCGTTAAGTTACTTAGTTACTTTAAGATAAGTCCTTTGATTCTATATTGACGTGTTGGTCACTTATGCCCAAAACGCACAGATTTAATGGGATGCTGTATAATAATGTAGTCAGGTTTTGTATAGTCAGTGTCAGTCACCAGGATATTACATTATCAATCATTATACAGCAAGAGTGACCAATCCTATTATTTCAAGTAATCATATACCATAATGCCAAATAATATGTGCGTTTAGTTCTTTAATCAAGAATCTGTTAAATCAATACATTATTATGTGCAGACTTCAATACTAGATAGATCCATTGTGGTGAACAAAGAGGAACATATATAACAGCTGTAGCATTGTGCACTGATAAACACACCTTCACAAAAAGAAAACAGCAATCTCTTTGCAATAATGTGCATAATCCATTAATGGTTCATTACTTTATTCAGAGTTGAAAAATTACTAAATCCACTTTTGAAATGATTCAGAAAAATCACGTTTAGAAACAGAACAATTCACTATAAACTATAGTTGACAAAAGAAAATGTTTCTCTGCTTATATAAACGACCACTATTAAACCACTATTAACACCTCCCACATACAAATCCATTTATTAACGGAATGAAAGCGTACTTTGGTGAATCCCAAACAAGACTCTCTGCTGTATTACCTTTATTTAAGTGCCCTTAATCATTTATTGTTACTATAGCTCTAAAGTGGCAGCTACGTGTTCATTGGGGTTAAACAATCGTTTGACTAGAAATAATGGAGGATGGTTTGGGATCAACTTTGGTTGTCCAAAAGAGGATGATTTCTGATCGAACTTTGGTTGTCCAACAGAGGATGATTTCTGATCGAACTTTGGTTGTCCAACAGAGGATGATTTCTGATCGAACTTTGGTTGTCCAACAGGCAATATCGCAATAGGCAAGTTGATTCCAGCAAAACATAACAGAAACCGCGGGGATTGGTTATATGCGAGGGTAATTACGATGTGGTCGAAATAGCGAACTGCTTCTCAAGCCAGAATCGCGAAGTTCACCCGAGCTCAGCCTTCCCGCTGCACAAATCGTTAGTCGACGATACAATATCGTTTTAAATGAATGGGAGCAGGGCGAGTTGCTTTTATCTGGAAGAGCTGGTGCTGCAATCTTTGCGTCATTTGTTGCTACTAGAGAAAAGTAATGCTACGTAAAGCTATGTAGTTGGCACTAAGAGAAATTGAGTGACGCGTTATTTAATAATAATTAAAAAACTAGCAAAGGATTATTTCAGTTAAATAACTAACGCATTACGTTACTCGTTACCTTTAACACTGGTAATGAGTAAGTATGAGTAAGTATGATGTAGGTACAGTCTTCTCCAATGGGCGCTACTTCGACTGTGAGAGGTCAGCTCAAAGAAGGAAATTAATAACACTTGGATTTGCAAAGCGTTTAAGGAGCGCCCTGTTACAGAACTAGGCTTCAGCCTAGTTCACTTTTCATGTGATGATTTTTTTTAAAGGACAAAACATATAGATAAGTTATAAAATACAATAATAAATTGTTAGCTCAAATGAATAATTATTCTGTGTGTAGGAAAATACAGTTCAGATCGTATGTTGTGACGAATGGATGAAATGAAGCCACAATCTAAACCTGTCACACAATATGATATAGTGTTACACCATATGAGGAATTTGTTCTGGCCGTTGATGCAACAATCCATTCAAAAGGAATAAGGGAAGTAAAAACAATTAAGAACAGTGGACTGAGCATAAAAATAGGAGACTGTGCATTCATAAATTACTAAAATAACAAAAAGTATATGTAAGGTGTAAGATTTTGTCCAGTTGAGGGTTGTTTATATATGTAGGGGGGGTTATAGATTTGTCCAGTTTAGGGTTGTGTGTCTATGTTAGGAGGGGGCTATAGTCAGTTTGGTTTCAGTGGCAGGTTCATGAGGCTTTCTGTAGGAAAGGAACTGTTCTTGTGGCGGGAGGTTTAGGTCCTGGTAGACTTCAGCCTTCTGCCAGAGGGGAGAGTTCTGAATAGTCCATTTCCAGGGTGAGAAGGATCAGCCCCAATCTGTGCCGCTCGCCTCCGCATCCTGTAGGTGTGTTCAGTAGGTCGTGTCGAGACGCCAGATTGCAGCCAATCAGCCTCTCTGCAGAGCGGATGATGCGTTGCAGCCTGCCCTTGTCTTTGGCTGTGGCTGCAGCATACCAGACTGATGGAGGAGGTCAGGATGGAAGGTGTAACATTTTATTGTATTTATGTTTCACACTCTGAACCACAAAAAGGCCATGTCACGGTAACCACCCACTCGCATTGCTGCCCTTTTCAGTTGAGAGTAAATTAGTTTAAAAATTAATATCTGAAGGGTACATACTGCCTTATTAGGTATGACTATAGTGAAGCACGAGGCAGTTAGACATTTTGTTCAAGTTTACAGTTTCTTAATCATAATCAAGTGCATTCATATACCTTCCTTTTCTCTTCCTTTTTTCACTGCGCTGCACTTCTCTGTATCTGTCAATGGGGTGGGTCACATATACCTGGATCAGACATTACATTCCGTGTCACTACCCAGGCAGAGCTTTCTTGGGGAGCCAGGAGAGGGTAGATGTCAACATCGCTAATGTGTGATCAGTAGCACTGTCACTATCACCATTATATTCAACATTGGTGTCATTACAGGTGCTGGTCATAAAATTAGAATACCATCAAAAAGTTGATTTATTTCAGTAATTCCATTCAAAAAGTGAAACTTGTATAATGTATACATTAATTCCACACAGACTGATATATTTCAAGTGTTCTTTTCTTTTAATTTTTATGATTATAACTGACAACTAATGAAAACCCCAAATTCAGTATCTCAGAAAATTAGAATGTTGTGAAAAGGTTCGATATTGAAGACACCTGGTGCCACACTCTAATCAGCTAATTAACCCAAAACACCTGCAAAGGCCTTTAAATGGTCTCTCAGTCTAGTTCTGTAGGCAACACAATCATGGGGAAGACTGCTGACTTGACAGCTGTCCAAAAGACGACTATTGACACCTTGTACAAGGAGGGCAAGACACAAAAGGTCATAGCTAAAGAGGCTAGCTATTCAAAGAGCTGTGTCCAAGCACATTAATAGAGAGGCGAAGGGAAGGAAAAGATGTGGTCAAAAAAAAGTGTACAAGCAATAGGGATAACCACACCCTGGAGAGGATTGTGAAACAAAACCCATTAAAAAATTTGGGGGAGATTCACAAAGAGTGGACTGCAGCTGGAGTCAGTGCTTCAAGAACCACGACGCACAGATGTATGCAAGACATGGGCTTCAGCTGTCGCATTCCTTGTGTCAAGCCACTAATGAACAAGACACAGCGTCAGAAGCGTCTCGCCTGGGCTAAAGACAAAAAGGACTGGACTACTGCTGAGTTATGTTCTCTGATGAAAGTAAATTTAGCATTTCCTTTGGAAATCAAGGTCACAGAATCTGGAGGAAGAGAGGAAAGGCACAGAATCCACGCCTGACCTTAACCCTATAGAAAATCTATGGGGAATTGTGAAGAGGAAGATGCGATACGCCAGACCCAACAATGCAGAAGAGCTGAAGGCCACTATCAGAGCAACCTGGGCTCTCATAACACCTGAGCAGTGCCACAGACTGATTGACTCCATGCCACGCCGCATTGCTGCAGTAATTCAGGCAAAAGGAGCCCCAACTAAGTATTGAGTGCTGTACATGCTCATACTTTTCATGTTCATACTTTTCAGTTAGCCAACATTTCAAATAATAATTTTTTTGTATTGGTCAAATTTTCTGAGATACTGAATTTGGGATTTTCATTAGTTTTCAGTTATAATCATCACAATTAAAATCAATAAACATTTGAAATATATCAGTCTGTGTGTAATGAATGAATATAATATACGTTTCACTTTTTGAATGGAATTACTGAAATAAATCAACTTTTTGATAATATTCTAATTTTATGACCAGCACCTGTATAATCAAAATGGTCTGGTGGCCATTCATGATGGTCCAGGTCACGGATAGAGCTTTCTAATGTGACAGTCAAATAGTCATATTCAGTAAGTAATAACCGTAGCCGCTAAGCTATTCAAGTTTATTACACATGTAATAGCTGCTACTGTTATTGACACTCATGCCATTTTCCTCCTTCCATTTTTTTCTGGCCGCGCTCAAATACCAGCATTTCATATTTTAAAAACCTTTCTGTCTGTCTCTTATGTTGTGTAGCAGGCTCAGGCTGACTGAGGAAACTACCTACTGTCTTCCGGGCTGCTTCTGTGAGAAACAACATGGGACAGACCATTTGAGTAAGGGGGGGTTCGTTCAAAAGTAGGCATGATTTTATTTCGGTATCTTTTTGAGTAACACGATCAGATCTTAAATTTAGACAAAAGCTAAATTATAAATGTATTATATGTCTCTCTCTCTCTCTCTCTCTCTCTCTCTCTCTCTCTATATATATATATATATATATATATATATATATATAATTATAATTATACTGTGTATATATATATATATATATATATATATATATATATATATATATATATATATATATATAATGGTATATATATTTACATATTTTTATTTAAAAGTTTTATTTCAGTTTCAGTATTCACGAGGGCCTAGGCCTTCTGGGGCCATTGGCGGCTGCCTATCTTACCTAATCGCTACTGCCCAGTACTATCCATTGCGGTAAGGATCCAGTACTATGCATTATGTTAAGGATCCAGTACTATGCATTGTGGTAAGGATACAGTACTATCCATTGTTGTAAGGATCCAGTACTATCCATTGCGGTAATGATCCAGTACTATGCATTGTTGTAAGGATCCAGTACTATCCATTGCGGTAATGATCCAGTACTATGCATTGTTGTAAGGATCCAGTACTATTCATTGTTGTAAGGATCCAGTACTATGCATTGCGGTAAAGATCCAGTACTATGCATTGCGGTAAGGATCCAGTACTATGCATTGTGGTAAGGATCCAGTACTATGCATTGCGGTAAGGATCCAGTACTATGCATTGCGGTAAGGATCCAGTACTATCCATTGAGGTAAGGATCCAGTACTATGCATTGTTGTAAGGATCCAGTACTATGCATTGCGGTAAGGATCCAGTACTATGCATTGTTGTAAGGATCCAGTACTATGCATTGCGGTAAGGATCCAGTACTATGCATTGTTGTAAGGATCCAGTACTATGCATTGTTGTAAGGATCCAGTACTATCCATTGTTGTAAGGATCCAGTACTATGCATTGCGGTAAGGATCCAGTACTATGCATTGTGGTAAGGATCCAGTACTATGCATTGCGGTAAGGATCCAGTACTATCCATTGTTGTAAGGATCCAGTACTATGCATTGTTGTAAGGATCCAGTACTATCCATTGTTGTAAAGATTCAGTACTATGCATTGCGGTAAGGATCCAGTACTATGCATTGTGGTAAGGATCCAGTACTATTCATTGTGGTAAGGATCCAGTACTATCCATTGTTGTAAGGATCCAGTACTATGCATTGCGGTAAGGATCCAGTACTATGCATTGTTGTAAGGATCCAGTACTATCCATTGTTGTAAGGATCCAGTACTATGCATTGCGGTAAGGATCCAGTACTATGCATTGTTGTAAGGATCCAGTACTATGCATTGCGGTAAGGATCCAGTACTATGCATTGTTGTAAGGATCCAGTACTATGCATTGTTGTAAGGATCCAGTACTATGCATTGCGGTAAGGATCCAGTACTATGCATTGCGGTAAGGATCCAGTACTATGCGTTGTTGTAAGGATCCAGTACTATGCATTGTTGTAAGGATCCAGTACTATGCATTGCGGTAAGGATCCAGTACTATGCATTGCGGTAAGGATCCAGTACTATCCATTGTGGTAAGGATCCAGTACTATGCATTGTTGTAAGGATCCAGTACTATGCATTGCGGTAAGGATCCAGTACTATGCATTACGGTAAGGATCCAGTACTATGCATTGCGGTAAGGAGCCCTCTGTGGTAATGAACCATTCTAATGTGCACCTGCACCAACAAATGTACATTTGATTTTGTGGAGATGCCACATTGAAAGAGATGCGTTCATTACAGAGGGACAGAGCAAGTTTGCTCTCTCTTTTTAATATTACATCTGTCATTTCCTTCCCATAGTAATGAAATGTGTTTTCTTCAGCCTAACGCAGAAGATTCACATTTGCACACAGCCTCTACAGATGTTTTGATTTGGACTGAAGCGTTTGCAGTCCACTGGTCACTGGTCTAATTGTGCACATTGTACCAGGTGCCCACATAGAAAGACCTTCCTATACAAACCATACAGTCGCCTGCTGTCATCTATTCAGGGCAATAGCAATATAGTGTCAGATAGCATCAAACCTTTCCTATGGTTACCCACGGTCATTCTTAAACATATTTCCTGTTGATCTGCTTCCATTGGGCTGGACCTGCTGCCCAGCTTCTCTCATGGAACCACCATGATTGACATCATTATCAATAGTTGTGGCACAAATGTCATCTTGTACTATAGTTCTTTGTATTGCATTTTGACCTACTCCACCAGCACACAGCTGATTCCTCCCTTTCCCCTCGCTTGGTCCATTCTTGCAAATAGCAACTCATAGGTGAGCCCTTTTATGCATGAACTGATCGCTGATTGAACAATTTTGCTAATTTCTGTTTTGTACAGTCCCATAAGAGTTTCACATTCAAGTAGTTTGAATCAGAAGTGAATAAATGTTTTCATTTTGTTTGACATGAGTTATTCAACAGAGTGCTGTGTCTTTTGTAGAGTTGTGTTCACTCTTTTGCAAAGATGTGCTCAGCATTGACTTTATGCATGAAGGCAATGAGAAATTAATTGATCAATAAAAAAAGAATATAGCTCATTAAGTTATTATGGAGATCAACTGAATCCCAATGTCATTGATAGTATCTTAGCAAATGGGTGTAGCTGTAATAAGGAAGCGGACTGACTAGTAACACAGTTGCAACTAATAAGTAAGGGGACTGGGTAATAACAAAGTAGTAATTGTAATAAGTAAGGGGACTGAGTAGTAACACAGTAGATGACAGACTGCGTATGATATGACACCTCCTTGTCAATATGTCAACCTGAGAGTGCTATATCGGCCAGTATCAAACCCCAACACAAGGTTTTGGGGACCGAAACAGCTCCAGTCTTTTGTGTCCCTGTTCCTGCAGATAAAAAGAAAGAGCATCTTGGCTGAAATAAACACATAAATATGCATTCATCTGTTCTGGTCGGCTGAATCTGAGAAACTGTCATGCGTCAAATGTAAAGGTCACAAGTTGCTCTGCTTGCTGTAAGGGGAAATATCCTGGAGACAGTGAACGTGGAGGATGGATTTGAATAAACTATGCACAGATTACCAGGCAGTAACCTTCAGGGGTTAAATCTTCTCTGCAACCCACCTCGGTTGCGTTGGGAATTCAATTAGGAATATATTACATCCTCCACTTCAACGTAGATCATTTCATATACGTCATGCGTTGTTTATTATGATCAGGTTTACCTGGATGGAAGTGTACATGGTGGGAGTTGGCGTGGGAGTGTATTCGGTCTTGTCCTTTGCCTGCATGATGATTGTCACTTTTGATTGAATGTGATGGACCATATGTTTTGTGAGATGTTCAGTAATATTCCAGGTATACGTCCAATGCATGTGACAGGTTCTTTAGATGAAACGAGACACAATAGAGTTCCACTTTACCAAGGTGCGCTGATAGCGGTCGTTGCCCCAAACCTCTTGGACGTTGTGGCATCAGAGCCATGTTCAGGTGCAGGGGTCTTCCAGGCAGGCAGGGGTGACCTTGGTGTTGCCTGTGTGGCATAGTGGCACCGGTCTCTGGGATCTGCAGACAGCCGTGCATGGTGAACAGAGGGTACGGCAGCCCTGGGCATATGCCACCTGGCGGGCCCAGCCTTCAGCCGAGGAGATGTGGGCAGGAGCCAGCCAGGTCACGGAAGAGCGTGTCATCCCCCAAGACTGTCATCCCCCCATCGCCCCTTCCAAGGCGCTGTTAACACGTGCAGATTAAACCAAGAGATGTCACAACCAATTAAAAGCAATAGAGTTTAGCACTTATTGGATTACTGTGGCAGAGATTGATGCTGAATGCGCGTGTGCGTGTGGGTGTTTGTGTGAATCTGTGTGTGTGTGTAAATGAATGCGCGTGTGGGTGTTTGTGTGAATCTGTGTGTGTGTGTAAATGAATGTGCGTGTGGGTGTTTGTGTGAATCTGTGTGTGTGTGTAAATGAATGCGCGTGTGGGTGTTTGTGTGAATCTGTGTGTGTGTGTAAATGAATGCGCGTGTGGGTGTTTGTGTGAATCTGTGTGTGTGTGTGTGTGTAAATGAATGCGTGTGTGCATGTGGGTGTTTGTGTGAATCTGTGTGTGTGTGTAAATGAATGTGCGTGTGGGTGTTTGTGTGAATCTGTGTGTGTGTGTAAATGAATGCGCGTGTGGGTGTTTGTGTGAATCTGTGTGTGTGAAAATGAATGCGCGTGTGGGTGTTTGTGTGAATCTCTGTTTGTGTAAATGAATGCACACGTGCGTGTGGGTGTTAGTGTGAATCTGTGTGTGTGTAAATTAATGCGTGTGTGGTTGTCTGTTTGTGTGAATCTGCTTGTGTGTAAATGAAACGCGTGTGTGCGTGTGGATGTCTGTGTGTGTAAATGAATGCGTGTGTGCGTGTGGATGTCTGTGTGTGTAAATGAATGCGTGTGTGCGTGTGGATGTCTGTGTGTGTAAATGAATGTGTGTGTGCATGTCTGTGTTTGTGTGAAAATGGGTGTGTTTTAAGTGAATGGGCGAGTGAGTCAGGGACGTTGTTGTCAGTATCATTCATTGTTCCCAAAATAGTAGCCCTGAACGCGTTACTGTTTATTTCGTATTTCACTGCGGCTAATTTGATTAATGAATTTGAAAAAATATAGTCAAGTAGTGTAGCTGTGGTGTTATTTTCCAGTCTATTGTTCTGAATATAGATGTACAAATATTTGTTCTTGGCAGTAGCAATAGGCTGGAAATTGAAACGCTGCTTGTAATGTAACAAATGAGTGTGGGCAAGAAATGCGTTCAAAAAGAAACTGTACCAAAAATCCCCTAACATTTTTAAAGTAGCACATGCCTTTGAGCTCTGGGTTGAGCCAGTTATTTATAAACTAAGAATCAGTCACGGACCTCGATGAGTCATTGGTTCTGTTGAACTGACATCACAGCTCGTGTTTATCTTAAAAATCCAAAACAAAAACCCAAATGGTTCATTTAACTTGGCCAGTACACTATATGACCCACAGAGGCTACAGGTGTGTCAGACATAAAAAAATCAGTACTGACCGAGAAAAAAATCTGATAAACTCTGTGAACCGAATGAATTACTGGTATGTTTGACGGGGAAGCATCCTTTACAGAGACAATCGTTGAGAGGAAAATTGGAAGTAGGTAATAGCCAGCGCTCAATCACCCCATTTAGCTTGATTATGCAATGCTCCCACTGCCATCGGAAAAGCAGATAAGAGGGCGAAATTTGTACCATAACAAAATTAGCGGGGAAAGAAAATGACTATTTGGACTCAGTACAGTAATAACATGATAAATTATGGCACATTTTCTTCAGGGGACATTGCTGGAGGAAATGTAGTAAAACGCCCATGGGAAATGCTAGTCATCAATCAGCACGTTGGAGCCCAGGCTATTATGGTGGCCCTGAGGACCCACGGGGCAGCAGAGCAGCCAGCATCTTTATAGTGACACAGAGCTCCAAGGCCCCACGAGGCTGCCTGAGCAGTCGCCTGCTAAGAAAACAGAGCAGGGGAGGGATCAAAGTTTGTTTTCTCCCCCCCTCCAAACCCACCCGATGCCTTTCTAGGTCATTATTTATTATCCCCTGTGCGGCTCGGTGAAATATCAACGTCCTTGGCTGCTGCCTGCGATCTCCTTCCCCAATTGACAGATCTCATTATAAGATAAATGTGACAAAGATAGCTCATAATGCTTGAGAGAAATGTAAAACCATTAGCAGGTCATTGTCATACTTCTAATGTGTCCTTTTAAGCAGCTTAGTGAACTGGTGGTGAAGTGTGATACAGGGATTAACCTATGAGGAGGGAGTTCTGCTGAGGAGTTGAGCTGGCATTGATGAAATTTGGACAGGCGGGCCGGCTGTGTCTGTTACCAAGACTCCACGGAGCGGGATGGAGCCTGGTTCTCACTTTCACCAAGGACAGGGGTGGGGGGTGGGGGGGCTTACTGTGTGACCAAATTCCTCAGCAGTGCAGAAGACATCATATGCCCTTATAAACTAAGCCGTCCAGTAATCCTTCTCTTTTAATTTGAATTGCATTTTTCTCTTATGTGTAGCTTGAATTTGAGATTTAATGAAATAGTCTTGTGTCATCAGTGCTACAAATTATAGCCAAAGTAGGATTGCTGTGTCAACATGCTGAGTATGCCTGCAGTTTAAAGTAATCTAATACCATTTGTAGCTTATGTATGGATATCGAAAAAGCACTTGTATAGCTGTCCACGGACGTTATGCAACAATATGCAAATAACAAGGTGATAGAGCAAATGAATGAACACTAGAAGGTTGACTGAACTAATCATGACAAAAATGTCACATATGAGTTGTTGAAATTACTTTAGAAATCAACACAAAGGAATATGCACGATTTACGAAAAGGTTATTTATGGAGTCTTTGTTTAATTTAAACAGACAGTGAAATGTTCTGCAGTCATTAATACTCATCACGTATTGTTCTGTTTTTGGGTGACTGTGGTTTAAATGGATTCGCTGATCAATTATCCCACCCCATCAATCATTCTATTAACTGGGAGTATTCCATTAACATCACATTAATACGTGTTAGTCATCATCACACAGGAAATAAGAGTGTTGAGAGGATCTATTCATGCACTGCTAATGCTACTAAGCATTTTAAATGTGTCTGGGCAATTGTTGTGCTTTCCTACTGAAATGAAGAGTGATACATTCATTTGTTCATATGGGGAATTTATAACTTTATGTAATGGAAAAACTGAGAGAAAGGGTTCAAAATGTAAAGGTATTCCCTGGCAAAAGCATGTGTCATGTAATATAATATATCATGTAACTGTATTTCTGATTAATCTGATTTAAACAGCAGAGGCCTTCCCATAAACTCATGAATTAGGAATTAAGTTTACATTTTACTGTTGAAAAAATATTGTTGAAAAAGCTTTACCTACTACTATGTCAGTAGTAGCTCTGGGCGTTGGGCAGAGCGACAGGGCTGGGACTGCATAATTTAATTGCTAGCCACTTTGGGGATGGCTGCACCAATGAGAAACTAGGGATTTCATCACATGACCTTCACAGCACGGTGTAAATAGATCACTTTGGGATGTGGAAATGAACAACCGGGTGTCTATGTATTCATGAAGACCCGTTATGTGTCATTTTATTGCGTGCACAACCTTCCCAAAATTACATGGTACAGTTTCCTGACAAATACTCCCCACGGTTCCTGAGGTCTAAAGACGATGTATCGCTCAGTGTGTATTGGAGTGGAAAGACTGGTCCTGCTCCATGGATAAACATATTAATAGACATACATATCCATTTTTTGTCATTGCTAGCCAGTGCCGGCCATGTCCTTCTGGGAGCCCTAAGCAAAATTTCGGGGCCCCCTCTCCCCTAGTAATCTGGGGCTCAATAGCAGTCTGGGGCCCCCTAGCATTCAGGGGCCGGCCCTGTCGCTAGCCACTTCTGAGATTGCATCCTGGCTGTTGCTAACTAGCATGGGGAACTCTGAAACAATGTTGGTCAAGGGATTGTTAGGTTAGTCTTTTAATAACCTTCAAATGTTTATGATTACTTGGTTAGACGCAGGGGCGACTGGTCATTGTCAACAGAAAGAACTGCAACCAAATGTTTATTTCTCGAAGATTACTTCCTATAATTTATTATCTATGAATATAGCATCTTTCTAAATTGCATATCAGTTGTATTAGGATTTTATTTCATGTTCATTGGTCCCTGCCTTGCTGCTTAAGACTGCGTTGTGCCGATTTGAGTTCTCAGTAGTAGACCATAGGCTAAGTGTGAATGTGGGGCTAGCCCCTCTCTCACAATGCAATGTACATTTTATGTGTGAAAATATTAATACGCATGCTCAGAATGTTAGTGTGATCAAGGTAGATCACACAAATATGATGCCAAGTATGACTGACAGCCGGAAGCCCCACTACAGTGTCATTTCGTATTTCAGACCTGATTGCCTGTCTGTTTGTCTGGTGCCATTAGTCGAGGAGGGTAGATTGTCTTAGCTAGCTTGTTAGCTTCACAAACGCCAGATAAATTGAGAAAATGAATAAAGTGGATTTCATATTCGAGCACCAGTTTGAAACCCTTAATTTGGAGGAGAAACTTGAAGTAAAGCGACTTGGTGCCCATCAGCCACGGGATATTGTCATCACTCAAACTGCTGGTAAAAGTAACCGCGGGTTTAACGTGGAGTGGTATTTGAAGAAAAAGTGGCTAACGGTTAGCATACAAATGAAGGCACTCTTCTGTTTTCCATGTCTGCTATTTGGTGGAGATGGACGGGTTACAAAGATCTTTCTGAGAGGATTGCAAAACACGAGAGCAGCGGGAATCATCTGGACAATGCTGTGAAATTGGGCTTACTTGGAAGTGTAAATGTTGCAGCCCAAGTTGACAGTGAATACAGGCGCTCCTTTGAGCAGCATAACAAACAGGTGGAGGAAAACAGGTACGTTCTCAGTCGGATCATAACATTAAACTGTGTGGAAAATGTGAAACCGCACTGCTGGGGCGCGACTAGTCGGTGGACTCCCTGAATCCTGGAATATTCAGACGCATTTTCGAGACTATGTGTGAGGGCGATTCGAGACTTCAGAGGCACTATGACGCTCAGCCCGAGGGGTACAGACGCTAATGAAAGAGACATACCCACATGCCCAGTTTGTTCATTGCTATGCTCACCAGCTGAACCTGACCTTGCAGCAACTTTGTTCAGCAAGGATGAGCATCCAGATTTTTTTTTTTTCAGATTTAACTGCTTTTGCCACCCTTTTCTCGCACTCCAAAACGTGTTGCAGCACTTGCTAAGGCAACACAGAGACGCATTCCAAGGCCATCCGCTGTACGATGGAGCTTTAAAAGTAGAAGTGTCAATGCAGTTTGGGAAAACCGCGCTGCGCTGCTCCTGTGTATGGAGGACATACGCACACAACCAGGATGGGATGAGGCCACCATAAGTGAGGCATTTCTGCAGCTGCTGGAATTTGTTTCTTCCTTATGCCAGAAGTTGATGTTTTATACAACACTCTGCAAAAACGGAGCATCGATGCATCTGGGATTAGCAGTGCGCTCACCCTTTTTCAAGGAGAATGTCCAGAATATGCGGAAGCAAACTGATGAATGGGCTGCCACTGTTTACGATGGAACAGAGGAGCCAGGTCGACGAGTAACCAACACAGCGCCGGTAATGAAGGAGGCATGCAACACAGTCATCTCCCAGGTGGAGCAGAGGTTTTCACAAAGTGACCACCTGATCGCTGCCAAGCTGGTTGACAGCTCACTCTTCCCACAATTTGTCCTGTCATTCCCTACATCTGAGCTTGACTGTGCGGTGAAACTATGGCCTCTAGGAAACTAGGAAAAGTTGAAGTCTGAGCTGACCACTGTACCGCCACACTGAGCTTCACACTGGTAAGACGGCGCTGTTCTCCCCACTGTATGTATCCTATATTTTGAAATGGTTTGTGCCACACCAATTTTTTACATCTAAAATTGTCACTAGTTACACCAGACATCTCTCTCTAATTTCTTCAAACAAGATGCATTTCCATTCCTGATTGGCTAGTTATTGTTCTGTCCATCTAGTTCAATGTTTTGTCGACCAGTCATATCATTGTTCTTTCTGTACAGTACTGTCCGTTCTGAATTTCAGATGGATCCTGCTAGAAAAGGGTCCGGCACCTCTCAAATTTGGCTCAGTTTGTTCTGGTGCCTATTTTGTATAGATCCAGTACCTGTCGGGCATTATTTGTCTTTTTCCATCACTGAGAGCACTTCACATTGTAGACATTCTTTGTATTTTCTAATGTTCGCGTTTCTGATGCGCTTCATTCACGAAGGTTCACTTTCGTCGCTGGGATACAGTAGCATGAAAAGATTTGCCCGGGGACCTCTGGAGTGCAACAGTTCCAAGCAAGCAAGTTTATTTATATAGCACAATTCATACATAGAAGCAATTCATTGTGCTTTACAAAGAAAAAGGAAAATATAAAAATGCAATAGAATATATATTCTTTTGTGAATAAAAACAACAAACAACAATAAACGATAGTCCATTGTTGAGGTGTCAGTCATTTTGTCGTGAGCTAAACTTACGCTTGTTGATGCCAGTATTATTTATTCATGCATTGCTAGCTATACATACTATCTATACAGCAATTATTTATAGCTTGAAGGTGGCAATATCCATTTCTGTTGATATAAAAATGGTCGCCACTTGGCCCCGCCCTTTGCACACAGCCAATCAGGAGCCGACACTGGATTGAAATCTTTAATGTCAACTCTGTTAAGAGGACCTGCTGTAGCTTTGCACAATCCTGCTTTTTTAATTTCATGGCTCAGCAGGAATAATCAAAACCCCTTTGATTTCATGTTCATGTGACCTTGATCTAAAAGGGAGGAGCAATCAATGCAATGTCCGTCAGAATCCAACTCGTTTTAGTGAACATTGAATAAAACATTTTCCATCCTGCCACCCTTTCTTCTGCCTCCTCAGTTATTTACTGCGCAGATGGAGAGAGGAAAGGCCTTGTAGGGAAGATGGATTAAAAACATTAACACCCAAGATGCTAATTTTGATTTGTGTAATTACACCTGATCTTAATCATTTTTCTCCCCTGTGTTTGTCTGAATCCAGAGAAGTCTGTTGTGTACTGATATGGTTGTGTATTCATGTCTGTCGTGTACTGATATGGTTGTGTGTTCAAGTCTGTTGTGTACTGATATGGTTGTGTGTTCAAGTCTGTTGTGTACTGATATGGTTGTGTGTTCAAGTCTGTTGTGTACTGATATGGTTGTGTGTTCATGTCTGTTGTGTACTGATATGGTTGTGTGTTCATGTCTGTTGTGTACTGATATGGTTGTGTATTCATGTCTGTCGTGTACTGATATGGTTGTGTGTTCAAGTCTGTTGTGTACTGATATGGTTGTGTGTTCAAGTCTGTTGTGTACTGATATGGTTGTGTGTTCAAGTCTGTTGTGTACTGATATGGTTGTGTGTTCATGTCTGTTGTGTACTGATATGGTTGTGTACTGATATGGTTGTGTGTTCAAGTCTGTTGTGTACTGATATGGTTGTGTGTTCATGTCTGTTGTGTACTGATATGGTTGTGTGTTCAAGTCTGTTGTGTACTGATATGGTTGTGTGTTTATATGTGTTGTGAAATGAAATGGTTGTCAGTTCTAGTTTATGTATTGATATGGTCTTGTGTTCTAGTCTGTTGTAAATTGATATGGTCTTGTGTTTATATGTGTTGTGAAATGAAATGGTCGTGAGTTGTAGTTTGTTATCAATTTATATGGTTTTGTGTTCTAGTCTGTTGCAAGTTCTGGTCAAAGTTCCATTACTGCAATTACTGCCACACCCATTTAGGTGTTCTGGTGATTTTAAAGGCCACATCATATGATTCACATAGTTTTTTCTCATCAAACCATTCAGTGACCCCTTGTGTCCTGTGGACTGGGGCACTGTCATCCTGGAAGAGACCCAATAATAAACCCTCTATCAAAGTCTCTTAGATCCTTTCCTCTTTCCATCCTGATCTGAAATCGATGTCAACTGGGCCTGCTCAGAATTGTATACATGCCACAGAGCATGATGGGATGTTAGTTGCTTAATTATGTCATGCAGTACACACGTGTGGAAGTATCTGTATTATTTATGTTCCTCCACTCATTTATTCAAATGTTTCCTTTAATATGTCACCCATCTGTATAAGCTGCCCGTGCAACGACTAGAAAGGCAAATACATCTCAGAAATTGAACTTGGGCAAAAACAACTGTCTAGATGCTTCAACATTAGAAGTAAGTGAAAAATCTGGTCTAATATGGTAACCAAATCATCCATTTGAACCTAATTTGATGATTCTTTTATAACAGTTTTGGGAAAGAAATTAGTAAAAAAAATAATATATATATATATATATATATATATATATATATTAAACCATACAACTTTAATAGATAACCACAAATAAGTCAAACAACATCACCTGATAGTTTGGCCCTTTTCCAGCTGCTTCCACATCGTTCACAGCTAAATGGGGTCCAAACCAACCTTCCACATTACAGGTATGATAACAAAGGTTCCATAGTCGAGATCATTAAACTATTGCCTTGGGAATTTGATCGCTAGTAGGAGTGATTGCTAGTAAGTGACACATTCCCTTGTGTCTTTGTATCTCGCAGGCGATCTATTCATCGTGACTGTCACACACACACACACACACACACACCAAAATCCCAAACAAACACACGTGCACGCACTGGATGGCATTTCCGAGCGGCACTGCACCAAAACACTGCAGAGGTAGATGTGGTAGTGGTGGAATGGGAGTATTAACTCGGTTCTAAAAGGGGTCATGTGTTCTGGGGTGGGTAATTATAGCGTACGCTTAATTACATTAAGAACCTCTAGTTTGTCTTTTCATATTATCTCTGCGCAAAACAGAGAGATTTGATTATGTTAATAAGCAGCTTTTCATACGTCGTGGTAATGGAGGCCCGGTTCAAAGTCATTAGCGCTGAGAGAACTCTCCGATGGAGAACCCCGGTGCTCTTGAATGCGTCTCGTGCCGGAAAAGTGTATATTGTTTAATGGTATTGATCAAGGTTTAGTGAGCTCCAGGGGTTTATCTCATTACCGCGTCTTATTCATGCTATCTTGGGTAATGATGCACATGAAGCAATTACTGCCATGCCCATTCAGGTGATCTACCAGACAAGTCATATTGTGGTGGTGGGATGGAAAATGGAGGGACAATGGTGTTAGCCGTTCACTACTGTTACCTCTCAGTGGATGGCCATGGAAACATGGATAAGTTGTTCGAGCCTTAGCCATGTGGTCAATGTCACGCTATTAAGTGGCCAAGCCTGCACTTCTTATGTGTGACCTTTACGTAATAATGATGGGAATGCTGTCACTATGTTGTGTCTGCCATTTGTTCCTGGATTCGCTCCATACAGTGTTATTTCTCTCATGTCCTTTTGTTATTGTTTTCCATGTATTCCACTGACACGTGAACAGGACTTGCTGGTTATCCACCATTTTCATCCCTCCCATTTTAATTCTACGCAGGTAACTGGACTGAACAAGGTGATGGAGACGAGGAAACAAAGAGAAAAACAACTGGGCAACAGCCAAACATCCATGGTCTATCTTTGCTGCTCCCTGGCCTCTCTCTCTCCCAACAGTATCACAGGGAGCCAGACTGCTCCGTCAAGTGCTTCACGATTCATTCTTCGTTACAAATCTGCAACAGCTGGAGTGCCGGGGAATGCATGTAAACTTTGTATATGTAATTTGGTGACAAGTCAGGCTTAATCAAGCTCCAGTGTGCCTGCCTGGTGTTAGCCCGGGAGAGAGAGCAGCATATGGGCTCTGAACAGGGAACTGGCAGTGTGTAGGGAGACTCGGCTCTGCTCATGAGTATTAACATGCAGGCAGGAAGCAGACAGCATGCAAACCTGGTACTTCCTCCAGTTGCCAGTAACCGCTAACCTCACTTCCATATGGACAGCAGAGAGCAAGCTAACCGCTAACCTCACTTCCATATGGACAGCAGAGAGCAAGCTAACCGCTAACCTCACTTCCATACAGGCACCTGACAGCAAGCTAACTGCTAACATTTCAGACAGACTTTAAACTCACTGCTAAGCCTGGTGCTTTAATTAACTAGCCACACAGAAAAGTTAATTGTCTATATCTACTATCGCCCCCATAATCTTATGAATTGGTTAAAGTTTCATTTTAAATTGAAATATCTCTAACATATAAAGTAATATGATGCCTACCTCAGTCAAAATGCACCAATCTACACCATATAAGTTACATGGCTAGTGCCATTTGAGTACAGTGGAACAAAAAACGAAGAAAATGTTTACCTAAAATCCTAAAATCAATATGTCAAGTTATATTTTAGTTATGGTCATATTTGTGTCTGTTTTTGCCGTAAAGATGGTGACACTACAATAATACACATTCACAATGATGAACCATTAATTGTAATAATAAACAGAAAAGGGACAAGGATACCCCGTGATCAAAACTCAAGCATGACAGAAGGACACAGGATGGATCTGCGCTCAATTTGGCGTTTCACTGTGAGATTTGATCATCCTTTTCTCCAGAATTTGACTGACACACTTCCCAGTGTGTGTCACAGCACAAACCTACTATGTAGCCATGAGGTCCAAAGAACATTCAGTAGATTTTTGAGATTCCATTGTGAAATGGAAGAATGTTATAACCTCCAAGACTGTTCCTAAAGCTGGCGGTCCAGCCTAATTTACTGGGCAAGAAGGGCCTTGGTCAGGGAGGTGACCTATGGTGAAGCATGTTGTTGGGAACATCACAGAAAAGGAATGTTTCTCTGCAGCATGAACTGGGTAACTGGTAAGCATTAAGGAAATGATGAACAAAGCGACAAAGAGACTTCCTTGAAGAAAACCCGATCCAGACAGCACAGGACCTCAGACTGAGGCAAAGATTGATCAGACAATGTTGGAGTACCTTCGGGACAAGTCTGTGAATGTCCTCAAGTATGCCCCTCCAAAGCCACATTGAAGATCAGATCTATAAGGAGATATGAAGATCACTGTTCACCAATGGTAACACCTTGCTTGTGGCATGGTTACCATTATTTATTGTTTATTCTAGCCTAAGCTAAGCAATTTCCCAGCTAGTTGCGTTACCACTAAAACATATTCTAATAGTGGAATTACCAAACAACATACATTTCAGATCTCCCCTGATAAATGTTTGCAAATAAACATCTCTAGATACATTTACTACCATACGCCTTTGCCTTTTATTGAAATATCCTATCTTATGCATTTGGTTGAAATAAATAAAGACAAAAGTATTTAGTTTTGTCCAACGATCCACAAGAACAGCTAATGTTCAGTGGCCCCAACCTGAACCCCATTCTAACCACATTTCTGCCTGAACATCAAAGAACAATACCTTGACCAGCTTAGGTGTGATTCAGTGGGTTAAATGCCTGCCCACCCAGCTCTCCAGGTTGATATGTGTTTTATACAGTAGGCAGTTATTGTCCTCTGTGCGTTAATCAAGAGCACAATGTTAGGAGATCGTAGCACAATGTTAGGAATCTGAGATGTTCTACTTAGATTTACATGGGCTACAAATAGCTCCTGTCAGTTGTTTTGGTGGGGTGTAAAATATAAGGGGTGTGACACAGACTGGTCTAACTTGGCCAAAGACAGCTCATGCAATTATTCAATTCCAAGTCAATCACTGTCCATAGTTGACAATAAAACACAGTATGTCTTTAACGTAACACACTGCTTCTTAAACAGAGAAGTGTGTATTTTGGGCCAAATTTCAACAGATTTCATAATTGCGATTAATCACTATGAACTACAGAAGATTATGCAAGTGATCATGATGAATTATTCTAATAGTTTCACAGCACTAATAATAATATAATATACACTAGGAGTGTAGAAGCGGGGGCTCTACTACACAGAGCAGCAACACACAAAGATCCAAGAAGGTATAGAGAATTGCCCTCACTTTTTCCACCTCATGTCAAAGGTAATGTTGTGTACTGACCCCACACTGAGAGATGCACAGAGGCCACATGAAGCCCCACACGGTGATAGGTGGCAAAAAGCTGCACTGCAGGGCAACTTAGGGGGGCTAGAGATAATGACTGCAGGGCAACATAGGGGGGCTAGAGATAATGACTGCAGGGCAACATAGGGGGGCTAGAGATAATGACTGCAGGGCAACTTAGGGGGGCTAGATATAATGACTGCAGGGCAACTTAGGGGGGCTAGAGATAATGACTGCAGGGCAACTTAGGGGGTCTAGAGATAATGACTGCAGGGCAACTTAGGGGGGCTAGAGATAATGACTGCAGGGCAACTTAGGGGGGCTAGAGATAATGACTGCAGGACAACTTAGGGGGCTAGAGATAATGACTGCAGGGCAACATAGTGGTCTAGAGATAATGACTGCAGGGCAACTTAGGGGGGCTAGAGATAATGACGGGGTCCAGGTCTGGTTCTGGGTCCGGGACTGTCCAGCTGGCCCCACTCACCCCCACCCAGCTGCAGGGGAACAGATAGGGTTGCACACTCCTTGTTTACAGGGCAACTGGCTGATAGGTGGTGTCAAGGACAGTCAACATGACACAGCAAGGTCGTGATGCTAGGTTCAGAGGGAGATGGGCTGTGGTGCCTGTCTCCTCTGGGTTTGTGTTTGCATAGATAACAACCTCAGACAAGACAAATAGACTGTCTAGATACGTTTGGCATCTGGTCGAATCTTCTGAAGGTTGTTTTCGACGTGAGGACATTTCGAAACACAACTCAATGTCATTCTGTGATTGGAGACTCCAGTTGCTCTGCAAAGTTTACCATCTCATCATTGAAACAATACACAGTTGTTTGTTAATTGAAGGTCTGTGGATAAAACTTTGCAACCTCTTCATATTGACCGATGTGCTTCCACAGGGCACAAGGTTGTCACGAAGGGAATGGTATCATCAGCAATGCCCTCGGATGTACGCTTTCATATTCATCACAGAGCAAGGTAGTCATGGATACGCAGTGTTAATAAAATGGGACCTTTGGCAGAGGCCAACTCACAAAAGAAAGCATTCACCACTGGCCCTGGAACAACGAACAAAAGACACTTCAAAGAGCCGAGTACAAAACCATTATGCATAAAAAAAATCATCCTTCAACTTAAACCCCTTAACAGAGAGCCAGGAAACGGGAGAGTAAGTTATTATGCGAATGTGTGTGTTTGTGTGCGCGGGAGAGTGTGCCTTTCTGTTGTCGTGATGCATTATACTTTCTCTTCAGGAACACATGGCAAGGTATTTACAGAGCCATCTGGTAAGACTGCGCTGCTAAATCCAGCTAGCTGACGTCCAATTGCTAAGGAAATGGATGCCGCTTATTTAAACAGGCCTGTCCATGCTGCACACCTGTCAGTGTAGGAGGACTTGTGTGTGTGTGTGTGTGTGTGTGTGTGGTGTGTGTGTGTGTGGTGTGTGTGTGTGTGTGTGTGTGGTGTGTGTGTGTTTAAGAGGTTCATCACCCAGAAGGCATAGTCCGACGTGTTGCCGGGTGTTTGCACATGGGAATACTGGGAAATGCTTTAATTATGGCATCTTTCATTTGCATTGCTCTAGCCTGCATATGTCTCAGTGTCTGCTTCAAGAACTCTTTCTTTTTAGTTTTTCTTTTTCTGACTGTTATTAAAGTGCTGTAATATTGTATCTCTGGTTTTATCAGCTCCTTTACCCCTCACACCTGTAATATACTCTGTCTGGGATGAGCACCTGTCCATTCAATTTATTTTGCGTAATGTAAATGGCCTCTAGCGTTATCCCACACCCATAGTGCATAATGATCCAGAACTCTTTGTGGGATGTTTTGCATGTATTTGAACAGGCAGCCTGTGTGGCTCCACCGCTTAGCTAGAAATGCCTGATAACATTGGAATAAGATGCAAACTTCAGACCAACATGGGCATAAATCTTCCTGCTTCTTCATGCCTGACGACAGGTGCATATTATGTCACAGCTACTAAATGTTGGTCGAAGAGGACAGAGTTCACAGAGACGGAGGAGTTGGATTAAACCTGGGTAGTGGTGCCCAAGAAACAGACACAATTCATTATCACACAAAATGTACTATATTTCAGAAGGTGTTTTAGTTAAATTATTGTCTTTAAAAGTGTACATTTGTTTACCGGGGTGGATGAAACTTTCTGCGGATGATGCTTCAGGGCAGGCTCTGACCTCAAGACGGAAGGCTTTTTGTTTTGGAGCACATCTGTCCGTGTCTAGCTGACAAAAATAAAGGTCAGAGTTGGGGGCAACCGATTGGTCATAAATCAACATGGAAAGGCGGGACTTGGTGTCCTTGGGTCCTTACTGTCCAGGGCCTTGGCCTAGATTCAGCAGGAAGATGAAATGATGTCAGACTAAGACACCTCTCCACTTGTTTATAGGTGGATGTTAGGACCTACATTACATGCCCTGTTTACAATGAGATTGTCACCATATGTTGTTAGTCCACCAGAAACCACAGCAATTTCTCTTTCTCTTCGCAAACAGTATGGTGAAATGAAATAAAATAAATTAAACAACAGCATGATGAACTTAGATAGAATAAATAAAAACAAACAGTGAGTTGAACTTAGGGTAAAATAAATATAACAAAGAGTATGGTGACCCTAGATAATAAAATGAACAAAACAAATAGTATGTTGACTTAGATAAAATGTATAAACAAACAGTATGGTGAAATTAGATAAAATATATAAAACAAACAGTATGGTGAATTTAGATAAAATATATAAAACAAACAGTATAATGAATTTAAATAAAATATATAAAACAAACAGTATGATGAATTTAAATAAAATATATAAAACAAACAGTATGGTGAACTTAGTTAATAAAATAAATAAAACAGACAGTATGATGACCTTGATAATAAAATAAATAAAAGAAACCGTATGGTGAACTTAGATAATAAAATAAATAAAAGAAACCGTATGGTGAACTTAGATAATAAAATAAATAAAACAAACAGTATGGAGAAGTTAGATAATAAAAAAAATTTTAAAAATTGTCTGGCACAAACAAAAGATTGTTGGAGAAGAGGAACTTGTCAGTTTCCCTCACAGAATACATTAGGGCTAAGTGGAAATGGGTATTGCAGCGTCTGCATTTGCGTCGGACACCTGGGATTCTCCGGGCTTGTTTGATGTGGCCCTTTCAAGCACTCTGATCATCCTCCTAAATTGCGTCTAATGGACAGGCCCCACCACTCAGAGAGGCCCAAACAACGGGGGACAATTTAGCCGCGCGCACACACCTGTCCTTTGTAGTTCACCGAGACACTGTGGGCTCTGGTGCATCACCCTCCCTCCAACAAGCACTCTGATAGGGGGACCATGGAGGCGGCAGCCATTTAGGCCCTGAATCAGCCCAGATGCTATTACCCAGGGTACCTGAGTGGTCTGGCCCTCTCTGCCCAAACAATAGCCTGTTTGGGGGGGCGGGGTTGTGGCTGGGTAGAAGAGGATGTGTGGGAGGGAAATGGCAAGGGGGGAGGGTTGAGGGGAACTGATGCATCGCTGCACCTGTCCTTTCAATGGTATCCCTTAAAGCGGAGGGAAGAGGGCGGTGCTGAAAGGGGGCAGGGCTGAAGAGGGCGGGGCTTGTGGTTGTGCCATCCGTGCTTGTGGTCTTTGCCTGTAGCTAGCCAGTGCTGCTCATGAATAGACCACGTGACTGATGATACCCCCCTCATGGTGATTGGCCAGTTAGTTTTGGGGTTAGGGTTCCCTGCCCGTACACATTACTCAAGTTGAGGTCGGAAGGAATTGTTCAAGAATATACATTTGGGGTGTGGGTAACGTGTTTTCAGTGTCACAGGGATTCACATTAATATGTGTCAGAAGGAGGAGGTACAGTACCAGTGTGTTGTTGTCACCTGACACCCCCCCCCCCCCATTGACCGAGGAGCACCTTTATAAAGTACCATCATTCATTTCAATGGCAGCGTTCAACCTTTAGGGCATGAAACATATCTGCTTTGCAACAAACTAAAATATCTTAATTCAAATATAAACACTTGTTTTTGCCTGGAACAGTGTATGTTAGTGTTGTGTGGCCTTTCAAAGTGTCACATTGTATTGAACATCTAATGGAAGTGTTGCAGGGGATTGCATTTCTACTCTGATTGTCTTGGAAGCGAATAAAAGACTGAGTTAATTCTACAATCTCTGTGACAATCACCCTTTTGCAAATTTAATTGAACACAAACTCCTCTTATTTCCTAGGAAGTAACCTAGTAACTTATTTTCCATTTGAAAGATGCAAAGCATATTAATTTCCAAAGACAGGAAAATAGTTCTTTGCCTTCTCAAGGTAATTTACATTTCACAGGAACAAACAGACAGTTTGCTCCTATATTTCAGTATTTGGCTTTATTTAAAGCTCTTCTGGTTTAGCATCGGGCAGGTAACTGAAATGTTTATAAGAACTGTCAGGGGTGTTGGCTAGGAACCAAGCACATATGAACACTTACAGTTTTTGAAATGAGGCTCTCTCTGCCCAGCATCTGATGTGGGAGGGGCTGGGAACGGGTATTTTGCGAACACACCGGGAGATTTTTATATCTTCACTGGGAGGACAATGATAGCTCCGACAGTGCCAGTGGGTCTACTGAGCAGGTGGTCTGAGTGAGACACAACATACTGTCCCTCTGTTTCTTCCCTCTCATCCTCATGGCTATCGGTTCTCTTCATGTCTGTTTTCTTTACTTCTTTTTGCATATTTTGACAGGTTGATGAGAGAATTTTCCACATCGATTTATTATTCCCAATAATATTAATTGAACGCTATTTTTAAGGAGGTCAAATAACTAGAAGAGTGTGTATGATGTTATTTCATGTAAATAAGAATTAGTTTATGTAAAAAAAAAAAAATATTAGTGCTGCTTTTGGCTCCTATTATTATTATTACTCAGTAAAATAATACATGTACTAACATCAAAAACCATTCGCACCCTTGATCAAGATGAGCAGAAACATTTATATAAAATAAACAGAGAAAATGACATTTTATGCTCAGAAATATGTTAACGTTTTATTTCATATGTACTAATACATTTCTTAGAAGAAAACATTTATTTTTTATTCTTTTAAGTTATCTTTTAATTTACCAAAAAAAGGTATAAATAAAGGATTAGCACTCCGGGATTCTGATAAATAAAATACAATTATTTAGACTGTAAACACATATCTATATGTATCTATATCTGTATGTAATTTCATTTTGCATCTGCAGTGAATTCAACCGTGTTAAGGAACTGTTATCTGGCCTTCTATGGCTTACACTGGGGTGTAAAAATACAAATCCATCAACCCTCACAAAGGAATGGACCTTCTTGAATCAGGCAATGGGTAATATATATATATATATATATATATATATATATATATATATATATTTCTATATATATACACACACATATTTTATATATTTTTCTTCTTTATTAAAGCCAAGTGCTTTTCAGATGAAACGGAGATCGAGCTCTTTGGCAACACATACCAGCACTGGATTCAATGTCAAAAGTAGAATATGTTTGGGGAAAAAAGTATGTATGGACAGTTTATTTTTCAGTGCTGCTGGCCTGGGGTGGATCCTTTAAGCACACATCAGAATCCACAAAGAAATTGTTAATTGACAAGAAAATCTACAGAAGGAGCTCAAGGATCGCAACAGATTCTGTATGGAGGGAGTCCTGCTCCTCTCTAGGTTTCTTCCTAGTTTGGTTCCAGTGCATTTTTCTTTCTTTTGCTTGCTCTTTGGGGTGCAAGCAAAGTAAGCACTTTCTGACAATTGCCAAAAAGGGCTTTTGATTAATTTAACATCACTTTCAAATGTGTTCTCAAATGTCAATAAATTATAGGAAATCATATTCAATATTTACATAATATTGAATACAAAGACGCCGATCATTTTGAAACATTTGTTTGGGCAAAATACATCTAGAATTTCAGAAATGTGTATTTTGTTGATTCCCTGAATCATTAATGAGTAAAATATATTCCACCTATATTCCACCTGACATTTTAGCCCATTACCTTTGTTCCACATTGTGAATGCTTCAATGCATGCATGTTCTAAATACCTGGAGGCAAACCAGACGTTGTCCTCTCAGTTTCCTGTCATTGATGGAGGAGAGGACCATGGCGGTCGTTTTGTTTGACACCAGCGTACAACAGACAGTGGATCTTCTCTCTGAAGAGACCGTCATAGGTCAGGTAACCCAATCTGCACTCAGCGGCTGGTCTCACATGACCTCCCACAGCCATCCACATGCCATCACTGCTGCCTGACTCCACGGAAAACTATGTGAATGAAGCAGCCTGAAGTACATCGGAGTCCTTATAAATACATCATAGAACCTTCAAACAAATGTGTGCAATGAACAGGATCTTGGAACAAGTTTGGTCTATGAAAATGTTTGTCCCAAACATCTATTTTGCTACAGCGTACTGGAATAATTTCACATCAGTGTAACTCTTCAGAATATGAATGCATTGGATAATGAATGCTTCCTGAATAATAGAGTATATATATACAGTATATATATATATATATATATATATATATATATATATATATATATTACTGCCTCCCCTTTTTATTGTTTTGCAATCTTCTTTTGGGGAATGCCCAGTTTTAGCAGGACAAGCAAAAATATGAAGTCAAACCCATCCGATACATAGAAAAATGGCAACCCGGTGAACGCTTCCCTAGACATGTTAGTCATGAAAGAATTGCCCATCAAAGGTGTCATTACCTGCTCAGCTAAGACAGTTATTTCTCTTTCAACATTATCCTTGTGGGATGAATTATGTGGGCAAAACTATTTTTTTCTGAAAATAAACCACTCTATTTGAACATCTTTCCCTCCCTAGAACATGTAACCTTGACAACGTATTGTTAAGAAGAGAGTCTGTTTGGATCTTCAACATGAATGCATTTGGTCCCTTCAGTCTTAATGCAGAGTTTTACCTCACACCATTCCTGGGATTATGTCTTGCTACTTTGCGTTTAATGTGACTCAATATACATAGATCACAATTAGGATTTTGTTACACATTCTTGATTCTTCTTAATGTTCAGAAATTGAACAATAATATAATGATAATCATGGTCATTTTTGCAACCGAGCATCTAAAATGAGACCCTGTGCTATCACACGACTCTTCAAATGTTGGGGGTCACAAATGTTGGGGGTCACAAATGTTGGGGGTCACAAATGTTGGGGGTCACAAATGTTGGGGGTCACAAAAAAAAATATCCATTGAAACAACATCAAATTGATTAGAAATAAAGTGTGGACATTGTTGAAGTTGTAAATGACTAATGTATAAGTGGCGGATTGTAAATGGAGTATCTACATAAGGCATAGAGAGGACCATTATCAGCAGCCATCATTCCTGTGTTCCAATGGCAAATTATATTTGCTAATCCAAGTTTATCATTTTATAAGGCTACTTGGTCATTTGAAAAAACTTTTCAATTATGTTAGCACAGCTGAAAACTGTTAATTGATCATTAAAGAAGCAATGAAACTGGCCTTCTTTAGACTAGTTGAGTATCTGGAGCGTCAGCACTTGTGGGTTCAATTTCAGGCTCAAAACGGCCAAAATCTAAGAATCTTCTTCTGAAAGTCATCAGGCTATTCTTGTTCTGAGAAATGAAGCCAATTTCATGCCGGAAACTGACAAGAAACTGAAGATTTCATACAAGACTGTGTACTACTCCCTTCACAAGAACAGCGCAAACTGTCTCTAACCAGAATAGAAAGGGTTTTGGACAGACTAATCTAAATTCGATGTGTTCTGATCACAAATAAGAACATTTGTGAGACGCAGACTTTAATGAAAAGATGCTGGAGTGCTTGAAACCATCTCACCGGATCTCAACCCCATGGAGCTGGTGTGGGAGCAGCTTGGCCGTATGGGACACAGGAAATGCCTATCAAGCCAATCCAACTTGTGGGAGGTGCTTCAGGAATCATTGGGTGAAATCTCTTCAGATTACCTCAACAAATTGACAACTAGAATACCAAAGGTCTTCAAGGCTTAAAAATCATTATTTCTAACCTTGTTGATGACTATATTTCCTGTTTATTTTGCTATTTCCTTTTCAAACTCATGTGACACCAAACTTTTGAATGGTAGTGTATTTTTACACAGCATCCCAACTCTTTTGGAAATTTGGTTGTATATTGTCATGTGTTTTTAATTTAAATTAAATCAAATTGAAAAATGTGTAATATAACAAACTTTTATTTATAAATAGCCAGACAAAAACCCTTAAAGGTGAATGTTTCCTTACAGCATAATCCAAACAAAGATGAACCCAACCCTAAAGTAATAAAAATGAATCCTGCCCCATTTACTTTTGATAATGGCAATTTATTGGGTGATGGCGTGAATCATGTATTTCTGTAAATTGGACATTGTTATAGGCTGTTGACAGCAAAACAGCAATAGTGTAGACATGCCTCCAGGCTAGGAAACAGCCACACTGTTTTAAATATGCAAATTTTCTAAATATTAGTTGGCCTCATTTAAATAATGATGCACCAGGAGAGCTGCGGTTATTGAAATATCTTTTACGTCCGCATGGTAGCTGTTGTCCAGTGTCCCCCCTCATTAAGGAAGGTACATCAGGACTGCGGTAGCCTCAGCATAGCATGGAAGTCCTTTTTTCAAGGCACTCTAATTAACTAGAAGTTGTGTGACAAGCAGTGCCAACTCTCTATCTGTTATGGCACTAGAACTGAGACACAACACCCAAATGCAAAGAACGAGAGCAAGGACAAAACATAAAGAAGCCAAAGATGTCTGCTGGTATGTTATATTTAAATAAATTAATTAATTATTGGTGGCTTAATTTTGTTTTTCTTTGTCGACGTAATCACACTTAAAAATCCGATACTAAAGAACATAAAAAATGGTTATGCCTTTGCTAAATGTTTTGATTAGATTCCTAATTAAAATAGCTTAGCAAGACAATCTTTGAAAACAATCCTTTTTAATGAGTTGTAGGCAGTTCGGTGAGTTCATCAGTCTCTACATGACTTTTGATCTAATAATCTGGCCATCATGTCCATCAGGAAATGAACACTTGTTAATGTAGTTTTAATGCAGATGGTAATGTGTGGTTATAATGTTAACGTGTAGTTTTAATGCAGATGGTAATGTGTGATTTTAATGTTAACGTGTAGTTTTAATGCAGATGGTAATGTGTGGTTTTAATGTTAACGTGTAGTTTTAATGCAGGTGGTAATGTGTGGTTTTAATGTTAACGTGTAGTTTTAATGCAGATAGTAATGTGTGGTTTCAATGTTAACGTGTAGTTTTAATGCAGATGGTAATGTGTGGTTATAATGTTAACGTGTAGTTTTAATGCAGATGGTAATGTGTGGTTTTAATGTTAACGTGTAGTTTTAATGCAGATGGTAATGTGTGGTTTTAATGTTAACGTGTAGTTTTAATGCAGATGGTAATGTGTGGCTATAATGTTAACGTGTAGTTTTAATGCAGATGGTAATGTGTTGTTTAAATGTTAACGTGTAGTTTTAATGCAGATGGTAATGTGTTGTTTTAATGTTAACGTGTAGTTTTAATGCAGATGGTAATGTGTGGTTATAATGTTAACGTGTAGTTTTAATGCAGATGGTAATGTGTTGTTTTAATGTTAACGTGTAGTTTTAATGCTGATGGTAATGTGTGGTTATAATGTTAACGTGTAGTTTTAATGCAGATGGTAATGTGTTGTTTTAATGTTAACGTGTAGTTTTAATGCAGATGGTAATGTGTGGTTTTAATGTTAACGTGTAGTTTTAATGCAGATGGTAATGTGTTGTTTCAATGTTAACGTGTAGTTTTAATGCAGATGGTAATGTGTGGTTATAATGTTAACTTGTAATTTTAATGCAGATGGTAATGTGTGGTTTTAATGTTAACGTGTAGTTTTAATGCAGATGGTAATGTGTGGTTTTAATGTTAACGTGTAGTTTTAATGCAGATGGTAATGTGTGGCTATAATGTTAACGTGTAGTTTTAATGCAGATGGTAATGTGTTGTTTAAATGTTAACGTGTAGTTTTAATGCAGATGGTAATGTGTTGTTTTAATGTTAACGTGTAGTTTTAATGCAGATGGTAATGTGTGGTTATAATGTTAACGTGTAGTTTTAATGCAGATGGTAATGTGTTGTTTTAATGTTAACGTGTAGTTTTAATGCTGATGGTAATGTGTGGTTATAATGTTAACGTGTAGTTTTAATGCAGATGGTAATGTGTTGTTTTAATGTTAACGTGTAGTTTTAATGCAGATGGTAATGTGTGGTTTTAATGTTAACGTGTAGTTTTAATGCAGATGGTAATGTGTTGTTTCAATGTTAACGTGTAGTTTTAATGCAGATGGTAATGTGTGGTTATAATGTTAACTTGTAATTTTAATGCAGATGGTAATGTGTGGTTTTAATGTTAACGTGTAGTTTTAATGCAGATGGTAATGTGTGGTTTTAATGTTAACGTGTAGTTTTAATGCAGATGGTAATGTGTTGTTTCAATGTTAACGTGTAGTTTTAATGCAGATGGTAATGTGTGGTTATAATGTTAACGTGTAGTTTTAATGCAGATGGTAATGTGTGGTTTTAATGTTAACGTATAGTTTTAATGCAGATGGTAATGTGTGGTGTTAATGTTAACCTGTAGTTTTAATGCTGATGGTAATGTGTTGTTTCAATGTTAACGTGTAGTTTTAATGCAGATGGTAATGTGTTGTTTTAATGTTAACGTGTAGTTTTAATGCAGATGGTAATGTGTGGTTTTAATGTTAACTTTAGGCATTCCTTTAATGTTAATGTTAAGGTGTTGTTTTAATGTTAACTTCTATTTCTTGATCTCAGAAGTGTTTCTGTGTATGTGGATGTGGCTGGTTGGGGGGGAAATTCAAGGGATGGGCAAAAAGTCTGAAATGTGTTTGTGTGTGTGTGTGTAAGTGTGGACATGTAAGTGTTCGCCCCATGTCTTCAGACGGCTGTCACAGTGATTTGTGAACCTCTGTAAAAAGGATTTCCTGTTTCCTCTCCAATCAGGCAAGCCCATCCATGAGTTCTAGGAACTGGGGTTTCAAACACGTTCAGCTCACAACACGATGTCCACAAGAACTAACCGTGTTGAAACACCATATTGTCAAATAACCCTTTAAATCTTATCATATTCCATGTCGTAAAATTACAAAATGGCAACTGTGGCATATTAAGAGACAAGTGGAGGTTTACAGTTTAACAGTGTTGCCGTGTTACTTCAGGGACCGTGCTGTGTGACTCATGTTTATGTGTGTGGATGAGAGTTTGGGAGGGACGAGCGAGGGCCGTGTTCCATTTGGCATCACCCAGCGCCACCGAGACAGCGGCTGACCCGTGAGAGTGCGCTTGTGTGCCACGGTAATTGTGTGAATTGAGCTGTAAGGGGAGCTGCCCGTTGCCCAGTGTCTGAGGGGCGAGGCGCTGGCAGGTGTGGGACACTAGCATGGCATTGGGCTAGACCGGGCAGAGAGACAGGACACAGCTGGGCGAACAGGCCCTCCATTATCCAACACTGGCTATTGATTCACACTGTGGGATGTTTCCTCTCTGGCTGGGTCCTCGTTTGCACAGAGTGCATTTGGATCACTGTGGCTGTGTCCTGAACAGCCGTCCAGCGCCCTGCTCCCAAGGCAGCACACTACTTCTCATCTGCAGTCCTGATCAGAACCAATGGGTGTGTAACGCGCTTTGTGGTACTGGGGACGGAGCCTGTGAGCAGAGATCGATGGCCAGAGGTGTTCCGGGCTCTGGCTCTAATGGCTGCCTTTTTCGATCAGTGGGGACCGCCTCCCTCCACCGCCTGCAGCCCAGGCTACCATTCCTCTAATTATAGACTCTGTTAATGGGCAAGGACCCATAAAGAATATCTCTGACGCTAATATAATTACTTTGGCTGCTCGGCAAAGAAAGGAATCAGATAGTGTCAACAGGATTAACAAATGGGTCGGTTTTAATTTTGCGGTGGATAGGATTTTTATTTAGGTTCTGTGTTGAGTTAATAGTGAGGTTTCGTGTTAAAAACTAAAAATCAGTGAACAAGTGGATAGAAGGAAAAAAATAAGAATTATGAGGTCATTTCAATACCTTAAAAAAACATTTGGATGCTTGTCAGCATAGAAGCATTTTCAAATCACTGACGACTACAGTCGTGAAATCATACAATTGATGTATCCAAAACTGTAGTCAATCTGGGTGAATTTAATATAGCTATCGAGAAAAATAATGCACTCACATGCTTGGAACTGCTTGGAAGCACCAAAAATTGTGGTAAATGAGCATTATTCATTACCCACAATAGCAGACATCAGCATCAGGCATTGCCCAAAGCCATTGAGGAAACAGAGATTTCAAGTCAATGGAAGCAGCTTCACTGCCCAGGTTGTGTGGCATCGAATGGCACTGTCTGAGCTCAGGTCTCAGTCTTTGTGCCAGTCAACACACGTTCACAAATTCTACAAATACACACATCTTGTGAATGAAATGATTGAATTTTGTGAGTTGCTGGTGCAGCAGGTATAACGTCTCATTAAAACCATGCTGATTGTGGAGAATTCAGGACAAAGTCAATGGAGATGCGTGGAGAGTCGCACCAGATGACAGCACTTCCTGAATGACTGAAATGCACTGGAATGGGTCATCTCATCGTTTAATGTAGTTTGTTCCTGATGGTTTTGATATCAGCTCACCGTGGTCCATTACCAATCATGACCCAACAAGCAGATTGACAGTAATATAAAAATGTGTATCTTTCAAAATAGCATACAACAGGAAATGTAAAAAGGTTTTATTATCCTCAATCCTCTGAAGAAGAGCCTTGATGCAAAAAAGGTACTAAAAGAATATTAAACCAGACTCACGAGATCACAGTTTCATTTCATATAACAAATTACAGTAAGTTGGATTCAGTTTTAAATTAAATTAAAAATATTTGACTTGCATTATTTCGTAAATTTCGATTTACCTGATAACAATTTATTGAGACACTATCTCCAATTCCTGTCTGAATTGAGCATTACAAAACAGAGGGAGAACTGACATTTTCTGAACCATTTTATTGTAAAACAGACACTATAACTGTCATTGTGTGTACTAATGCACTGAAACCCCAGACAGTGTTTTCATAACATACTCATAAAAACACCAATAGTCAGATTGATTAACCACTTTGGATGTCTCAGATTAAGTACACCTTTTAACAATTTCTTTGATTCATAAAAACATACCTTGGGGTCTACATTCAAACATTCTCCAGACACCACATCTCACCACATCTCTGCACATCTAGCCACATCTCAACTCATCTCAGCACGTGACAGCACATCTCACCACAGCTCTGCACATTCTACCTTATCTCACCACAACTCTGCACATCTAACCACATCTCAACTAATCTCAGCATGTGACAGAACATCTCACCACAGCTCTGCACATTCTACCTTATCTCACCACATCTCTGCACATCTAACCACATCTCAACTCATCTCAGAATGTGACAGAACATCTCACCATCAACACATTCTAACACATCTCACCACATCTAACCAGATCTCTGCACATCTCAGTCCATCTTACCAGATCTCTGAACATTCTGCCACTCCTCACCACATCTCAACACATTTAGCCACATCTCAGCACGTCAGCCCATCTCACCACAACTGTGCACGTCTCACCACATCTCTGCACATTCTACCACATAATTTTTTTTTGGCATTCATGGGGTTTTGAGTCATTCAGATTTCAACAGTGACTGAACTCGTTCCACAAATAAACAGCTATATGAATTATCATCTGTAATTTCAAGATGACAATATAATGTATTCCATACACATGCTCCTGTGTGTCTCTCCAAATAAATCATGCAAGAGGTCTGGGCTTTGTTTGCTCTAGGATGTTCATGCATGTTCACACTAGGAACAATCCCCCTGAAAAGCCCCACCCAAGAACAGATACAACTTCACAAGCAATTCTACTTAAAAACACATACTGCTTCACAACAGATAATACTACTCAACAGATACTATTCTACAACAGATATTATTCCACAACAGATGCTACTTCACAACAGATACTGCTTCACAACAGATACTGCTTCACAACAGATACTGCTTCACAAAAGATACTGCTTCATAACAGATACTATTCCACAACAGATACTGCTTCACAAAAGAAACTGTTTCACAACAGATACTGCTTCACAACAGATGCTGTTTCAGAACAGATGCTACTTCACAACAGATAATACTTCACAACAGATATTGCTTGACAACAGATACTGCTTCACAAAAGAAACTTCTTCATAACAGATACTATTCCACAACAGATACTGCTTCACAAAAGATACTGCTTCACAACAGATACTGCTTCACAACAGATGCTGTTTCAGAACAGATGCTACTTCACAACAGATACTACTTCACAACAGATACTGCTTGACAACAGATACTGCTTCACAAAAGAAACTGCTTCATAACAGATACTATTCCACAACAGATACTGCTTCACAACAGATACTGCTTCACAAAAGAAAATACTACTCAACAGATACTACTCCACAACAGATACCACTTCACAACAGATACAGTTTTTCACAATTGCTAAGACACATTTCTTGAAACCTTTACCCATTCTCTCAAAACTTTAAACACAGATCTAAATCTTCAAACTAAATTCACAAAACCCCTGACTCTTCTGTAAAAATCAAACACTCACCTCAAAACCATTTTCATTTGCAAAATCTAAGTTAGTGAGAGACTAATTCTGCCTAATAATGTCTTTGTGCTGAGTCCTCATCCACCACCTCTTACACATACTCTTCCTCCTCATCCACCACCTCTGACACATACTCTTCCTCCTCATCCACCACCTCTGACACATACTCTTCCTCCTCATCCACCACCTCTGACACATACTCTTCCTCCTCATCCACCACCTCTGACACATACTCTTCCCCCTCGTCCACCACCTCTGACACATACTCTTCCTCCTCATCCACCACCTCTGACACATACTCTTCCTCCTCATCCACCACCTTTGACACATACTCTTCCTCCTCATCCACCACCTCTGACACATACTCTTCCTCCTCATCCACCACCTCTGACACATACTCTTCTCCTCTGCCTCAGACCTGTGCCACCTGTGTACACTGAACTTTTTATTTTCTGAACAGTTGGTTTGATCACATCATTAGAAACAAGTGTGAACTACTTTGAGTCACTGTGTGTAAACGATGACAACTGTGTTGTAGTTGTGTTTAACTTTTGCATCACAGTACGCAATGTGACTTAGTGAGTGAGAATATGTTTAGTTCTGCAAACAGAGTGAATGCAATTTGCAAAAGGTGTCTAACTACCTGAATTTGATTTAGGTTTTACAATAAGAGTGACTGATTCAAGAAATGGGTTTAGGCCACTGAGAATTTTGTTCAGAGAATTGGGTTTAGTGTTTTAGCAATTCAGAAAAACTGTAATACTTCACAACAAATGCTGCCAACACATACTTCCTCACAACAGATACTGCTTCACAACAAATACTTCTTCAAAACAGACACTGTTTCATAACAGATACTGTCTCGCAACAGATGTTACTTCACAACAGATACTACTTCAAAACAGATGCTACTTCACAACAAATACTTCCTCACAACAGATACTGCTTCACAACCGATACTGTCTCACAACTGATACACAATGGATACAACTTCACAACAGAGAGGAAAGTTCCTCCTATATATCTCTCTGCCTGTATTCTCACCATATCCTCAGAAGATACAGCTAAAACAGGAGAGAAGTGAATGAATAATAACATCCTCCTAATCCCACCAGGAAAACATATTTTCATTTGAAAATCTTTCGGTTTATATCAGCTTGTCCTGACATTGCCAGTCTGAAATATGGGGACCCTCAATAAATGTCCTCATAATCCCGATTTAGTCTGTGATTCCCACCCTCACAACATCTTAAACAACAGCTGTTGACAGCTTTTGTGGTCTTCATGATTATGAATTGTCTTTAAACACCAAATGTAATGTTTAAATTGTCTTTCAGGATATTGCCTCAGAGGTAGGAGATTCCAGTTTACAGCTATTTTAGGGAAGGATTGTGTTTATCTAATTGTGGAATTACAGTGATTATGGCTACACAGAAAAACCTGGGATTCTGAGAGTTTAGTGTTGTTATTCAGGATGAATATTAACAGACATCCCCCTGTCTCTCCCCCTCTCTCTCTCCCCTGTCTCTCTCCCTCTCTCTCTCCCCTGTCTCTCCCTCTCTCTCTCTCTTCCCTGTCTCTCTCCCTCTCTCTCTCTTCCCTGTCTCTCTCTCTCTCTCCCCTGTCTCTCCCTCTCTCTCTCTCCCTTGTCTCTCTCTCTCAATCCCTCTGTATCTTTCTCTCCCTCTCTCTCTCTCCCTTGTCTCTCTCTCTCTCTCCCTCTGTATCTTTCTCTCCCTCTCTCTCTCTTCTATGTCTCTCCCTCTCTCTCTCCCCTGTTTCTCTCTCTCTCTCCCTTGTCTCTCTCTCTCTCTCCCTCTGTATCTTTCTCTCCCCCTGTCTCTCTCTCTCTCTCTCCTTGTCTCTCTCTCCCTGTGTTGCTCTCCCCCATCGCTGTCCATCTCCATCCCAGCATGTGTACTTGAAAAGCAGTTGCCCTGCTTTCTCCCGTTGCCCTCTCTCTCCTCTCTCCCGTTGCCCTCTCTCTCCTCTCTCCCGTTGCCCTCTCTCTCTCCTCTCTCCCGTTATCCTCTCTCTCCTCTCTCCCGTTGCCCTCTCTCTCTTTTCTCCCATTGCCCTCTCTCTCCTCTCTCCCGTTGCTTTTCTTCTCCATTCATCCGTGTGACCGGGTCCATTTGGAAGCCTGGTAGTGAGAGTGCTGGGAATGTCTGGTCCTCGGGCTCTTAATGCCCACCACATGACTGACCCCTCCTCTGACTCACCTGGCCTCACCATGCCCAACATGGACTGACCCCTCCTCTGACTCACCTGTCCTCACCATGCCCAACATGGATTGACCCCTCCTCTGACTCACCTGGCCTCACCATGCCCAACATAGACTGACACTCCTTCACCTCACCTGGCCTCACCATGCCCAACATGGACTGACCCCTCCTCTGACTCACCTGGCCTCACCATGCCCAACATGGACTGACCCCTCCTCTGACTCACCTGGCCTCACCATGCCCAACATGGACTGACCCCTCCTCTGTCTCACCTGGCCTCACCATGCCCAACATGGACTGACTCTCCTCCACCTCACCTGGCCTCACCATGCCCAACATGGACTGACCCCTCCTCTGACTCACCTGGCCTCACCATGCCCAACATGGACTGACCCTCCTCTGACTCACCTGGCCTCACCATGCCCAACATGGACTGACACTCCTTCACCTCACCTGGCCTCACCATGCCCAACATGGACTGACCGTCCTCCACCTCACCTGGCCTCACCATGCCCAACATGGACTGACCCCTCCTCTGACTCACCTGGCCTCACCATGCCCAACATGGACACTGTAGCCTCTTCTGAAGAACACTTCATTTGGCCGGATCTTCTCTGAAATGGAGGTGCTCGTTGTATCTGTCTTCAGGTCTGTTTGGTTCCTGTAGAGGGTTTGAGTTTACATGCAGAAACCCTGTCAGGGGTTCAACGAGGAATGTTGACCTGGACCCTGTGATTCTGTGCTCAATTGTGATACTGCTTTTTGTGAATATTCTGTCCCACATCTCTTCCTAAGCATGTGTGTGTGTGTGTGTGTGTGTGTGTGTGTGTGTCTGTGTGTGTGTGTGTGTGTCTGTGTGTGTGTGTGTGTGTGCCTGTGTGTGTGTGTGTCTGTGTGTGTGTCTGTGTGTGTGTGTGTGTGTGTCTGTGTGTGTGCCTGTGTGTGTGGTTGTGTGTGTGTGTGTGTGTGTGTGTGTGTGCCTGTGTGTGTGGTTGTATGGTTGAGGAAAGGCGAGCGTGACGAGAGTCCGCTATGGATATCATTAATAGGCTGCATGTGGTTGGCCAAATGTGTCCCCGTGAGGGTAAAACAATCGATAAACTGGCAGGGGCAGGGACAGGGACAGGGGCAGGGACAGGGACAGGGGCAGGGGCAGGGACAGGGACAGGGACAGGGACAGGGACAGGGGCAGGGACAGGGACAGGGGCAGGGACAGGGACAGGGACAGGGACAGGGGCAGGGACAGGGACAGGGACAGGGGCAGGGACAGGGACAGGGGCAGGGGCAGGGACAGGGACAGGGACAGGGGCAGGGACAGGGACAGGGGCAGGGACAGGGACAGGGACAGGGGCAGGGACAGGGACAGGGGCAGGGGCAGGGACAGGGACAGGGACAGGGGCAGGGACAGGGGCAGGGGCAGGGACAGGGACAGGGACAGGGACAGGGGCAGGGACAGGGGCAGGGACAGGGACAGGGGCAGGGACAGGGACAGGGACAGGGACAGGGACAGGGGCAGGGCTGTGGGGGTTACGGGGACAGCTGAAAGCTGCTATCTCAGTGTGTACGGACCACAGACCATAGCACTATGGGCAGATGGGAATATTTGAGAATGTCAAGGACAGACAGACAGGACATGTATACAGTATGCAGGTAATGTATACATTATGCAGGACATGTATACAGTATGCAGGTAATGTATACAGTATGCAGGACATGTATACAGTATGCAGGTAATGTATACAATATGCAGGACATGTATACAGTATGCAGGACATGTATACAGTATGCAGGACATGTATACAGTATGCAGGTAATGTATACAGTATGCAGGTAATGTATACAGTATGCAGGACATGTATACAGTATGCAGGTAATGTATACAGTATACACTTCACAACCACCACTGATTCTGTTTGGTCATTTAATAGCAGGAACTCAGAGGTGACATGGAAGTAGTCCAATGAAAATCCCCGGCACAATGAATTCTTCGGTTTCACCACACAAAGTAGTCCATAATCCCGGCCCCTTCCGGCCTGCTGGGTGCTCAGCGCCTGTGGTCATCCACGCCGCGCCCCCCCAGGCCTAAACGAGACAGAGGGAAGAAATCAACGGTGATAAGAGCTGGATGGGAAAGAGAGTGGTGGAGTGGCGACGCGACGGCAGACTCAGAACAGCCGGCTGCTGTCACCAGCCAGCTCCAGACACAGGGATCCAGGACGCTGGTACTATGTGGCACACCAGGACACATCCAAGCCTGTCACTGATAGAGGAGCCGGGCGCCAAGTAGAGAAGAAGGGATGGCAGCGCTATCACAGGGTGGGCTGGTACAGTCCTTCATGACTCAGATATGTTGTGTGTGTGTGTCAGGCGGAGGCACTCGAGAGGAAATGAGCCATCACCTGGCGCCTACAGGCCCACCTGCACTCATAAGCAGGGCAGCATTTTATGCAATACACTATTCACCTACCTGCAGACTAATATACACTCCTATAACCAGCCAGCAGGAGTTCAACCACAAAATCATCGTCGAGAGATTAAAACGTTTCAGCCTGAATAGGATTTCTCCTGTAAGAAACTACTCAAGGTTATTTATACGGGAGCTTGTGCAAAATGCTTGAAGAAAGTAAAAGGCAGGCTTTTCTAAATGTTCATTGAACTATTCATACTGTTTAAATTTAGAGTTGGCTTTCTTTTCCATTTTACACATTTACTCTTCTACGTGCACATACCCCAGTACTGGGAATCAGAGTTTTTTGACGCTGTTTAAACAGGTCATGAAGACATTATGTGTAATTTCATACAATCTCCACCACTACTAGAGACGCATTTAACTCAGGAAAAAGCTGACAAAACAGACGTTCAATTTAAGTGTAACTTATAAGTGGCGATTTCTTATAGCTGGTAAACAGGTTTCAACACAGTAGAAGTTTTCAAAGTTCTTCCAGTGATGTGGGTTCATTCAATACTGTTCCTGAATATAATTTGTAACGTCCCTGACTGTTGTCTTGTACATCATCAAAGATTCAGAAAAATATTTCGACCAGATCTCCTCTTTCTCCGGATTGGATTCCTCCCAGGATGCATCTCCTCTTTCTCCGGATTGGGTTGCTCCCAGGATGCATCCCAGGTCCAGACAACTCAATACCCTACAACAAAATGCACTGTAAATGCAAAACCTAATAGATTAAATGTTTCAGTTGTAGGTTACTTTGCTGTTGGTAAAAAAAAAAGACATCTCAGGCTTGTATTGCAAAATGGTTCTCATCTATTACCTCACCTCAATATTTTTGTAAAGATTCCTTTTTACAAAACGTGATACCAGCCTGCTCTCCAGTGTAATTCACGTTATGCACTAAAAAGTACTTTTCTCTCCAAGGATACTTAGACTTTCAATGCGGTAATGTTTATTTCAGTCAGATATTGGTTTATTAGTTTTATATAACATTATTGAATAATGCCTTGTTTCATCATAGCACGTCCCATCTGAAGAAGCCATTTTGTTCTCATCACATCTCTCACACAATTCAACCAGAAAGTATTTGCCAGAAAATATACCTGGGGAAGAACGATTGAGCTTGCACCACCACAAGTTGTTGCTAGAGCACAATGAGGCAAGGAAACACTGACCAACATCTCTCCCACCAAACCTCGATGGTCCTTATCCAATTAGAAGCAGACTTTCCAGTTGGTGCAGAAAATGATACAAATTGGCAGGATTTAGACAGCTAAAAAAGTTATTTAGCTGATGCACTGATACCAGAGCGACTTTTAGTAGTGAGGACATGGGAATCAGACCAATCATGAGGACTGCATTGGACTACATAGGATCGGGTCCCTGGGAATCAGACCAATCAAGAGAGCTGCATGGGACTACATAGGATTGGGTCTCCCATAACCAGACGAAGTACGAAGCAGTGTCTTCTATAACCAGACGAGGTACGAAGCAGTGTCTTCTATAACCAGACGAAGTACGAAGCAGTGTCTTCTATAACCAGACGAAGTACGAAGCAGTGTCTTCTATAACCAGACGAAGTACGAAGCAGAGTCTTCTATAACCAGACGAAGTACGAAGCAGTGTCTTCTATAACCAGACGAAGTACAAAGCAGTGTCTTCCATAACCAGACGAAGTATGAAGCAATGTCTTCTATAACCAGACGAAGTACGAAGCAGTGTCTTCTATAACCAGACGAAGTACGAAGCAGTGTCTTCTATAACCAGACGAGGTACGAAGCAATGTCTTCTATAACCAGACGAAGTACGAAGCAGTGTCTTCTATAATCAGACGAAGTACGAAGCAATGTCTTCTATAACCAGATGAAGTACGAAGCAGTGTCATCTATAACCAGACGAAGTACGAAGCAGTGTCTTCTATAACCAGACGAGGTACGAAGCAATGTCTTCTATAACCAGACGAGGTACGAAGCAGTGTCTTCTATAACCAGACGAAGTACGAAGCAATGTCTTCTATAACCAGACGAAGTACGAAGCAGTGTCTTCTATAACCAGACGAAGTACGAAGCAGTGTCTTCTATAACCAGACGAGGTACGAAGCACTGTCTTCTATAACCAGACGAGGTATGAAGCAGTGTCTTCTATAACCAGACGAAGTACGAAGTAGTGTCTTCTATAACCAGACGAAGTACGAAGCAGAGTCTTCTATAACCAGACGAAGTACGAAGCAGTGTCTTCTATAACCAGAAGGGGTACGAAGCAATGTCTTCTATAACCAGACGAGGTACGAAGCAGAGTCTTCTATAACCAGATGAAGTACGAAGCAGAGTCTTCTATAACCAGACGAAGTACGAAGCAATGTCTTCTATAACCAGACGAAGTACGAAGCAGTGTCTTCTATAACCAGACGAAGTACGAAGCAGAGTCTTCTATAACCAGACACTTCATAATCCAGCAGAGTAGCTAGCCAATGAATAGCCTGCAATAGTAAAATCAATGTTCCTTCAGTTAGCTAGGTACTGGAGTGAAATCATTTCATCACACTGAACAAGTTTGAAAAAAGCAACAACTTCTTTGTTATACTGAATCAGGACAGTGTCTTAGTTATACTGAGTCAGGACAGTGTCTTTGTTATACAGAGTCAGGACAGTGTCTTTGTTATACTGAGTCAGGACGGTGTCTTTGTTATACTGAGTCAGGACAGTGTCTTAGTTATACTGAGTCAGGACAGTGTCTTAGTTATACTGAGTCAGGACGGTGTCTTTGTTATACTCAGTCAGGACGGTGTCTTTGTTATACTGAGTCAGGACAGTGTCTTAGTTATACTGAGTCAGGACAGTGTCTTAGTTATACTGAGTCAGGACGGTGTCTTTGTTATACTCAGTCAGGACGGTGTCTTTGTTATACTGAGTCAGGACAGTGTCTTAGTTATACTGAGTCAGGACGGTGTCTTTGTTATACTCAGTCAGGACGGTGTCTTTGTTATACTGAGTCAGGACAGTGTCTTAGTTATACTGAGTCAGGACGGTGTCTTTGTTATACTCAGTCAGGACAGTGTCTTAGTTATACTGAGTCAGGACGGTGTCTTTGTTATACTCAGTCAGGACGGTGTCTTTGTTATACTGAGTCAGAACAGTGTCTTAGTTATACTGAGTCAGGACAGAGTCTTTGTTATACTGAGTCAGGACAGTGTCTTTGTTATACTGAGTCAGGACAGTGTCTTTGTTATACTGAGTCAGGACAGTGTCTTAGTTATACTGAGTCAGGACAGTGTCTTTGTTATACTGAGTCAGGACGGTGTCTTAGTTATACTCAGTCAGGACGGTGTCTTTGTTATACTGAGTCAGGACGGTGTCTTAGTTATACTCAGTCAGGACGGTGTCTTTGTTATACTGAGTCAGAACAGTGTCTTAGTTATACTGAGTCAGGACAGAGTCTTTGTTATACTGAGTCAGGACAGTGTCTTTGTTATACTGAGTCAGGACAGTGTCTTTGTTATACTGAGTCAGGACAGTGTCTTAGTTATACTGAGTCAGGACAGTGTCTTTGTTATACTGAGTCAGGACGGTGTCTTAGTTATACTCAGTCAGGACGGTGTCTTTGTTATACTGAGTCAGGACAGTGTCTTTGTTATACTGAGTCAGGACAGTGTCTATGGAGACAGCATGCTGATTGGTACTTGGGTTCATAAAACACATGGAGAAATCTTGTTTGGAAGGCAATTGGTCAATAGAAATACATTATTAAGCTAATGCTCTAATGTCTAATGCTCTGGGAACTACCAACTGTATCAGCGTAAGTCTGTGAGCACATTTAAATACAATAAACATGACAATGCGGGTTTGACTGAATGGAAGGTTGAGAAAGGCAATAACAGGTGACTATGAAGAAAGACAATAACAGGTGACTATGAAGAAAGACAATAACAGGTGACTATGAAGAAAGACAATAACAGGTCACTATGGGGAAAGAATAGCAGCAGAACAGAGGTGAGCAATGGAGTTCCAGGAGTCTCCGTTAGTCTGGGGAGCAACACCCCCCGATGCCGAGACCCTGGGCCCGTGTCTGTAAACAGTCCATTAGTTCAGCGCTGGAAGGTAAACATGTTTACTCTGTGGTGATGGGTTGCCAGTGTGGCTCCTCGAGCTCCTGGTGGAGCTGAGGGGGATTCATTAGACCCAGGGAAGACGCGGAGCGGGAGAGGGGGAGGAAATTAATGTGCCATTCAGGATGATTTCTTTGTTTCCCATCAACATGTTCATAGACAGGCCTAGAGGGGAAGAGATGATTTACGCACACAAAGAAAACAGAGAACTCCAGGGGGATGGAGGGAGAGATAGAGAGAGGGGAAAAAAGAGAGTGAGTGAGAAGATAAAGAGTGAGAGTGAATGAAAGGGGGCGAGAGGAAGATTGGGGGGGACAAGAGGAAGATGTGGGGAGAGGCAGAGAAGACCACAAAGGCTCCCAGAGTGTGAAATGTCTACCTTTTGGTGAAATGTTTTTGTGGAGATTATATTCCTGTATGGCTGCAAGTATTGGAATAGTTTTCAATTAAAAAGTGTTTTTTCTTTCTCATTAAGGATGGGGACGGTGGTGTTTTATAAAAACACTGCCAGGCAGAAAGATGTTATTTACATTTCCTCAGCTGTAATATGTATTATTATTCCACAAAACAGCGATGGCATCTCATTCTCAGGCTGGTCTAGGACTCCACTTTTCATACAGTCCACTCCTGTAATAATTTGGATTCTCGCAGATTGGAATTATTTCACCAGTTCAGCCAGCTGGGGTCAGGCTGCGAGGTCCTCCTGAACCCACCACGCTGCACCAATACCAGCACCGAAAACATAGGAACACACATGCCAACACATCTGGACTCTGATTGGGTCATCTCCAAAGGGAGCACCCCGGTGCTGAGTATTGGATGCTCTGTGACGTGGGCCCTGTTGGAACCACCTGGGGGCAAAAGAACAAATTTCCTCTTTTTATTTGCACACACAACTGTAGCCTGCAATATCCGGCTGTCCTATGAATAGAGTCCTTTCTGCAGCAGAGGACGACCTTGCCCTCTGGAGCAGGTGTTAGGGTCTGATAACATCCTTTTGGAGAATACAGGTGTGATCGCACAGGAAGTACACACGCACGAGAGCACGAGCATATTCCCCCGCACTCTATAGACACATATTGGATGTCAGGTTGATAGTAGAGGCCTTTGTTCACTCACTGAGGGAGGCTGGCGTCAACAGGCAAATATATACATTTCCAATGCATTTGCTGGTACATATCTAAGGTATTATCTAAGACAAGGAGAAACGTAGCTCACAATGACACAACCTAATTCAAGTGGATCGTAGTTCCCACAGTTGTCTTGGTTGTGGAAACATGCTAATAACAAGTCATTACCGACATGAAAACAAACGTAGCTCACAAAAACACAGCCTATTTCAAGCGGATTGTACTTCCCACAGTAATCTGATAGCTGTGCGTGTAGCCAACAAGCCTGGCCAGAGATGGGACCCTTCATTTGGAGACCTCAGCCTGACAGTGTATCAGGCTTGTTTGGACCATGACAGTCATAATGGCAGGGCGCCGTCCAAAGTGCAACAGTCTGTGTTGCGTTGCTGACTCAGTGGCTGGCTCCTAAGACCTGTGACATCATGCCCACAGGGACAAAGATACCGGAGACCTGGCGGCCGCTCTGTGGTTCCACTCCCCGCATCCCAAGGACAGAACACTGTGTAATGACAGGCTGAGTGCCGTGTGGAGCTACTGCTCCAAATGACTGGGTTCTGCATTCTCCCTCCCCCTTATCTGGGAAAACACTGGCTACATTACATCCATGATGACAGAGGGGCCATCGGTTATCGCGTATGATAATGATTGGGATAATGAAGATGATGATGAAGAATGGGTCATTAGCGTCTGCGACGGCAGCAGTAGCTGGAGCATTGCGGTCATTTCCAGTGTGGAGGCCTGTCCTGCATGTTCTTGCCTCGGGGCCACAGATACAATACAAGTAGCTGTGTAATGGCGGCTTGTCGGACCAGCTCTGAACTGCAGAGATCTGAACGTCAACACAGCTGCCCTCCCCGGGCAGAGCAGGCCAGGCAAGCAGCCCTTTGACAGCAGGAGGAGAATGAGGTGGACAGACACCAGGATAGGACAGATACCAGGATAGGACAGACACCAGAATAGGACAGACACCAGGGTTGGACAGACACCAGGGAAAGACAGATACCAGGATAGGATAGACAATAGGATAGGACAGACACCAGGGTAAGACAGGCCCCAGGGTAGGACGTCCTGGGAGTCAGTATGACATGTTCACTAGTGCGGTCTGGGAAATATGAAGGCATTAATATTGTCCCTTTTTTGTTTTCCCATTTGAATACAATGTAGCTGAGAACAGTGGTTGCAATGCATGTTTTCTGTAGGATGAGCATGAATTGTAAAAGATGCTGCATTATGGTTTAATCATCAATGTGTTTGATATTATTTTGTGTAAGTCCATATGCAAATATCTGTTCTCTTAATAAATAATCTAATAATTAGTTTTTATTTGAATAACGTGTTTAGTCTGTAATATTCAGATAATTAAAAAGCATGTTTTGGCTGTCAATCTTTTTTTGTTATTTATTTTCAAGTTGGTTGTTAAATAATGAAATATCTTAATTGATTCCAACTACTATTTTAGATATTGTTGATAATTTTTTTAAACCAATTGTGGCTTGATTCTAGAAGCTGCCATCCAGTGATGTTTCTCGACTAGGGATTTGTGATTTATTGTTGTACAGTAGGACATACCGTGTCTTGCCTGTAGTCACTGTAGACAGATAACCACCACAAATGTGTGTGTATATGTGTGTGTGTGTGGATGTGGATTTTTTGGTGTGTATCCTTATTCTTAAGGCCAGCGTCAGCTGCCAAGAGACCCTTTCTTAACTGCTGCACCATCAAGTGGAGAGATACAGTACAACACCACCTCCATCCACCGCTGAATGTGAGTGCCTTACATCGAAATATTTCTATACCAAAAAATTACACCATAAAATAACGATAGATTCAAATGCACCAGGATTTGACAATCCATTAGACCACAATGTGAGGTTTCATGATAGCAGTCAAGTAAAACCCAAGGTAATGTATTGATAAGGAACGCTATAACGAGGGCATGTTTTGTCTTTCCAGAGTGGATTGCCTGAAAGCAGCTGTGCCAGATGCCAGACCGGACCAAGGGTATTGTCTAATAAACAGATGGAGGTATGGAAGTTTTATCAGTGTTCAAACATGCCAAAGATGTTTTCTGTCATTTTGTGGTGTCAGAGCTTTAGCGTCTCTCCCATCTGTGCGGTCAACTGTCTCGGTGTCACTGTCACGTCGCAGTTCACATGCAAAAATAACCACGGAACAGACGTCACTGCCAACTTTATGGCACTTAAAGTGTGAAATATTGTGATGTTGAGGCTCGCTGCCCAATATTATGTTATATCGAGGAGCCATATTTCCACCTCCAAACCCAACACCCCAAAAGCAAAAAAACTCCCTCACTGTCCCTTACGCTCCTTTACCTCATCCAAACAAAAGGTGTGAAAATAAAATAAAATGCTCCTTTCCCTGTGGCTATAGTATGGGGGTCATGAACGGACCCCTAATAAATAAAAGGTTCTGGGGCCCCCGGGGCCCTGTGCTCCGTGAATAACTCAGCATGTCCAAACCAACGCATCGTTTCAGAAGACTCACCGGCGGTTTCAAGTCCACTCCTCACCACACAGATCTGGAATACAGTGAGGACGTGTGTCGGGAAGGTACACCCCAGTTCCGAGTGCCACAACGAACTTGAGATCCATGTCAAGTTGGGAGTGTTAGTAAAGGCCAGAGAGCCGGAGTGTGGTGATGAGGAGGTCCTGGGTGTGCTGTGTTTGTCTTGTCTGCATGGAGGCCAGATGAACCCCAGCTCCATTGACTTTGTGTGGGATTAGATGGACCACAATGGCAGATTATTTGAGCAAGAGGTTCTGTGTAAACAGACATGATGATCAGACTTTCCACAGTCAAAACACGACCTTGTGATCCAGTACCATCCTCTGTCACATCCTCCACCAAATCCTCCGTCACATCCTCCGTCACATCCTCCACCAAATCCTCTGTCACATCCTCCAACACATCCTCCATCACATCCTCTGTCACACTCCTTCTGATGCATCCGTGAGTCAGATTCAAACCTGCTGCCGAGCACGGCCAGACTGAAGGCTGCCCTGACAAATCTAATCAGTGGTTAGCAAAGCCTTCACTGTATTTTACTTATGCTGGGGGCGACCATGCTGTCATGGAGAGAGTTTGACTTGTTTAGTTAAGATTCTGTGCATCTTCCTCCATGGATTTAAACCTAATGCACGACCTGAAAGGTGTTTAATCAAACTGATCCCTATCAGTTTGTCAGGGGCCCTCTTTACTCCCATAGATAAGGGATGAAAAGTGGAAGACAAAATCCAATGAGACTTCTCTGTGAGTAGATGTGTCATTACCCCAAAATTCAACACGGCTGGAGATGGCAGTTCAGGTGTCTACAATGCAAACGTCTGGCATCCAGAAAACTGCTGAATTCACGATGAACAATACTGAAGCTGAAAATAATTAAACAGTTACATGCAAAGAAATGCTTGGCGGCGGTTAATCTGGTAGTTAATCTGGTCGCCGGCAACACCACAACATCATGCTGCCGATGGATGAAACATTCTATCACCGAAGACGGTTGCATAAACACACCCTTGATGTCTGTTTTACTTTACAATTTTTCACTGCAAAGAAGAAATTAGAAAGGTGGAGCGAAGCGGCAGCACAAGCTGAGGCCGCGTCTCCTGATATCCATTCCAGATGCTGGCTAGACTTCGTGGAGCCAGGCTGTGGTACCGGGGCTGGATTTAGTTGTCTTTTCCTCCAGGTGTGATGCCTCATGCTGATTCCTCCACATGTTCCACGGGCCTTATCCAAACACACCAGCGCCCAGTGACAGCGCCGGCTTGCCCGCCCTTCTCCCCTCCCCGACGACCCACCCACCCACCCACCCACGCTGCGGGAGGAGGCCGGAGGGCTTCAGGGTGTAGGGTTTTGGGTTCAGGCTCGCCCGGGACAATCTGAGGCCGGACCCCGGTGGTCTGACCACCACTAACCCGGAAGGATAATCCTTTAGATGCTTAATTATTTCATTTAATTCCTCTTCGTCGCTCCTCCTTCCTTTCTCTACTCCTCTTCTTCTCCAGTTTCTAACCCCGTTCTCGTCTGCACAGGGAGGTTATGTTCACACTGTTCCTGTCAGTCGGTGTGTTGTTCTTGTAATTCGATCCCGGTCAACGCTGTTGTAGAGCTTATTAAACTTGTCATATTTCAAGCCTGGTCAGTTTTAAGACAGTGTGCCATCAGGGAGTGTTGAGGAGGTTAAAGAAAGAAATGTTGAAATGATGATAACAGAAGCTACACACGCTTAGTACTCATGCAGTTTTCAGTGTCTGTTACTAGAAGATGTTAGTTAAAAAATAAGGTGCCTTTATTCCCCTATAAACCAGGTTGGCAAAAAGGCTATTTGTACGCTTTGCTTGGTTTTTGTAACGTCGTTCTTCCATGGCAAAATCAACTTTTCCTTTCAATGGTACTTTGTCGACTCCAAAAAAAAGGATTATGATATAAAAAAGGGTACATTTCAATTTACCAAAGTTTTTGTTTTAAATAATTGATTAACTGATTGATGCAGTAATGCCTTTGTGTACACATAATGATGGGTTTTCATTATGAAAACAAAGTCTTGAACAGAGGTAATTATATTCCAAACATTAATAAGAAAGAGAGTCTGAGCAGTAGCTCTTCATGGAAACTGTATCAACTGTTAACTTAATCCTCCCACTTTGCTCCTTGTTGCATTAATGCATTACAAAACCGCTCACTCACATCCGTCTTCCAGTCTTATGGAAATGATCATTGTGTGCATATTGCTCTGTTGTCATAATGGAGCAGATATTCCTTTGGGGCTCCCCTATGCACCAGTGTGGTGTCAAATGTTTAAACCATCAATAGTTGTAATAGGATGTACAGGATCAACATTTTAATGTATAAGCGGCTTGCAGAGCTTCTTTATAAATACACTGAAGATTATGGCTTTCAGTTCTAGCTGTTGGAAATTATATGGCCTTCAAAGAGAATATGTTCATCTTTAATCTTTAAACTATGTCTGATCTAATACAATTGATGACAATACTATAGCCACATTACTGTAGAATGAGTTATGATGACCAAATGGTCCCAAAGAAAATGAAAGCTCTCTTAGTATCAAATAACCAGGGAACATCACTGGGTGACAGCTAGCATGTTGTATTTGTGATGGTAGATGTTGGTCATTTGTGGTGGTAGATGTTAGTCATTTGAGGTGGTAGATGTTGGTCATTTGTGATGGTAGATGTTGGTCATTTATGGTGGTAGATGTTGGTCATTTGTGATGGTACATGTGGGTCATTTGTGGTGGTAGATGTTGGTCATTTGTGGTGGTAGATGTGGGTCATTTGTGGTGGTAGATGTTGGTCATTTGTGGTGGTAGATGTTGGTCATTTGTGGTGGTAGATCTTGGTATTTTGTGGTGGTAGATCTTGGTCATTTGTGGTGGTAGATGTTGGTCATTTGTGGTGGTAGGTGTTGGTCATTTGTGGTGGTAGATCATGTTATTTTGTGGTGGTAGATGTTGGTCATTTGTGGTGGTAGATGTGGGTCATTTGTGGCGGTAGATGTGGGTTATTTGTGGTGGTAGATGTGGGTCATTTGTGGTGGTAGATGTTGGTCATTTGTGGTGGTAAATGGGTTGATTTGTTTTATTGTATTTAACATGTGAAGAGTCCTTGGAGTCTCCTCTCACACAGCAAGGAAATATTCTCCCCCTCAGAAATGTTCAACGATGTCCTCTTCCAGTACACATGTTTATGATTTTGAATGAAAGCGTGATTAACGGGAAAAGAGAGCTGAGGATAATTGCATGTGTTGAATTTCAACGGGGCCTGTTTATGTAAATGTTATTCTTCGGCCCATATTTCAATGTCTTTCGCTTAGACATCACAAAATGTATTCGTGGCGCCAACACTTTAGTGAGGACGTGATGCCACCAGTTTCATCTCTCGTCTCTCGTCCCTGAAGATCTTCCTCACTTGGTTCTTAGGCGTCACATCGTAGACACTGACACTCAGACTCTTACATCATTTCCAGTCAGTGCAGTCAAACCCGCTCTCCAGCTGGAGCCCAAAATGTGAATATGAGTGAATTTGGACCTTGGTAGGGGCCCAGTTCTGGTATTAATTTCTGGTGCCTATTGGCAGTGCATTCCCGGGCAGCAACCCCCAGCTCCAGACCCACCCCAAGCCAGTCGTAGACTTACTGGAAAGGCCAGATAATAATTCCTGTCCAGACGTAGCCGCGTCTGTACCAAAGCTTACAGGAGATTTGTACCATTACTATTTTGAGGAGAGAAAGTAAAAAACAAAGGAATCTTCTGTAATAATTCATCATCTCAATAAAAGGGAGAAATGAAAATAACTTTTTTGGGGGTCTCAAATACGGCCATAACCAAAAACCGGTACGGTGCATGAGTTTGCGGAATTTCTGTGTGGTTTCCATGATTTGGAGTGTTTTATTATTCCGAAGGCTGTTTTCAATTGCAGGAGAAGGAATAGGTGAATAATGAAATGGAATCAGAGAAGTTTTATATGTGGGATAACTAAGCAATTTTATACAGAGCAGACTTTTTCTGTATTTGAGCCATTTATCACCCAGTGTCCTCTTGAAGTGTAATCAAACATAAACCTCAAATAAAAACACATTTCATACATAGTCCTATGTTGTTCCAATTATGGCAATCCTGGCACTAATATTTATGTGTCATATAAAATGTTTTGTGGTACAATTCTGCTTCATCAACATGGGACCAGTGCCCTCAAAGGAGCCTGGCAAGTTCTGGAACCTTCCAGTTGCAGCCAGCAGATCCAGTCTCACCCCTGCCCAGCTGCAACACATCGGGACCTTTTCAACTGAGGGATAAAGAGGCCCCTGGAGAGAAGGTAGGGCAGGAGTGAGAAAGCTGTGGGAAAGTGTGGAATGCTATGAGACATCAACTCAGTTCATCAACTCAGTTCCAACTACATCTGAAAGACAACGCTGATATTTCTATGAAGACATTGACTGAACTCCAAATATTTCAACACTATTTTGATATTATTTTTCAATTTTACTTTTAATATAATCGTCAAATATACTTTATCAACAATTCTTCTATGAAAGTTGTATTCCCCATAGATTACATTTAGTGAATATCATGGTATTTCTTGTCCCCACTATTGTCAGCCTCAGTCACACACTCTGCCAACAAGCACAGCAGCTTTTAATGAAAACAAATCCTTCTTTTTTCTTTTTTTGGTGCAAATGGTCTCAATCTTCGGTCGGTCCTGAGGGAGGATTTGAATGCAAGTTTCTCTTTTCCATGAAACTCAACTCAAACTGGTTAGTTTTAGTTTAGCCTCAAAGTTCTCCCTCGTTCCACAGTTTAAACTGGATCTGTTTCAGTGAAGGGGAAAGCATAATGACATTCACCACAGATACATCATAATTCTCCTCTGCCAAAGTCTTGGAAGCTCTGCTGCAATCACAACAGTGGGAGCCTGGAGTGAAGTGGAACTGCCTCTGGTCAGGAATTCCTACTGGTCAACACTAATGAAGGTTTGGACATTCTGGTGGCTTGGGAACGTCACAGTTCTGAAGCTATTAAGGAATGTTTAACAATGAATCAATACGAAGGAATGTTGAGTCCTTTCTTTGTAAGATCAGGATGAATGATTAAACCTTGTTGGGAACAGATTCTATAAGCCTTGTACCTCAAATTGATTTGGAAATTAATGTTTAATGGAGATAATAGTGTTTCCTTTGCTAAATGTTTTGGCACACCCAGTCAAGAATGTCACAAGGGGTTTTGGTACCGGGCACATCTGCAACCTCTATAATCGTCAAGTTGAGGTCAAGTACACAAAGGAATAAAATGAAAATGTGTTAATCAGAGAATGTTAAACAATGGCAAAGTTAAACTACAAATAAAAACTCAAACTATATTCTGTCCTCTACAAAATCTACATGGTAATACATTACATTACTTGTTGTTCTATAAACCCATTTTGTCCTTCCTAAAGATTCCTGTGAGGATTCCCACCAAGCTGTCTCCAGTCCCGGAGCCCAGCCTTTCCCAGTCCCCTCAGTAAATACAGCAGGAAGTAGAAAGCTGTTCCACCTGCCTCACTGGCCACGCCTCATTACCTTGCCTGGTTTCCTCCTCAACCTGGAGCAGAGCAGCTCCACTCTTGGGCCCATCAAGGTGACCCTGTCTGCCCCAGGACAACTGGGTCGGTTCTGTTCTTTGCCATTACATGTGTGTCTGCTGCAGTATGGTTTCTTTGTGATGGTTTGTGACATGCCTTGTCTGTCTAATCGCACAGCTGCCCGAACATTACGCACACACAGCTGAAGGTTACCTCTTAAGGCAATGTGAGACTGAAATAAAGTGATATATGGGAAAACAACTGATTTGTCTGATCGGTTAGGGCAAGTTCTGTCTTAACTGTTTTATTTTGTGTGCGGTTATATAACACTAATAAAATGTGTCTATAAAGTGGATAGAATCCCTTTTCTAAAAAGTATTGAAATAAAGAGTTGACGTTAAATGTCAGCAGCATCAAAGTTGGTGGTTGTTGTGGAGGATTCTGAAATGGAACAGATGACAGATTGCAACCCATTTTCTCTCTGAAACGCTGCTGGGGCAGATTGTGGAGACAGGCGATATGCCATGGTGCAGCAGAGGAGAGAGAAGCTCCTAGTTATCCCAGACAGATCAGGAGGTGTGTGACGGAGGTGTGGAAGGTAGCTGCAGGTCAGTGACGCTGGCGCACGAGGCTGGCCGGCCCACATGGCACGGGGAACGGGGGACCAAGACAGATGGCACCTGGTGGGTGACAAACAATTAACAAACCAACAAGAAAAGCTGAATAGGCACGAGGAGGACGAGGAGCAGATCGTGAGCCGGGTGCATCTTTTGCATGGAACAACTGTTTTTGTTACTTTACTTCGTGAAGTGGTCTTGTTTAAACAGTTACTTTTCTTTCTTTGTCTCAGTGTTTCTCTCTTGGTCCTAGTTTGTTATTTTGTTTGAGCTCTTTAAGTCGGGACCAATTTGAATACATTTGATGATCCTCTGTTGGGAACAGCATTATTCCTGTAAATAATTACTGCATATAAAACTGTACATGAATATAGTAATACCTGGTTTTGGTAGACAGGCACATTGAATGTTTCCCTTCAGTTAAGATGTTTTCAACACTGACAACATGAGGCCATATAATGTGCATGACTATACAGAATGACTAAATTATCTCAAGAATCGATACATCTTGGGAAGCTCGTAGATGTCACAAAAACTCTCACCTTCATAAAAACACTGTCAGGGATCTAACCAATAATGCATCAATCAACAGAACGTCCCCAACCCACATCCAGATAAATTGATGCCGTATGTTTGTCCCAGTTCAGGCATCAGTGTTGACCACTGGCTGGCCTCAAACTAACTACATCCAAATGTCATCTCGACGGTTAAGCCTCCGCCCCATCTGAGACCACGTGAAGATGTCCACAGTATATCATCACAGGGTAACTACCCTCAGTGGACCACATATCTTACAGACAACATCTCGTGCTGCCCGGCTAGTCACTAATCAAACCCCGCTAAGGAGCCCAGTCAGGAATCCACTTCCATGTCCACACTTGAGAGAGCCCTGTGTAAGTCTTCGTAAGAGGGTGGCTGTCATCTGCTAGAAATATTGCCCAGATCGGACAGCCAGGCGCTCTGCTAGCCGACCCTGGTGTGGAACGGTGTGAAGAACACATCTGGAGTCTAGACTCTGTGGCTCTGTGGGCCGAGTCCTCCTATCTGTGGACCACATCGAGGCCCGGAGACCAAACACTGTTTACATAGGTGGCACATACCAGCATCTGTTTCAACAGTCAACTCTATGGCACTCCCACCAAACCCCCTACTGGATTCCTTTTCTTCTCCAGTCAGGGACAAGGGATCGGAGGCGGTGGGAGGAGAAGGGGAGCAGGGGAGGCAAGGGGCCGGCTCCAGTCAACGAAAGGCAGCTCGCACACAAGGGGTCCCTCATATAAAACCATAAGCAAATGCTCCTCCTCCAGATCAGGGCATAAATCCTCAAACCCCTTTTCTGTTTATTGCTCCATCAGGACATTAAAGGACTAGTTCACAGTTTCACCTTATAGTCTATGGAGCAGGAAAAACTGTAATCCAAACTATTTACTTTTAAACACCCACAAATCTCAGCAAACTATACACAGCTATAAGAAATATATGAATGGGTCTGGAATGTAAGCATTTTATATGTGCATAAGAAATCACACCAAAGTAACCAAATATTGAGTTGATTTCAGTTAGTTTTGCCATTATTTGTCTAAACACAATGACTCCCAGTTTTATTTGCTAACTTATGTTAAAAAAAAAACACATTAATTATAGTTTCTCCTCACTCATCAACTACTTTAGTGATCAGGACCAAGTAGCAAAATAGTGAACTATTCCTTTAAGACACAAGGAGGGCTGTTCATGTGTGTTGATGCACATCCATCCGTCCATTCAATATGAGAGTGTGTGTGTAGAAAATGGTAATGAATTTAGTTATGAGGAGTTCTAGTTAATCATCGAAATGGCTTTTGGTAGTCTAGTATTTAGTGCAGTATGTGTGTGTGTGTGTGTGTGTGTGTGTGGGTGGGGGGGACTGTGTATGCCAGTGGCTCGCATTTGAGAGAACACACACTGAAACGCCCTGTAGCACTTCCACAGTCTAGACTTTTATTGGGTCTATATGAGAGTGCTGCCACTTTTAATCAACATCTGTGTTTACTGTAGCCTCTGTATACAGGTACAGGCTCCCATAGCATAAATGATGGCTGCAATACTCCAAGTGAGGTTTATATAATAGCTTCAAGTATTAATGAAACAAAAACAACAATAAATCTTTGTCACAGAGTGACACGCAGAGAATTCTGGGGCATCGGCTTTACACAGTAGAAAAATAAACAGTGATAAGAGTGTGGGAATGAACCGGGACTCGGGAGGCACAAACAGCGTCTATACAGACAGACTATATTCCTTCTAATATAAACTGCTAACTGTGTGGGAGACTGAACCTCCATCCATACACAGTACACACTCTCTGCCTCTTTGTCCTACTGAGTGGACTCTCTTTTCAAACGGAGTACTGGCACCTTCCCGCCCACCCATCCACCAAACGGCCCTGTCGATAGTGGACTGAGACAGTTTGAGAGCTAATCAATGGAAATGAATGAACAACTATCCAGAAAGTAAGAAAATCCATTCTTATACACCCGACTGATAGTGATGAAGACAAAGACAGGCGGCTCGTTGCTCTGATGGTTATGTCTTGTTAAGATGGCGGATGGGTGCCACTCTGCAAATGTAATCGGGCCAAAATGGAGATCCACTAACAGGATCAAGGACGTACATTTTCATTTCAGCTCTCCGACGAGACTCACGGTCGATGAAAGAAGAGATAGAGGAAGAAAATTGATTTTGGGAAATAATTGCCATTCTTTCTATTCCAGGGGGTTGAAGTGTCTCCAAGGATTTATTCCACTACTGGTTCTTGTTCTGGACTGGTGGGTCTGAGGATTCAGCTGCTTTGATAAAATACATGGAAAGCAACACCTTTTTGCCTTCTAGTGATGTAGGTAATAATCAGACTGAGTCACAGATTTACAGATGGATCTAGCGGTTGGTCAGAGATGTAGGAACACTTAGTTGGTAAAATGGGAGGTTTTCAATGCCAGGGTTGTTGTTTTGATTCCCTTGTGGGGCCTGTACGGAAATATATGCACTCACTAGTAAATGTAGAAATCTAAATGACACAGTCTGAATCCGGGAATCTTCCAAAACAAATAAGATCCTTAACAATCTTTTTTTTTTATTGTCAACCCCCCCACCCATCTGTACACATATAATACAACATAGCTGATCCCTCTGTAGTAAACATGTTATTCCTTTCAGTCAAAAGCGACTCCTATGATGAACTAAATGTTAACTAATTTAATCACAGTTCTTTGACCACTGTTACTCACGAGAAAAAGAAAAAGGCTAATTCAAATCACTAGCTACTTGTTCTCTATACTACATCACTCCTTTAATCCCTTTATGAGAGGTTCGCCCACAGGACATTTATTCCTTAGAGATGTTAGCCCACAGGACATTTATTCCTTAGAGATGTTAGCCCACAGGACATTTATTCCTTAGAGATGTTAGCCCACAGGACATTTATTCCTTAGAGATGTTAGCCCACAGGACGTTTTGGGTGGAAGTGGCTACCAGGCAGATCATCTGAGAAGCACCATAATTCTATCTCTAACTCCCTGATACCTGGCTGCTCTGTGTCTGCAGGACAGTTTCCCTGCTTTGTACCCATCTATCCAACAATAACCAGAGTCATTTAGCAGAGTTACCTGGCTGCTCTGTGTCTGCCGGAAAGTTTCCCTGCTTTGTACCCATCTATCCAACAGTAACCAGAGTCATTTAGCAGAGTTACCTGGCTGCTCTGTGTCTGCAGGACAGTTTCCCTGCTTTGTACCCATCTATCCAACAGTAACCAGAGTCATTTAGAAGAGTTAACTGGCTGCTCTGTGTCTGCACGACAGTTTCCCTGCTTTGTACCCATCTATCCAACAATAACCAGAGTCATTTAGCAGAGTTAACTGGCTGCTCTGTGTCTGCAGGACAGTTTCCCTGCTTTGTACCCATCTATCCAACAATAACCAGAGTCATTTAGCAGAGTTAACTGGCTGCTCTGTGTCTGCACGACAGTTTCCCTGCTTTTGGTTCTACGGCCTTCCTTTGCTTCTTAATACTCTGGTGTCTGGTTCAGTGTGGCTTTGCGGTTCAGCTCTACTGTACAAAACACTGCGTTGTCCTGAAGATAACGATATAAGGCCTCCCCTCTCCTTCGTCCCGTTCTCCTAGGGAAGGCGCCAGACCTATCTTCTCTATCTCCTCTATCTCCTCCTGGGAACGCTGACATTCCCGAAGACACCGTTGCTGTGATCCGCCCCACAGCCTCCCGCGCCCGCACACGAAACTTGGAGATTTATGTCATGGTAACCCAATCTCTCTTCCCTCCAACAGAACGCTGGTCTCCCCCCTGTCTCCCTCCACTGCTAGTGAGGTAGGCTGGTGTTTTTGTAGAGCTTCAGAGGGTTGCTGGAGACAGTGTTCTCTTTCTGTTGTTTTGATCTGATACGGGTGGCCCTCAGATCTGAGGCTCGCTATCTGGATGGCCTGATGGCAGGGCCGCTGTGATTGGTTGGCTCCCGCTGCTGGGTAGGATGGGAACGAATGAGAGGAGACGTGATGTTTTCAAAACGGGGTGCTATGCCAAATCGCACAAACACATACATATACATGCATAAACAGAGCATAGAGACTCACACTCACACAGACACAAAAGCGTGCACGCTGCTGCTGCCTACTGTGTGATCAAATTAAGGTATGGCATCTGTTGTAGGAATTATCATTCATTGAGTCATTATACATGAGACGGAAAATAAGACACCTCCTTGGAATGGGTTCATAATTAATCACTTGGAGAAACACCTGATAACTGAACATATGACCAAATCAAAACTTAATGTGGATGACGTAAACTGTGAGTAATCCCAGGAAAGGTTTACACTGAAACGATTCCTCAATTCTGATAAGTTTCAAAGTCCCACAAATTCCATCCTAGAAATATTTTCCATTAAAACTACAGCTATTTAAACTAAACTACAACCCTGTTTCCAAAAAACAGAATGCAATGATGCTATGATGACAAATAATATCTCCCTATATTTAACTGATAATTGTACAAAGACAACATATCAAATGAAATGTGAAAATGAGAAATGTTATTGCTTTTGGAAAAACACATGCCTATTTTCAATTTAATGCCAGCAACACATTTAAAAAAATGTTGGGAGAGGGGCATGTTTTCCATTATATTGCATCACCTCTTCTTTAAAAAATACTCTGTAACAGACTGTAATAGACTGTAAGGGGTCTCCTTTAATGTATTTTCCATAATGAGCCAAATGGGTGACAGGTCTGTCGTGGTGATGTGATTCATAATAATGAGCTGAGCGGTCTGTCGTGGTGATGTGATTCATAATAATGAGCTGAGCGGTCTGTCGTGGTGATGTGATTCATAATAATGAGCTGAGCGGTCTGTCGTGGTGATGTGATTCATAATAATGAGCTGAGCGGTCTGTCGTGGTGATGTGATTCACAATAATGAGCTGAGCGGTCTGTCGTGGTGATGTGATTCATAATAATGAGCTGAGCGGTCTGTCGTGGTGATGTGATTCATAATAATGAGCTGAACGGTCTGTCGTGTTGATGTGATTCATAATAATGAGCTGAGCGGTCTGTCGTGGTGATGTGATTCATAATAATGAGCTTAGCGGTCTGTCGTGGTGATGTGATTCATAATAATGAGCTGAGCGGTCTGTCGTGGTGATGTGATTCATAATAATGAGCTGAGCGATGGGAACCAGGTGTGTGTAATGGTGCAGTGTCCATGTGTGTTTTGATGAATGGACAGTAGCAGGATATCGGTCGGCGACAAGGAACAACGTAGTCGGGATTCTCGGTGGGAGGCGTGGCCATGGGAGGTGACAAGTGACAAGTGCAGACAAGCAAAACTGGGAACCTCTTCTCACCTCGAACACATCAACTTCTCACCTCAGAGACAATACCTTCTTCATCACCTCTGGCAGTCCATCTTGACATAACGTAAAAATTTGATCAACCGCAATGCACTGAAACAGGGAATGCGGTGAAATGCTGAGAGGATCAACAAAATGCTCCATATCAAGAATGATGTGGCCCCATGTGTCAGGCTGGAAACAAGGTTGAGTTGTGTTTGGTAACTACCTCTCCTGGGAACAGAGATACATGAGACATCAGTGTTGTTGTTTTTGACCTGCCAATCAGACAGGCCGTTCGAATGGTTTTGTTGTCAGAAACAAGCTAGTGATTGATACTACGCCTCGTCTTTCTTTGCATTTTCTATTTTTTGTTATTCGTTCATCCACGACCTCTTCGAAGGACATTAGAGATGTTTTACAGTTTTTTTTTTTACATGGTTAGAAATTAAGAGGCTTTTGGGTTATGCTTTTGGTGGCACAGGACAATTTTCTTTTGCCGTTCTTAGGGAAATTGCAATCTCTTCCTTTATATAAAAAGTATTTAGCAGCAATAGTTTTTGACTGAATATTTCCAATCGATCTCATGTTGGCGATCCTTGATCTCCTAGCAACCTGCGCCAACCCAGTGTGTGTCACTATCATAGCTATGTTTTGTTCTTGTGCCTTGTTCAGCCACCCCAGCTTGCCCATGCATATTTGATCAAAAACTCAGATGAAGGTTTTCATAATATCACTGGGCTCCAATTATAGGCGGTTCTGTTGGAAATTGCAATGGAAGGCTGCAATTCGTTCTGTCAGCCAGCAAGCAATGAAACGGGCAGACAAAAGGGAGCCCAGAAGCTGCAAATGTTGACGCTGGAAAGCCGGGGGCTGGTTGCGAGGCTGGTGGGGGTGGGGGGCAACGCTCTGGCCCTGTGGCTATTTGGGAGCCCCAGCTGGGAGGAAAGACTGAACGCCATTCATCTGGGCTCTCGGGGGCCTCGGCCACACAGGTACCCAGCCTACAAGGAGGCTTCGCTGGATGAAAGGGCTGCTCCACAGATGTCACCTGCTGGGGTTCACTGGCCTAGCCAGCAAATGTCATGTTTGGCAGCTGGCGCACTGCTCTCCCACCAGTTGTTGGCAGAGTGATTCCTAAAGGATGCGGAGGCTGGGGGCGTCCTAATGGGACGACATTAAAGAGAGTTTCTGGCTTCTGTCTGTCATAGAACATTAACCTTGTCCTGTTTCCTGCTCCTCCAGGACCACAGCGCTGGAAGTGCATCTCCCATGAACCTGCAATCTGGCTTCACCCAGGAGCCTCGTGTGGTTGTGTTTAAGGTTTTGTTAAAAGATGACTATGGTGGCTAACACTTTAGCTTCATTTTCAGGTGTTAAAAGCTACATTGTTGGATGGTGGTCTAACTACAAGAGCAGTATTGTTTTATTATTTATAAGCTGTAAATCTCTGCACCAAATTAAACTATTTTTTCATCTACCAGGACTCTGGTCTGGATTCATTTGAAGCATTTATGAAACTGCACCCGTGTCCATCTTTGGTTATAAAAATATTACACCTTCAAGCCCTCTGATCCTACACAAAATCCATTTTCCAATTTACATAACAAAGTCTCAGTGTAGAAAAGTTCTATGAACTTTGACAGATTCAATGTTGCAACAGAGAAAAGAAACCCAGAGCCCAAGCTTGCATTGTCTCTTCTACTGGCAATCTGAAGAAAGGGCCTTCTATCTGTGGCAGTCACCTTTTTAGTGACATGCTAGTCCTGGAAACAATGACAGAGGTAAGGTGTTTTCATCCCCCTGACCTACGAGGCATGATTAATCTCAGCCTGCCATCTGGATGAAAAGACAGACCGGGCACTCTCTCGCCCCTCCGTCTTTCTTTCCTTTCTCTCCACGTGAACAGAGGGGCCTAGGGGCCAGTGTCGAGCCCTCAGCCCATCAGTGTACAGACACTCCTGAGGGGCCTAGGGGCCATTGTCGAGCCCTCAGCCCATCAGTGTACAGACACTGCTGAGGGGCCTAGGGGCCAGTGTCGAGCCCTCAGCCCATCAATGTACAGACACTGCTGAGGGGCCTAGGGGCCAGTGTCGAGCCCTCAGCCCATCAATGTACAGACACTGCTGAGGGGCCTAGGGGCCAGTGTCGAGCCCTCAGCCCATCAATGTACAGACACTGCTGAGGGGCCTAGGGGCCAGTGTCGAGCCCTCAGCCCATCAGTGTACAGACACTCCTGAGGGGCCTAGGGGCCATTGTCGAGCCCTCAGCCCATCAGTGTACAGACACTGCTGAGGGGCCTAGGGGCCAGTGTCGAGCCCTCAGCCCATCAGTGTACAGACACTCCTGAGGGGCCTAGGGGCCATTGTCGAGCCCTCAGCCCATCAGTGTACAGACACTGCTGAGGGGCCTAGGGGCCAGTGTCGAGCCCTCAGCCCATCAGTGTACAGACACTGCTGAGGGGCCTAGGGGCCAGTGTCGAGCCCTCAGCCCATCAGTGTACAGACACTCCTGAGGGGCCTAGGGGCCATTGTCGAGCCCTCAGCCCATCAGTGTACAGACACTGCTGAGGGGCCTAGGGGCCAGTGTCGAGCCCTCAGCCCATCAGTGTACAGACACTGCTGAGGGGCCTAGGGGCCAGTGTCGAGCCCTCAGCCCATCAGTGTACAGACACTCCTGAGGGGCCTAGGGGCCAGTGTCGAGCCCTCAGCCCATCAGTGTACAGACACTCCTGAGGGGCCTAGGGGCCAGTGTCGAGCCCTCAGCCCATCAGTGTACAGACACTGCTGAGGGGCCTAGGGGCCAGTGTCGAGCCCTCAGCCCATCAATGTACAGACACTGCTGAGGGGCCTAGGGGCCAGTGTCGAGCCCTCAGCCCATCAGTGTACAGACACTCCTGAGGGGCCTAGGGGCCAGTTTCGAGCCCTCAGCCCATCAGTGTACAGACACTGCTGAGGGGCCTAGGGGCCAGTGTCGAGCCCTCAGCCCATCAATGTACAGACACTGCTGAGGGGCCTAGGGGCCAGTGTCGAGCCCTCAGCCCATCAGTGTACAGACAAACCTGCCACTCTGTGGTCACACAGCTCACTTTCTCTACAAACACCGGAAACATCAAAAACATATACAGTATATCAACTCTCTGTTTAGCCTAGCATCTTTCACTAACTCAATGGTGTTAGCCTATGAAGCTAATGCAAACAAATTAGCCGCTAATAACAAATCACAGAACTACGTTGTGTGGCAATGATATATCAGAAAAACACATGTTTCCATCGACAACGGCTCTCTTTCTAGATACGCTGCATTGAATAAAAAGAGCTTGTTACATTCCTCTTACTCATGCAATGATCCCATTGGCCAGAGGCCCGCTGCTCCAGCAGTTAGCCTTTGTTAATCTTCACCAAGGGCATGTAACTGCAAATCCCATTGTAAATACTGGGTGTCTGTGGCTCAGTAAAGCATTAGCAAAATGCCAGTTTCTCACTGAGACTAGTGTCTGCAGAGACGTCAAGCCTGCCCAATAAAAGAAAGCATGAATGCTAATAGGAAACATACATTCATGGGAACAGAAAGCACTCCAACTCTGTGTGTACTGTAAGTATTTATTTAACAAAATCTTTTCAAAAGACTGTTTCCAAAAGAAATCCTCATTCGTGTTGTCCTTGTTGTCATCATTTCCTGGGCAGCACCAACATAAATACATGTGAAACAATAAAACCATCGCTGGATACCAACCACCGTGTCCATATATACACGTGAAACTGTAAAACCCTGGCAGGATACAGACCACCTTGTCCATATATACATGTGAAACAATAAAACCATCGCTGGATATCGACCACCGTGTCCATATATACATGTGAAACTGTAAAACCATGGCTGGATATCGACCACCTTGTCCGTAAATACATGTGAAACTGTAAAACCATGGCAGGATACAGACCACCTTGTCCATATATACATGTGAAACAATAAAACCATCGCTGGATACCAACCACCGTGTCCATATATACACGTGAAACTGTAAAACCATGGCAGGATACAGACCACCTTGTCCATATATACATGTGAAACAATAAAACCATCGCTGGATACCAACCACCGTGTCCATATATACACGTGAAACTGTAAAACCATGGCAGGATACAGACCACCTTGTCCATATATACATGTGAAACTGTAAAACCCTGGCAGGATACAGACCACCTTGTCCGTAAATACATGTAAAACTGTTAAACCATGGCAGGATACAGACCACCTTGTCCATATATACATGTGAAACTGTTAAACCATGGCAGGATACAGACCACCTTGTCCATATATACATGTGAAACTGTAAAACCATGGCTGGATACAGACCACCTTGTCCATATATACATGTGAAACTGTAAAACCATGGCAGGATACAGACCACCTTGTCCATATATACATGTGAAACTGTAAAACCCTGGCAGGATACAGACCACCTTGTCCATAAATACATGTGAAACTGTAAAACCATGGCTGGATACTGACCACCGTGTCCATAAATACATGTGAATCTGTAAAACCATGGCAGGATATCGACCACCATGTCCATAAATACTTGTGAAACTGTAAAACCATGGCTGGATACTGACCACCGTGTCCAAATCAATCTGCTCGAGCACTGGCCTCCATGTTTGAATGGATTAGGAAAACGGAGGCATGCAACCAAACAGACAAATCACTCCCAGGGGACCGGCCTTGCAATTAAGATTATGATCAATGACAAGTCAATCATTCAGGCCCCTCTCTCCGCCATGTTCAGCAATTACCCTCCAGCTGTCAGAGGCTGCCCCAGCCCAATAGGAGTGCCTCCCCCATTACCTCCTCCAAAGAGCAGTTAGCTCTGCCAGTCACATCTCAGAGCACAAGGCACTCCAACAATTACCCACAGCCCATTGACAGCGCACTGGGTTGTTTGGGTCATTCAGCCCCCTTCTGAGGGTCCGGTGAAGAGCCGGTCATCTCGCCCTCTGTGGAATGTAGACACCAGAAAAATGGCAGTCAGGATGATTTGAAGCCGCCTCCAAGGATTATGGATGGGCACCACTGATAGTCATTGGGCTGACAACAGAATACACAATGTACATTGATTTGTTTTTATAGTTTCTAAAGAGTTTATTTTCCTAGCAAAAATGTATCAGCCAATTTCGGAATGTTGCTTTTTTAAAATGTTTTCATAAAACGTATTTCTTAAGAGTGAATTAAGGTTTTTATTTCAAATGCTACTTCAAAATGGAAAATTAAAAACTGGTACCTGACTTTAATTTATGACATCAGCTAGAGTTCGTCACAAAAAAGCTCAGCAGCCATTCTATTGAATTGTTCATACATTTGTCAACAGTCAAAGACACATTGGATTCTGCACATTCTCAGGTATCGTCTCTGCTGTGCTGCTGCCTGAAGACATTAATGGTGTGGTGGTCGACAAAGATAGGGGGCGTGTGCAGTGAACCCTCCGTTAGTCATAATAGCAAGGAAGCCCATCCCATACTGTCCTCCAAACAAAAAGAGGTTGCAGGTGTGAGAAGGAAATTAATGGAAATCCATCAGAGCACAGTTAGAGACAAAAAAAGACCACACACCCAAACCAACAGGTTAAGCAGCTTTATCTGTGAATCCCATCATTTCCTGTTCCTATTCACCACCTAACATCTATGTCTAGGGACTGGAGACTTATCAATTGCTAAGTTTAACTATGAATAAAAGTGTGATATTTTCCATATTTGCAGGTGCAGATTTAGCCCAACAGGATCAGCCGTTCCATGGCTTGGTCTATTAGGCGCTCAGTGTGTTGTCTAATTTGCCGTGCCTAGAGGGCCAGGGGGGACCAGACCTCTGTGGTCGCTGGGAAGAGAAAGGCAGTTTAACCTAATTTGATTCTAATTACTAAAACAGGAAGTCCACCTGCCACGCGTACTTAAGGGGTGTGTGTATTCCGCACTCCAAGGGATTAACAGGATTGGTCCAGTGAAAATCTACCTGAAGCAGAGAGACTTAGATTTTAACATTCATAGTAATAACATGTTGTTGGTGTTTATTAACAGGTTTTATAACGTATTCATTTAGCAGTATGACACAGTGAGTTTTTGAAAGGGCATTGAAAGGTGTCCATTCTCATTCAATGTCCCTGTCCAGGTCCTTAGGAAATAATTGCCATTAGTAAAATCTGTTCTACGCCTGGCAACCTCAACCTCCGATAACACCAGGCATATTTTGAATAGTTCTCCAACAATAAATGTTTGAAATGCAAATACATTTCATAAGATAACGTTTTCAAGAAAGCATGGTCTAAGGAATTTCTAAATGAATGTTATCTGGAAGGAACGAAACACTACAGACATAAGACAGGAAAAGCATACCATTACGGCTTTGTAATTTAAATGTTTACCCTCTCCTTGTACTGTAAATCAAACATGTTTAATATACAATAATATTTAAAAAATGAAACACTTGTAAAATTGCCACAAACCTAATGACCACAACTGTAATTGATGAACTGGTAACAGTTGGTAACTGTAACTGTAGGAACCGTGTGAAGGTTTATGAACATCAACGTGACCACTACAGCATGGCTCTGAGTGACAGAGGACCCCAGACAACGTTACAGGTCAGAAGACTGAGGGTTCCCTCACCACTATGAATGAGCTCACTTTCTTTGTCTGCCTCATCACACTACTACTGGAGCTGACTGCAATCACTGATTAGCCAGGGGGAAATCTGAATCCCGTCTAGCTAAAAATTTAAACATGTTGATGATTATATACAAGCTATGAAACAAACAGGTTCATGGGCCAATGCTCCACACAACCACTCAGCAAGGAATAATCATATACAGATGGTTCAAAGTCGAGGTTTGCCTTTTCCCGTTTTGACAAACAGAAAATACATTCCTCCTTACCTTATAGATTGCTTCAACTCTCTGAATGTCTTTAAACCTGAGGTCCTGGAGGTTCTGATAGACCCAGATGAGCAGCTGATTATCTTATTGAGGTCCTGGAGGTTCTGATAGACCCATGGAAGGCTGACCACACCCTCAAGTTTCATGAAGGTTCATTTAGGGATGCTTCACTCCTAAACTGTAGGGAATACTTAACCGTGATTTGAAACATTTTAAATATTATATATACATACAAGATTGTTTTCATTGGCAAATGATCTGTTTGTTATACATATGTTGGACTAAATATTTCAAGTAAAAAAAGTAAATGCCTTCCAGATCCCTTAATCATTACAATTACAACATTTAATACAACACCAGAATCAACCAGCACATGAAAAAGGTTGTTAAAATGCCTGCTTGTGCTGTTGAACATGATGAAGACCTTCATGTTTCACAAAAGCCTCCCCTATTTTGGACAAACCACACCAACCCAGTACGTTTTAAACTGTCCCTAACTCTCAGCTAATATATTTATCTCTTGGTTGAACATTCAAAGTTCAATCTTATTATTTTCAGCACTTAAGCTGATAGGGATTTGCCAAGTGTGGTGTAAGCCTTAAGTGGGCTGCCACAGAGAATTTGTGTAGTTTAAAAATGTTACCCAGACGGCTAATTAGTGCATGACATCAACACCTGCTTTTAATAAAATGCAAAGGAAAAAGAGATGGTGAATGAAAATGGGAGTGCAGAGTTACGGTTACTATAGTTGCCATGATGTGAACTGATATTAATGAGAAAACACCCATTTGAATCTGGCTTGTCATCGCTGCTGAGGTCATCACAGTTGCATTAGGTTACATGAGTCAGATCTGTGGAGAACAACCTAATAACAAATGTCTGAACACACCATTGACACTGGATTGTTAAGTCATTATGCTGTCATTATAATTGTTATATCATTATAGTGACTTGGAGTTGGGTAATGATCAACGGGGAACAGATTATACATTATATGCTTTCAAAACATGCATTCTGCCTAAGTTTCAAATTTCAGATTTGCTCAAATCCTAATTTTACTAATTCCATGTCCACCCACAGGTATTGCAAAATATGATCTTCTGTCATTGTCACTTGAGCGATAGAAAAGTAGAAATATTCACTGAATGATTATCATCTACTGAGTCTCTGGAGCCACACTTTGCCTGCAAGCAGTAGACTTCAGTAGGGGCTGATCGATATTTATTGTTCTGGGAGGCTGGTTAAAAAAAGGGGAGGGAGGAGGTTGTAATTTTTTCTTTTGTTCTTGGGAGGGCTGTGTGCTTTTTTCAGGGACACCGGACAGCAGTCAGTTTGTTTTTGGTAATGGGTTAACATTTTTGCAGTAAATTATATATTTCATCTTTCCCCTGGCGTTTTCGATTTTGCTACTTCCTATATTAGAGCATAATTGGACAAATCCTAGCTGTGTTCAGTGTCCTTCCTGTCAGCTGTGGTGGAAGGAGCAGGTGTTGTGCTGAAGTTGCTATTAATGACAGTTATTAGGTAGTTTATATTCGGTTCTGACATCTGTTCTTGATTGCAAACATTATGGGCTTCCGTCTCTAAAGTTTGACATGGTGAAATAATGAAGAATATAATTTATAAGGAGCGGATAGCGAAAAACATTTATTTATAGAATAACGTGATAACACAATAGCCCTGTTATATTTCCGTTAATGTCTACTGTGAACAGGCCATTAGTTCAGACCTACTGCAGCATATTGTTCATTATAAAAGAAACCAAATGAAAGTTATGTGGTGCGGAGAGTAATTTCACATCACAAAAAATAGTATATTCAGTGCATCGTTTGTTGATTATATTTTTATTGACTATCACACCTCTGGCAATAATATGCACAGGCCTAAATCTTGTTAATTTACAATGATTAATTAAAAGCTCGTAACAACAACTATTTGTGCAGAAAAGTTGAATGAATTTGTCAACTGGGTTTCAAAGTCAATCAATCAATAAAATGCATTTATAAAGCCCTTTTTACAACAGCAGTTGTCACAAAGTGCTTTACATAGACACCCGGCCTTAAACCCCAAGGAGCAAACAACAGTAGTGTTGAATTTCACAAAGTGATTTGTCTGAAAATGAACTAAATGAACAAGTTGATTTCATGACCATATTGGCTCATAGCAAAGCACAGATAAAAGCAGCTATTTCCAATCTTTTAAGTGCAAGAGAAGGGTCATGTGGAAATATGTTTTACATTGAGGAGGGTGGTGTGTTTTTATTATGTATACCTTGAGTTTGACCAGCCCTCCTCCTCCAGTAAATAATGACCTGCCCCATTCTGCAAGGTGAAAGGAAAGGATCATGATGATTTGTTTTGGTACTGTTTTGCCTTGCAGCTGGGTTTGTGTGGGCAGTGATGAGGCAGAAGCTGATTCCATTGTGCTGATCGACTACGCTACGGGCTTTCCCAAGAGTTTCATTCCGAGAGGTAGTATGTGCACCACTAACTCAAAAACAGACTACACCATCTAAGGCCACTAATCCACCTCATCTGTCGGCCTCTATCAGCCGACATAATCCACATCATCTGTCGGCCTCTATCAGCCGACATAATCCACATCATCTGTCGGCCTCTATCAGCCGACATAATCCACATCATCTGTCGGCCTCTATCAGCCGACATAATCCACATCATCTGTCAGCCTCTATCAGCCGACATAATCCACATCATCTGTCAGCCTCTATCAGCCGACATAATCCACATCATCTGTCGGCCTCTATCAGCCGACATAATCCACCTCATCTGTCGGCCTCTATCAGCCGACATAATCCACATCATCTGTCAGCCTCTATCAGCCGACATAATGCACATCATCTGTCGGCCTCTATCAGCCGCCATAATCCATGGGTGGTGTTAATAGCAAGGTTTAGCTCTGTTTTCACTGTGTCAGACCCTAACGGCGGGGGGGATTGTTCCGTTAATGTGTCACTTCCTGTTTCGGAGGTCCGGTTAGGGAAGAAGCTGATTGGTCTGCAGCCAGAAGAGTGCGATCAGAGGGAATATTGGCCCTGCTGTTGCCATGTAGTCAGGGAATGCCAGAGGAGGACTGGAGAAATGTCTGAGAAATATGACTCTACCTCACAGGCTCCGCTGTTTCAGAGGACCGGAGCTAATGTCACAGAGTTTTTTTACAGCCAGTCTTGTAGAGTTTTTTTTTTAAATGTCACGAGGGTCTGTAGTTTTCCATCTCAGTTTCCAGTCCTACGGTGATGTTGATGTGTGCTTCCGTTTGGCAATGCTGCAATTCCCCTTAAAAATGCATTGAACTGCTGCATGGTACGGCATCAGAAACATTGAATGTAACTGCTATGTATTCCAGTAGCTTGGTCCCTCTGTGTAACTTTGATCTCTGGGTATTAAAGTCAACAGTACCCAAATAGAGTGAAGAGTAGAACAGCAGCTTATGGGGGTTTATTCTCTGCGCTACATGCGGGAGGCTATCTGAGCTGAAACAGAAGCCTTGAGAAGAGAAAAAAGGAGGGGAGCCTGTTTGGCAGCCTGGCTGCTTGTCTGAGGAGCAGGTCAAGTTCTTGGCGGAGAAAGTGCTGTGTTGCTATGGTGATGTGTGTTTTTTCCTCCATGTCCTGGGGTTGGGTCACCATCAGTGGTATGAGTGTTGCTCAAGAAGCAGCAGAGATCAGGGCCCTAATCACAAACGCTTATTTTGGGTGAAGGCAGATAGAGCCTGAGGCGGAGCACAACAAGAGATCAACAAATATAGTTAGGAGATGGAGCAGAGCGCCAGAGCCTTGGCTAATGCCAGGAGAGATACAGATAGACCTCATAGATACTGGAACACATGGCGCAATCAGAACGGGGATTCATAATAAGATCCTGTAATAGGATAATATACGCCGCAATAACTGATGTTGGAGTTGATTAAAGATTGGAGATTTTTATGTTGGAGGTTTTATATTTTACCATTATTATGGTATAATTGGATGTAAGAAAGAGTACCTCAACAGTAGTTGTACTGTTTAACCAAAGTAATATATATAGATAGTATATTTCCAGCATCTATCCCTGAAGATCCACAGAATGAGAGAAAACTTCAAATTGCATCACTTAACTTTTCTGAGTGACAATCTGGCTCACACTTGGATGTCGTATTTTTTCTCAGCAAATCATTGCAACGAATTTCTCTTCTTTTTTATCTTTTAAAAGGGGAAAAATGCCTGGCAATGATGCTGCATGCTGGTGACTGGTAGGAGCCAAGAGCACTTTATTTATGTCTGGATGGAAGTGCTGTGTTCGGCTTGGCACAGGCTGTCTGCTGCGTTTGGGTCGGCAAAGGCTATATGCTGTGTTTGGGTCGGCACAGGCTATATGCTGTGTTTGGGTCGGCACAGGCAATATGCTGTGTTTGGGTCGGCACAGGCTATATGCTGTGTTTGGGTCGGCACAGGCTATATGCTGTGTTTGCCAGAAAGTACCCATGCTACAGATGCCTGAAAGTACCCATGCTTCAAGACATAACATAATGTCAAGGGATTCATGCTCAGATTGTTGTCGAGCTGTGAAGTGAAAATATTACATCCCTGTTGATAAGTGCTTCTCTAGAGGCTAATCTTTCATTTATAGAACTTACTACTTGAGAAACGTACTGAAGACGTCACGGACACGAGTGAGTCATTCTCCGAGGCCCGCCAAGTGCCCCCCTAATCTTTGCTCAGTGTTGCTTACGCCAGCCAACAATTTGCCAGGTCGTCTCTCCTGTGCGCTGTTTTCAGATCTCTACGTTATAAGGTCAGACTACATCTGCTGCCACTAGGAAATAAAGTAAGCAAATATCACAGCAGAATCAAGATCGGTAATACCCGCCCTCTTTTCAGTGTTTTCATTTCACCTTCACAACCTGACCGACACACTCAGTTTAAATGTATATCATTTATACAATATATATTTATATATTCCAGCTAGGGCTTTGTGTCCATAAAAGGAAACAAGACCCATTTCCTGGGGCGCTGGTGTTCCCAGAGCCTGTGAAGGCTCAAGTCTGAGGATCAGTAGCCTGGGATTCCTCAGAGTGGATCACCCATTCAGGAAGAGAGTCGGCCGGGCCAGGCTGGACACACTCAGATAACCCACTGATACTGGGGACTAATTTTGTGTTCAGGGCTGCCGGATGACGTGAGGCTGACAGACCCCTCAGTGTCTGTCTGTTTCTTTGTCCATCTGGTGTGTCTGTCAGTCTGTCCGTTCAACCAGTCTTTTTGTCTATCTGTGAGCCTCCTGACTAGGATGTCTTACAGTCCATGTCAAATCCCCCTACCACTACCTGGGATATCTTGGCTTCATCCTTTAGCTTATCTTCCATAAGGCTGATCTGGATGTAAAGACCCCGAAACGCCAAAACAATGGCCCAGATAACAGATTGATATGCCGGCCAACACAACAGCAGTTATTGCACCCAGATCTGCTCATATGGAGAGGAGATGTGAGGCAGGCCTGGCCTCTGCTTATATAAACCCGGGCCGGCCCCAGCCACCTCGCTTGGCTGCCGGAAGGGAAGGAACGGCAGATCTGCGGTCAGAGAGGCTGTGAAACGTCTGTGTCATAAGTGTCACACAGGCAGACACACAGAGCAGTTCAGCAGCACATTCTTGGCCAGGGCTGATCTCCAAGCACGTCTCTGTTCTACACACAGACACTCTCTCTGTCGTTGGGTCCCTCTCATGCTTAATCATTCTTCCTCCCCTCCATCCCTCTGACTGTCTCTCTAGTGCTCTCTCTCTCCGGGTTCACTTCCTGTCTCTCTAGTGCTCTCTCTCTCCGGGTTCACTTCCTGTCTCTCTAGTGCTCTCTCTCTCCGGGTTCACTTCCTGTCTCTCTAGTGCTCTCTCTCTCCGGGTTCACTTCCTGTCTCTCTAGTGCTCTCTCTCTCCGGGTTCACTTCCTGTCTCTCTAGTGCTCTCTCTCTCCGGGTTCACTTCCTGTCTCTCTAGTGCTCTCTCTCTCCGGGTTCACTTCCTGTCTCTCTAGTGCTCTCTCTCTCCGGGTTCACTTCCTGTCTCTCTAGTGCTCTCTCTCTCCGGGTTCACTTCCTGTCTCTCTAGTGCTCTCTCTCTCCGGGTTCACTTCCTGTCTCTCTAGTGCTCTCTCTCTCCGGGTTCACTTCCTGTCTCTCTAGTGCTCTCTCTCTCCGGGTTCACTTCCTGTCTCTCTAGTGCTCTCTCTCTCCGGGTTCACTTCCTGTCTCTCTAGTGCTCTCTCTCTCCGGGTTCACTTCCTGTCTCTCTAGTGCTCTCTCTCTCCGGGTTCACTTCCTGTCTCTCTTTCCTGGACCAAAGGACAGTAGACATCAAAGGCGGTGGAGAGCACCTGTCTCTTACAGAGAGGTCACAAGGTCACCCCAGGACTGATTAATTAATGTTTTCTTGTGTTGCCTTATGAAAGGCACCAGATCAGTTTCAGCCAGCCGGTCTGTGAAAATAGTCTTCAGCCAGCCAGTCTGTGGAAATAGTCTTCAGCCAGCCTGTCTGTGAAAATAGTCTTCAGCCAGCCTGTCTGTGAAAATACTCTTTCAATGCATTTCAAGACAGTATGAACCGTTTCAACTAACTGGGTGGATTGACTATGTAACACTGTTCCTTATTACATTAAAGGTATTGAAGGACTTTTTTCTAAAATCCTATGAAGGGACATTTTAATTTGGTGAAACACTTCAGCTCTTTGCATTTTAAAGTATGGAAGGAATGTTTCCTCTTCAAGCAGAATTACGTTATGTAGGTCCCCTGTCCCTGGTTAAATGTATCATTACATTTAAAAAAGCCTGACACCCTGGTTATAACTTTGTACATAAGAGATTGGAGGATCTCACGATGGCTAACTAGCACCCCCTTTTGAAACTTGTGTCCTAATATTTAAAATAATATTTTACAGTTTAAAATGCCAGTCACAGTTCAGTGGATGTGCCCAAGGCCATATCTACAACTCAAGCAATACCAGAGGTAATGAGCAATACCCAAGGTCATGAGCAATACCAGAAGTCATGAGCAAAACCAGAAGTCATGAGTCGCAGCAACCCCAACCGCCCCCAAAAGGAAATATTGAGTTCCATAATTCAAATCTATGCATTCTTTTAGAGCCTAGAGAGCAAAAACAGATTATTATAATCAGTTTAAAAGTATGTAAGTGAAATACAAGATCTTTTGGCAAAACATCTATAATGCTTTATAGCATTTGTAACTTCAATATTTAATTTAATCCAAGCTCCTGCCCTTTCCTTTACAAAGTGGAATGAATCAATGTGAAACAGATAGAGGCTGTACTCTGTCTGACAACTGCCTTTCTCTGCCTCTTCTCATGATAAGCCTGCAGAACGTTTTGTTCAAGAATAAACATGTTATTACATATGAATGGTTCAACATATGTGTCAGAAATATTATGTACAATACAAATATATATATATATATATATATATATACACTCACCTAAAGGATTATTAGGAACACCATACTAATACCCCCTTTCGCCTTCAGAACTGCCTTAATTCTACGTGGCATTGATTCAACAAGGTGCTGAAAGCAATTTTTTAGAAATGTTGGCCCATATTGATAGGATAGCATCTTGCAATTGATGGAGATTTGTGGGATGAACATCCAGGGCACGAAGCTCCCGTTCCACCACATCCCAAAGATGCTCTATTGGGTTGAGATCTGGTGACTGTGGGGGCCATTTCAGTACAGTAAACTCATTGTCATGTTCAAGAAACCAATTTGAAATGATTCGAGCTTTGTGACATGGTGCGTTATCCGGCTGGAAGTAGCCATCAGAGGATGGGTACATGGTGGTCATAAAGGGATGGACATGGTCAGAAACAATGCTCAGGTAGGCTGTGGCATTTAAACGATGCCCAATTGGCAGTAAGGGGCCTAAAGTGTGCCAAGAAAACATCCCCCACACCATTACACCACCACCACCAGCCTGCACAGTGGTAACAAGGCATGATGGATCCATGTTCTCATTCTGTTTATGCCAAATTCTGACTCTACCATCTGAATGTCTCAACAGAAATCGAGACTCATCAGACCAGGCAACATTCTTCCAGTCTTTAACTGTCCAATTTTGGTGAGCCAAATTGTAGCCTCTTTTTCCTTTTTGTAGTGGAGATGAGTGGTACCCGGTGGGGTCTTCTGCTGTTGTAGCCCATCCGCCTCAAGGTTGTGCATGTTGTGGCTTCACAAATGCTTTGCTACATACCTCGGTTGTAACCAGTGGTTATTTCAGTCAAAGTTGCTCTTCTATCAGCTTGAATCAGTCGGCCCATTCTCGTCTGACCTCTAGCATCAATGAGGCATTTTCGCCCACAGGACTGCCGCATACTGGATGTTTTTCCCTTTTCACACCATTCTTTGTAAACCCTAGAAATGGTTGTGCGTTAAAATCCCAGTAACTGAGCAGATTGTGAAATACTCAGACCGGCCCGTCTGGCACCAACAACCATGCCACGCTCAAAATTGCTTAAATCACCTTTCTTTCCCATTCTGACATTCAGTTTGGAGTTCAGGAGATTGTCTTGACCAGGACCACACCCCTAAATGCATTGAATCAACTGCCATGTGATTGGTTGATTAGATAATTGCATTCATGAGAAATTGAACAGGTGTTCCTAATAATCCTTTAGGTGAGTGTATATATACACACACACATGAGAGAGAGCGAGAGAAACTGCATATATAAATAATCTTAGAATGCAAAAAATTATTACAATTGGAAATTGTTGCCCTATTTATGGCCATAGACAGAATTAATGGTCAGCTTTTCATAACTTTCATAATTTCACACCATTTTAGCCCTTGAATGTTATGTAGTGAATATTCTATTTGCATAGTGGATATGACACCATTTACACCAACAGAAAAACAAGGTTCTGTACTTGAAGTTGGCCTATCGTTTTTTTTTAAATTAGAGCCTCTAAAACTGTCACTATGCAGATAATAAATAAAGAGCGAGTAATCAACACCGTGAATTCAGAAAGGGAACTCTATTTGCCAGGGGGAAGGGGAGAGCACAGTGGCTCCGCAATCCATGTCTCTCATGTTAGCCCCTGACTGCTGCTGTGGTTCTCCCCAGCAGCAGTGCGTCTCCGACAGGCTAAATCCACCCAGCCGAAGCCCCTGGTGCCTGGGTGTCAAAGGCCCGGCACCAGAGTGCATTGTGGGAGAGCGACGATAAGCAGCTCAGACAGGATCAGTGGAAACAGTGGGGAGGAACACGGGCGCTCCTTTTCCTCTCTCTTCCACCGCCCTGCCACGTCTGCTCCTCTCCCTCCTCTCCCCCCTCTCCCTCTCCCACCACCGCCGCCTCCACTTCCTTCTTGTCTCCGTTTTTCAGCTAGTCTTGTTTTAAGTCTGAGTTCTGGAGGCTGTGGAGGTCAGAGAGGAGACGGGTGGGGCAGTGGATCAGGGAGGGGCGGGCAGGCGTTAAGCTGGTCAGGTGCGGAGCCACCAGTGATCATTAGGGTTACATCTGCTCAGGCCAGATTGCGCTCTGCCTGCACCAGGCGAGATGTCTCACCCAGGGAACGAGGCGAGCATCTGTCTGTCCTTCCCCGTAGACACGAACCTCCTACCAGCCTGTCCAACTCAACCCAACTGGTAACAAGGTCACCTCGCTCGCTTGCTCTCACTTCCCAGCCCCATTTTATTAAAACTCCCGTATAAACTTTTTCTCCTCCCTTTCTGTCTATCTCTCCATCTCTCTGTCTTTATGTCTCTCTGTAACTCTCTCCCTCCCTTCTTTTGTTCTCTTTTTTGCTCCAGCTCTCTTTCTTTCAGTCTTTCTCCCTCTGTGGAGGCGCAGGTTATGAAAGGAGCAGACTGTCTCTGAGATGCTGAGGAGAGGAGAGGAGAAGGAGAGGAGGAGGTAGTTCTCCATGCATCACTGACAGGGTTGTTAAAGGAGAGCAGAAGCACAGAAAATCTGCCCTCCTAAAATGCAGCTGACATGTCCTGCTTCTGCACACGGCAGACATATTGTATTTGATATGAATTGATAAATGGGAAATTATTATCATGAGAGGAAATTAATTGGTGTCTAGCACTTGGAAGTGTGTTTCCACTGTTCTATCTCCCATTGTTTTCATCAGATCACACTGAAACGAGCATTAAATAGCCCTGGAGGGATATTTAGATTGACGCATATGATTTAATCAGCAAATTGTTTTCCACGTCTAATTTATTTGTGTTATAGTTTAAAGCTGGGTCAGCTTTACAGTGAATGAACAATAAAATATGAAACATATTTTTTCATTTTTCAAATGAAATAATTTAAAGGTGTTAATGGAATGTCCCCTGGGTCCAAATGAAAGCAATTAACAGTAGTTCAGTGACAGAGTTCTGAAGGCCAGTGACTCTAAAGGTTTAACAACTCAAGTCAACACTAACAAAGAACTGAGAGCAATGGGTTATCAGATAACTGAGTCATGGGGACAGAATCATCTAAAATTGCACATTAATGTATATTGACAATAGCAGACATGATAAAAGTTGCAGCTGAATATAAGAAAACACTAAACATGGTTGATAATGACACTGGAATACTGTAGGTGGAAGGGACACTGATTCATTCTAATTAGGTAATGGGTTTTATTCTCTTTCAGCGAGCAGCTTTGGCCTTTATAGCCGAGTGTTACAACATGATATTTGATAGGAAACTCTGGCTACTCATTAGTCTGTTAACTGCAGCATCCTGCAAACACAGTGAAGATAATTAATCAAACTCAGAACAATTATACAGTGAAACGACGGAGTGGAGATGATGTTGTAGGTCAACAAGGCGAGTTTTGAGAAGCACTCAGTCGACCTCCTGGTTGGATGGTTATCTCAGGCCCCGCCCCCCCCATACAGATCAACATAATGAGCAAACGTAGGCGCACACAGTGACATTAAAATGCACCATCACACCAAGGGGCTACTGATCAAATGTTCATATTGCACACAAGGGTTGAACCTGATTAAAAATAGAAAGGACACAATCTGGATAAAAGCTATAGAGCAGACATTGGAGGATGCCAGTGAACAGCGCCATGATTCATTGTGACAGCTTCAGCTGTAGGTGCCTGTGTGACAGGGCTGTAAGCTTGGCCTGGAGCTGACAGAAAGGCCTGAAACAGGTGTGACTCCAACTTTCTGCCTCACAGGAGACCATAAAGCCCTTGGTCAAGGACAGAGCACCTGTTTCATTGTTTCCTCTCCGCAAATGGCTTTTAAGTGCAAATCAAGCCCGGCCCTCAGCACTTCGTCTACTAATCTGAACCAATATTTGCTGTGGCTCCATTTGCATAATTGGTCAAAGGCAAAATGAGGCTTTGTCAGGCCGAGACAAAAATAAGACAGAGTGAAGGACCCATGTTCAGATGAAGCACATACACACATCGTACAGATGTCAGTTTAGATGAAGCACATATACACATCGTACACACGGGATGAATTGAGCTGTTTGGTTTGCTTTACTCTCAAAGGCGAGGAGAGTGAAGGAGTTAAAACACCTCTGTAGCACAGCGGACAGTGGAAATGTACAATATATGTTTGCCTGAAATGTTGTTGATAGTTCAAGCTTCTAGAAAGTAATAATCTTTAAACAGACAATTTCCCAGGCAATACAGTTCAGCAGCTCCATAACATTCATACACTGTAGTTGTGTTTTTTTATTAGTGTGATATGAGAAACATTTGGCTTAGATCAAGAGATGCAAACAATTGTAGCACTAGTTTTGGTCCAAACATGAGTTACAATGACAGGAGCTAGAGTTCCAGTGGAGGCAGCTTTCTAATTGTTTTTTAATGCCAGTTACTGTATTTCTGGCACATTGCATCATTTGCCTCCAAGTTTCCATCTCCTTCCACCAGCAACTGTCAGTGAGTGAGAGCTCATCTTGCTGCCGGCTCAACAGTTCGTCCTCATGATTAGATTCGCTTTTCCAGTTTCACGAGTCAAAGGTGATGATGGTTTCGCACTACCACACCATGCCACCGTTCTGAAAGACGTACAACGTAACCGACAGCTGGGATCCCTTATAACTCCATGTTCAGTGGTTATTCTCAGTGTGCCTCCAATGAAAAGATTCTCTCATGAATCGATGAAAGAACAAAACCGCCTTCTCTCAGAAACAGCATATGCATCACATACCCCGTGTAATCTGGCTGCAAAGTTTGCACTGGGATACCAGCCAGTCAACTGTGGGTCCTGTGGGGGGACCCGCCTCAGAGCTCCTTCAGCCCCAACATCTCCCTCCTCAGGCCTTCTCAGGGACCCGCAGTCGGATCAGTCAGGGGAAGATCAGAGGGGCCTTGCAGAGAACATTGGCTGACTGGCCCGCTCATTGTCACACAAGCATCCTGGTTACGTGGCGACTCAAGGTGTTTTCCCTTGTTAGGGTTTCACCGATCCGGTGGTTTCCATAACTTGACATGAGCCATTGGGCAGAGAGTCCTGTGGGTAGATGGGTGTCACACCATCAGTGTCACCAGTGTAGTTCTGATCAATCTAAACATGCTTGTTTTGGTTTGTAAATCCACTGGTAATGGGAGATGAATGTTGTGTTGCCTGACTGTTATCTTCCTATTGTTTTGTATCATGACATAGCCATCTAGCAAAAATAATCAGTGTCCCTGTTAACAGGGAAATTTTTCCACTAAAACAATGCCTGAATTGTTTTCGTTACACTTCATTTTGTCCCAGTTTCCATTTGTAGATGTTCTATAGATAGTAAGATTATCTAAAACTTTAAACAAACTATCAGTTATAAGCAACTGCTGGCTATGTTAAGGTTAGATTTAGGGTTAGGATAAAGATTTGGGTTAAGGTTAAGAGACAGTTTGTTAGGGTAAGGTTAGGTTTAGGGTACTGATAGTCAGTAGATAATCTGTAGATGATCTTCAGATACACTTTTGGGAATCAAAATAGAGTGTTCCCCTTGTTTATCCTAAATATGCTATAATGCAGGTAAAATTGATAGTGAAGTGGCCTCTATGCGAAATGACAATTCCTAGTTTTGGGACATCTTAATGCTAAAAGTGAAAGAAATGCTAGCTAACCTATAACTAAATATGCATTTGAGAGACAGGTGCTCACTGACAGGTGTCTTCCAAATTATTATTATTTAGTAATTATTTACTTTGCCAGTTGTGCACTAAGCCTCATTGATCTGGCAGTATGTGTTGGGATCTAAATGGAGCTCTTGGTGTCTTTCTCAACCAGTGATGCACCATGGGTATTTGTTTTGGTTTAATCGACTTGAGCTTTTAACAGGAACAGTCAAACACATCCGCATGAAGTCTTACAGGCAAATGAAACTGCAAACCCCTTTGCCTTGTTCACCGCAAAGGTAGATTATCTATGAATGTTGCAGGAAATTTCTCCTGGGATACTTAGGGGTGGTGGGGGGCGGGCGTAATAAAAGTGGGAGCTTTGCTCTTGCCAAGCTGAGACATCTGGTCATCTTATCACAGATAAGTGGGGGTTAGTCCTGGCAGCTGCTACAATTAATTCATTTCGAAAACACAGTTATCCTGATCTACTAAACATGCCTTTCCCCAACCATGAGGTACATGTGCTGTAAGATGTATTTCAACTTTTGACGCGGAGGTGTGACCATTCACGTCACGTCCTAGGGAGGGCTAGTGTGTTGCTGGGTAACGGAGGGGAGGGCGGGACATGTCACAACCTGCTTAACTGCGCGGTGGGCAACTGCCTCTACTTACCTACCATCCTCGCATGAATATTCATGGCGAAATGTCTCTTTTGTTGCCTGCCTAGTCAGCAGTCACAGAACACATGGTGGGTGTTGGCAGTGGCGTGGCAGGTAGAGAGGCCGTGGATGGAGGTAATGGCAGGAACTGAGACCTGTGAGGGCTGACTGACATTTCCATCTGTAGCGAGGCCTGGTAATTATCGGGGAGAGGAACGCCTGCAGCACTGAGCCATCTGCTAGGGGAGATGGCTCAATGAGGTATGAGGCGCAAGAGTCGCTCCGCCGGGCCACTGGATGCCTCTGACATGAGGGCTCGCATCTGCTGCTGAGGAGCTGGGCCGCCCCAGTGCCGCCTGGCCGAGAGAGGGGGCTGACAGGAGGGAGGAGAGACGCCAAGATCCTCCCTGACCCCCCCGCCCTACCACAATCCTCCCCACCCCGACGCCGCCTCTCACCCACCGCCCAGGCCTTGACAAATGCATGCACAGACCCCTGAACAGTTTCCGGACCGTGCTTCTTGCTGGATTGCTCGTCCGTTGCCTCTTCTTGGCAGGCGAGGCGGCGCTGTGGCGTCAGGGTTTGTGGGTGAGGATGCGAAAGACGATTATGACTGAAACGGCGTCGATGAGGCCCGAGTCCGTATACAACGTGTACAGTATGTTGTGTTTGGGGCTGTTGATGTGTGTGTGTGTTTTATCCACACAGCACAAGTATACCACAGGGCCCGATGCGAGCCGGCTGTGGTTCTGACTCATCTGCGATGCACAGCTTTGTGGGACCGGTGGGTCGTGGGAGTCCAACACCATTATGCAGACCCTCCCACACCTGGCAGGTGTAGCGAAGCCTCGGCTCAGCCCGGCGCTCCCGCAGTCCAAGTGTGGTTCTGCTCGTCACACTGCCCACAGACACACAGAACGATCCCATTAAACAATGGGCCGGCAGTACAGCTCTCTACAGGGAACCACAAACCCAGGATGAGGAGCCAAGGACGCCAACAGCTATTATAAAGACAGCTGTGTGTGTGTGTGTGTGTGTGTGTGTGAGAGAGTGTGTGCGAGTGTGTGTGTGAGAGTGTGTGTGAGAGTGTGTGAGAATGTGTGTGTGTGTGTGTGTGTGTGTGAGTGTGTGTGCAAGTGTGTGCTGTGTTAATAATGAACCGTGAGTTTCTACACTACAATGTGTGTCCAACATTTACACAATGACAAGGAGAGGCAAGGATTGTAATGTTAGCTGGAGAGACTGGTACCAACATCCAAACTGTCCCCGGTTCACAGTTTACTGACCATGGGCATATTTACTGACCATGGGCATACCATGGTTCAGTGTCTGAGTAGGTACAGTATCTAGCAGCTGCTTGAAAATGTTCATAACAGCCTTGTGTGTTTTAAGGTTTATTGACTTCAAACACAGCAAATGTACATATCTGATGAATGTACTATAGTAAACACAGAAAAGGGCGTTTCAAATATATTTTGGGACCTTCTTTACTTCTATTAAGAATATTTTCAGTGACAGTTTTTATGAAAACATCAGCTTCTCATCTTACTTTTTTGTTCTTTAACATCCGTCAAATCCCGGACTATTTGTTGTGGAACTTGTTTGTACCTTTGTGGATCAATGTTTTCATACAGTCCTGAAGGCTGTTAAATCACTCTGAGAGAAAGTGAGAGAGAATTATGCCTGTCACATCATTTTGTCAGACTGTTTCGACAGATTGGTAGAATACTAAATACAGTGGCGGGCTCTGATGTGCCGATAAAGAACTTGCCTTTGATCGTACTTCCCAATTTTTTCTCCCATGCACATGTGCATGTCAAACCCAATGACATCAACGCCAGAGAGGCAGAGCCGCATCCGCAACCAAACGAACCGGCACATCACACTGCTAGTTTACCAACATCCCAATTATTGCTGTTACGGTGAAGCCGTTGACATAAATGAAGAAAGAAATCACTAATTTGCAGATGTCTCAAGGTGTGTTGAAGATGAAACAATAAGACACAAATTGAATGTGCAACTAGATGTCTACTCAAGACACCAAGTGGTATTTACAGAACATTCCTCCTACAGCTGCCAATTACCCATGAAAACACCCCTTTGATAAGAAAGAATCTGAATTTTTCCCTCCCTGCCTTTGGAGTGTCTTTTCAGATGTCGCAGCACTTAGGAGAAATTTGTGACAGCATCAACAGAGCGTATTCCCCATTCAGAGGCATTAACTTTGTGCCGTGTGTCTAACAAACGGAGGCCATTCTGGAGCCCTTAATGACAAGGCAGCATGCGCTCCTCTCCCCCCCCCCTCGCTCCTCTCCTCCCCCCCTCGTTCCTCTCCTCTCCCCCTCGCTCTTTTCAAATGGCTTCGCTAAATGAAGTACAGCTGTGTGCACCAGGTGCTGACACATCCCCCTTTTAAAAGGAACAGGAAATGATGAAATCCCCAAATCCTCCCAAACAGGCAGCAGGGAAGGTTAGCGGTTGGCTTCTCCTGGTCTGTGGTATCTGTCGGTTCATTTGGTTGCCTCTGTTTCAAAAACCAGCCATCAACAAGCTAACCTGAAGTTGAACAGAAACACTCATTAGTAGAAATGTAATATATATGAGCCTATCGCCATAAAAATGAACAACTTGATAATTCTCTGGACACTAAAACATTAGTGAAAGTGGAAATGTTGGTCAGGAGAATTGGTCAGTCGGACACATAGAAATACTGAAATGTAATGGTAACTTCCTTATTTTAACACTAGAGGATCTATTGTGAGAACTTTCGCCAAGCTAAATAAATGGAGAACAGAGAATTCATTAATAATGTTACATTTATAAATATTAAGTCTGTACATGTGGTAAGTAAATGGTAGCGGCCATCTTCATGCTCTAAGTCTGTATTTGTGCTAAGTACATGGTAGCGGCCATCTTCATGCTCTAAGTCTGTATATGTGGTCAGTACATGGTAGAGGCCATTTTCATGCTCTAAGTCTGAATTTGTGGTAAGTACATGGTAGCAGCGATCTTTATGCACCTTTATTGTTGTATAAATAATAACCTTTTACACAAATGCTCCTTGTCTTTCCTGTTAAATCTTTTAATAATCTCTCCTTTGTTGTTACAATTAGCCTGGTCTCAGAGAAAGACATGTCACCACACATGTAAAATACAGATAATTGGACACTTAGTTTGTCTGTTAACCAAAATATATTCCAGTTACAGTTACATAATGAATATGGGCTTAAAGTGCAGTCTCTCAGCTTTAATTTGAGGTATTCCCATCCATATTGGAGGAAGGGTTTAGGAATTACAGCTCTTTAATATCTAGCCCCCTCTTTTCCAGGGGACAAAAAGAAATTGGACAACTGACTCAAAAGCTGTTTCATGGACAGGTGTGGGCTATTCCTTTGTTATTTCTTCATTGATTGAGCAGGTAAAAGTTCTGGAGTTGATTCCAGGTGTGGCATTTGCATTTGCAATGTTTAATTTCAAATCCATTGTGGTGGCGTACAAAGACCAAATTATAAAAATTGTGTCAGTGTCCAAATATTTCCGGACCTAACTGTATATGATGCTATTTCTATGGTTTGAGATGTATGATACCCATTCTCATTATATTTCAGAACTGCTCTTCTATTAATAATATAACCTAACACAGTATATCAAAAAGATTAAAAGGAAACAAAATAGTACGTACTAAAATGTATGAATTGCCTTGAGACCAGGTTGTATATTACACGCTTTGCAGGATATGACCCAGTTACAGAGCTAGCAAACCCTCCCTTCATATTGCATCTTCCGAAGTATCCAAGTATTTCAATGTGCTCATATAAAGTAACCAGTTTGAGACCCCTATTCCATCCACCAGGTCTATCACACAAAATAAACCTTCATATTAATTAACTCCACACCCTAACTCTAAACCCTCACAAAAAAACCTCAAATTTATTTTTTGGCATGGTTGCATCTCCTGCAAAACAACAGAGGTGTGCCTCCTGCTCAGGAGATGTGCAGCTGTCAATGTCTCCATTAAATCCCATATCCATAATACACAATGCACTCGTCAACCCAGCTTCAGCTACACTCCCAGCTGCCCCATAACCAGAGGCAAACCCAATCCAAGGACTGTGAGCGCCAACCAGATGTGATCACGCAACACGGCCTATGGGTCACCACATGGTAAAGGTAGAGCGTATGAATGAATTATATCCTGATTATAATAAATCAGAGTGCTGGGGATTACTGCTTGTTGTTTTTGATGGAGGACGATGAGCTGAGAAGGTTTTGTTTTTGTTTTTCTTATCTGCTTTGTTTTCAGGCGGGGCATGCAATCTGTTATAGGTGGAAGATTCAAAGGAGCGTCCAGTCAGAGCAACATTGTTTAGAAACATACACTAAATGGCATACTCCACAAAATATCTAAAAACATGTGTCTTTGTATTTCTCACTCACTCGTAGTTTCGTGAACGTTGTTTGAATACATTTATTTGAAATGCTTAATTTCACACCTCGCTATGCCTTGCTGTATATTGTGATAATTTGATGCTACACTCATAAGGTTTCACAACACAAACATTTGGCTTTGCAGTATTTTAGGTCTCTCAGACATATTCTGTTTCTACATGTGCCAGAAGACCTTTTCCGTTCCTCATTCAACACTTGGTGTATTCACTGCCCTGGCTCCTACTTTCCCTTTAAACTGCCATGCCAACTTCAGAGGACCCAGGTGTACCAGAGCAGTTATCAATTCCACTAACAAGTGTGCTTACTGGGATCACAGGACCCGTTGTGGGTAACTTTAAAGTCCCCGTCTGGAGCTCCGAATGACCTGAATTGGAGACAAGCAACCCCCTGCTGATACCAGCTAACCTCTGATGGGCAGTCTTACTCTCAGACTTGGCCAGCACTCTGCCTGGGAAAGAAAAAAAAACTCTTTGAAATACTGGAGATGCATGAAGAATTGAGAAGCAGGAAGAAATCAAAGGATTCTGATAAAAAAAAGAATTGGAGATGAGGTATGAGAAAAAAAAAAGCATATATTGGTATGCGAATGTACTGTGAACAAAGAACACATACGCAATTTCTGAACTATCTGTAGACAGAAAACTTCTTTATCTTGGTTTGACAGAGTGTACTATGTAACATCCCTGCTTTAGAGGGAACGTGATGTCACCTTCCCCCAATACCTCAAAGCAGACTGGTTGGGTATCGCATCGGCCTAAAATACTGAGGTGAAATTGCAGATGGGTTCATCCAGGGCCATTCAACCTCATGATATCATGCATGTAACCTCCGTCACCAGGTGAGCATTTCAGAAAATACTGTAACACACGACAGAGATACCTATCCGCCAACACACCTTTACCAAGGAAATACCCATCTCTGCTTTACCAAAGACCCACTCCTTTCGGGTTACAAACAGATATCCCCAGGTCATGATGTGGTGTGAAGAATGAGGGTGGCTCTGCAATGTGAATGTGGTCCTGACAAAGCCTGGTGGTGGCAGCAGCTGACTATCATGTCCAGGTGGCCAGGGTTATGCCAGGGCGAGGCCAGGGCAATGCCAGGGTGATGCCAGGGTTATGCCAGGGCGAGGCCAGGGCAATGCCAGGGTGATGCCAGGGTGATGCCAGGATTATGCCAGGGCGAGGCCAGGGTGATGCCAGGGCGAGGCCAGGGTGATGCCAGGGCGAGGCCAGGGTGATGCCAGGGTGATGCCAGGGTGATGCCAGAGGCTTGAGTCACGCAGCTACCGGGACCCTCCACATGTCAATTAGGAGGGAGGAGCGCACCATGGCAACCGCGTCCATGATGCCTGGAATCACATGGCCACCGTGGGCGGTATGGAAGCTTTAAAGGGATGGTTCAGGGCGTCGACAATAAAATGTATTCTGCAGTAAGATGAACCTTTAGAGCAGGGGTTCCCAAACCTTTTTGGCCGACAACCCCATTTCAATATAAAAAAATTCTCACGACCCCAACCATGTGAAGAAAAATTATATAATTGTAATATTTTTATTTGAGGCCATGAGAGTCAATTGTAAATCATTCTCCCTCGACCCCATTTCCGTATCAGATGACCCCACAAGGGGTTGCGACCCCTAGTTTGGGAACATCTGCCTTAGAGACTCTTGTAGATCTTTATGTATCAACGTACCTTGTGAAGTAATGTAGAGGTATTTCTGTATGAACTCAGCTATTTGCAAAACCATGTCATTGCGCAAAAGCTATTTAGCAATTCCGCAAATGGTAGAGAGAAACTTCAAAAGGCCCGTAGAGACAGAAATGGTATTCACAGTTTGAGAATGTCGGTAACGGGTGTCTTTGCAGAATTGCTGAACACTCCCTTGAAATGTAATTCCGCTGTAAAATATTGTGCTTGTGTTTCGACCAGGAGCAGCATGCCTTCTACATCTCAGGCAGGGGATTGGCAGCAAGGCTGTTTGAAGCTTTGATATAGTTATTTAAAGACACTAGCGCTTGTTCTACTTCGTGATGCTATGTCCATAGGGTCTTCGCTCCTATTGGTTTACCCCTCTGCCAATAGGCAGTCACTGAAAATGTAAATATGCAAATCACACTTCTCATGGCCATCTGCCCCATGGTTTATGTATTCAGTCTATGGTGATTTGCAGTCTACTAAGCCAAGGATGGCTTCACCATCTTTGACCGCTGGAGTAGTCCCTGCTAGCCTGGCGCCCCGGCCGCTGACTTCCCTGTCGGCATGCCGGTGTAGCGAGCTCCAAGCGGCAGTCGACGAGCACACACTTTGCTGTGCGTGTTTGGGACCGCTGCATGCTCACAACAGAGAGGAGCCTGTGTGCATCGCCTGCTCCTTACGCCCTTTACAGGTGAGGAAGGACAGGCCGGCGTACCTTGCTGAGGAGGTCCCTCTCGCTTATGTCCTCTCTCTCTCCTCTGCAAGGAGGACCCCTTTCAGGAGGAGTCGGGGTCAGAGGATGTGATGACTGGCCCAGCTACGGCTCCGCCCACCTCCGGAACTGTTCTTCCCCGCTCGGCTGAGTGGGTGCGGAGTTGTTCGGACTCTTCCTCTTCGGAGGATGAGGAGGAGGTCGCCCCTCGAAGGACAGGAGCGTCGACCCCCTAGATGATCTCTTTGAGGCCGCCCACTGGACAACTGCGGCGCCGGAGGTCCCTTCTCTGTGCAAGTACGCAGAGGAAGAGTGGGGGGCCCCCTTCATGACCGAGGCACGGTTAAGACCCACCTCGACTTCAAATAAATACATAATAATAATAAACAATACAATAAGAAAACATGTAAAGATTAAAAACGGGATAAAAACATAGGAAGCTATAAGGCTAAACAGTTTGGTTACGTTTGAGTACTCAGTCATAGGCACGTGAAAAGAGAAGTGTTTATAACCTGGATTTAAAAATTGATACGTTTGGGTCTAAGATCTTCTGGTAGTTTATTCTAGTTGTGTACAGTATAACTGCTACACGCAGCTTCTCCATGTTTAGTTTGGACTCTGGGCTCTACTAGCTGACCTGTGTTCATGGATCTAAGAGTCCTGCTCAATTTATATTCTGCAAACATATTAGAAATGTATTCGGGTCTTAAACCATTCAGAGATTTATAAACTAAAAGCACCACTTTAAAATCTTTTCTGTAACTGACAGGAAGCCAATGCGAAGATTTAAGAACCGGAGTGATGTGCTCTGTTCTCTTGGTCCTGATTAATTCGGAATGAGCTGCATTTGTTTTACAGTCTTTTTGGGGAGTCCAGTTAAGAGGCCATTACAGTAGTCAACCCTACTAGAGATAAAAACATGGATGGTCTCTTTGTCTTTTTGGGACACCAAGCCTTTGATTCTCTCAAACTCACCCAGGGTAACTCTCTCTCCGGCTCTTTTACCTTCCTGAAAGAGCCGGAGAAGATGCTGTTTCTCAACGCTCCATTGCAGGAGGACGCGCTTCGACGCTACAGTCACTGAGGCCCTGGTGCGCCAAAAGAAGGACATGGAGGAGTGTATTCGGCTGGGTCCCCTTTTGCCGGTCCCTGCTTCTTCTTTGGCGTCCGCTGCCCCCACTGGGGCTTCAGGGTTCACAGAGACCTGGGGGTCGGCTGCGTCGCTGTCCTCAGCATGCCGTGCCAGGATGTGGCTCGACCAGTGCAGCGTGAGGTGAGAGAATTCAACCCCCGAGGTCGTCCCCTCCTCCTTCCCGCCGGCAGAATGAGGGAGGTCCCTCCCGTATCAAGGGAGGTCCCTCCCATTCAAGAGGCGCGGGAACCTGACTCTTTGGGGGGAAGTGTGCCTCGGACGCTTCCCCACCCTGTGTGCGTTTGGTGGGGAGCTCCTCTGTGTTGATAAATACATCTGTGTGTGCACCTTATTTACCAGGGAGTGAGCCTTCATTGCAGGTGGCTGTTGCATGCCCGGGTAGGTTTGATGAGCGGTCTTCCTGCCCTCAGTCTCTGACTCCATGAGTCTGTGGCTCCGCCAGGGTGGCTGGCGGGTGTGGGAGCCCAGGCAGGGTTCTGTTGGGTAAGGTGGAGTTCTCTGCTTGCCCCACTGAGGTCTCAGGCCAGCTGTACCTCAGCTGCACCAGTCTGGTTGGACAAGACACAGAAGAAGGGCTATGCACTGCAGTTTCACTGTCTGCCTCCCCTGTTCCCAGAGTCATGGAAACAGTAATGGTGACTCCAGTGAAGGTCGCTGCCCTGCAGTGGGGAGTACTGGAGAGACCCGCGCAATCTGCTACGTGGGGTTCCCATGGGCAGAGTGTCCGTTCGGGTCCCGGTCTTTACGGACGCATCCCTGACGGGCTGGGGCGGGACATGCCAGTCGTACTCAGTCAGAGGGGTGTGGCCTCCATCGGAGCTGCTGCACTACGCACTGACCCTGCAGAGTCGGGACGTGTTGGTGCGGTCAGACAATCGCACAGCGGTTGCATACGTACACAGGCAGGGCGGGGTCAGGGCTCTGCCCCTCCACCTGTTGGCGGTGCAGGTCTGGGAATGGGCACCTCAGGGCTCTGCCCCTCCACCTGTTGGCGGTGCAGGTCTGGGAATGGGCACCTCAGGGCTCTGCGGGCTCTTCACATTCTCGGAGAGCTCAATGTGGCCGCATTGTAGTCAAGGTCTGGAGACGTTTCGGGAGGCGCAGGTGGATCTGTTCACGTCTGCTGTCCTCTCCAGTTTCCTCCTCTCCAGTGTATTCACCATGTCTCGGGTGTAGACGGATGGGCTTTCGCTCATCCTGATTGGCCCTTTTGCTCCCGGGTGCCCTGTGGTTTGTGGAGGCGGCCCAGATGGCGGTGGGGACGCGAGGGGAGGGCCAGACTGAGAGGGCCAGTCTGAGAGGGCCAGGCTGAGAGGGCCAGACTGAGAGGGCCAGGCTGAGAGGGCCAGACTGAGAGGGCTGAGAGGGCCAGGCTGAGAGGGCCAGGCTGAGAGGGCTGAGAGGGCCAGGCTGAGAGGGCCAGACTGAGAGGGCCAGGCTGAGAAGGCCAGGCTGAGAGGGCTGAGAGGGCCAGGCTGAGAGGGCCAGGCTGAGAGGGCCAGACTGAGAGGGCCAGACTGAGAGGGCCAGACTGAGAGGGCCAGGCTGAGAGGGCCAGGCTGCTGCGGCTTGGACTGACCGAGGAGGTAATCGCGACCATTCAGGGCGGCGTCCACGTCGGCTAGGTATGCTGGCCGTTGGAGGATCTTTGCCCGCTGTTGTGAGGACGTGGGGATTGACCCTCTCTGTTGTGACGTGGGCAGTGTCCTGTCGTTCCTGCAGTTTAATCAGCAAAGGTCCCCTGGCACTCTCAAGGTGTACGCATGTGCGATCTCGGCATGTCATGAAGGGTTCAATGGGGTGTCTGTATTTAGTCATCCCTTGGTGAAGCGGTTTCTGGCCGGGCCCCGCTGTCTCCGGCCGGTAACTCGGCGGACGTTACCGCAGTGGGATTTGGCTTTGGTTCTGGAGGCTCTGTGCGACGCACCATTCGAACCAACTGATCAGATACCGTTGAAGATGCTGTCCCTTAAGACAGCACTTTTGTTGGCTCTGACCTCTGTTAAGCGGGTCAGTGACCTTTGTGCGCTGTCGACGCAGCCTGGCTGTCACGCCATCAACGGCGATGGCAGCAGAGCTGTGTTTCTCCCTAACCCGGCCTTTCTGCCTAAGGTGATCAAGTCGTCGTTTCGTTCCATGAAGATGGTGTTGTGGACGTTTTTTCCCCCTCCCCATGTGGGAGAGAGGGAGGAGAGGTTGCATCATCTGTGCCCGGTGCACGCTTTGGCACAGAATGTGTAGCGCACGGCTGTGGTGCGGACCGCGCCCCAGCTCTTTGTGTGTCACGGTGGCCCCAAGGTGGGCCAGCCTTTGTCGAAACAGCGTCTGTCTCACTGGCGATTGATCCGGCCTACAAGTCACGTGGCACTCCTACGCCCAGGGGGTTTGGGGCCCACTCCCCGCATGGGGTGGCGGCCTCGGCCGCTCTGTTCAGGGGCGTGGGGGTGGAGGACATCTGTGCTGCTGCGTCTTGGGGGACGCCGTTGCCTTTTGTCCAGTTTTACTTGCATGACATGGCTGTGGGTACGCTGGCTCACTCTGTGCTCAGTGTGGCTGAGGCTGGAGTGGGATTTAGGTCTGTTGAGCTGCTGGGACAATGCATTCGACATGGTTCCATCCGATGCTCCGTTTGCCTGCGCAGATTTTTGGTCAGAAGCTCACATTGTTTGTGCTTGAGCGTCTGTTGGTGCGCTAGTTTTTTGGGCTGGCTCCAATTCCATGTTTACTGACTGAGGTACCGGTAGAGTTGGTGATGTTTGTGCATTCGTCTGGGGCTGTGCCGAAGGTTGAGCGGGATGGAAGTGGCTCGTGGCGTGGTTGGTATTCCGTGCCTGAGCCGTCCTGTTGGGCACTTATCATTGGTGAGGTTGGTGACCGGCAGGGAGTGCTTGCTTTGCCCTAAACCAATCAGAACGAAGACCTTATGGGCAAAGCTTTACGAACTAGAATGATAGTTACTTTCGTAACTCCAGTTCTATGAGAGGAGCTTTGCCCATAGGGTTCATTCCCTGACTGGTCTCTGACTGCTTTTCTCATGAAGTAAGGTATGTCGGGAGACTGAGCGGAGTGTGACAACCTCTTTTATAGTCATGGGGCAGGGGGCCATGAGAGGTGTGATTTGCATATTGAAATGTTCAGTAACTGTCTATTGGCAGAGGGGTAAACCAATAGGAGCGAAGCGCCTATAGGCGACGCTCCACTCATAGAACTGGATTTATGAAAGTAACTATCGTTGTTTCTCTGTTTCTCACATACACATGCCCCCCCCACCAACACACACACAGCGTGAGTGACACTGACAGCCATTCACTCCTGGCTGTTCTCTCCGGTGTTATTCTGCAATTTAAGCTATTTCAGAGGTTTAATTGTTTTTTTTATCTGCATTGCATCTAGGTGCTAATGGAGACTTATGCTGGAGTTCAAAGAATCCCCATCCATCCACAGTTAATTGTGCCTCAGTGAGGAATCCAAATCCATGACCAACATCCTTACTAAACAGTCAGGTCAAGAGAAGGTTTTTCCAAGGAGCTCCATGCTTTTTCTTTCAATTCAACCTCAATGTGTTTTGCAGTAGCAGACCAATAACCTTATTAAACAGTGACACCAAGGTACAGCTTAGTTTCCAGAAACCAGCTATGGTCCTGTGTGTTTGGGGCTGTAGCGGATGCATGATGATCGTTATCATGAAACTTTCATGTTGTGGGGTGAGAGGTCACAGCAGCTGAATTCTATTTCCATGTACCTTATCTCCAGAGCCAAGCTGTCGGTATACAGGTGAGCTTCTTTCGCTATTGGCCTTGACAGCTCAGGCTGTAATTGGCTCAGTACGGTGATCCACAGTTACAGTGTGAAGGGTCTCTGGGGAAGTTAGACACTGGAGGGGCTGTACATCTTTAGCAGACCACACTGATGGCAGGTAGATGAGGGGCTGCACTTAACAATGTCAACATTACTGAAAGCCACTGAGATGGATTCTATTTTCATGACAATACTAACATGTTTTCAGTCCCATGTTTGCCTTTAGCATGCCTCCCAAACACACATCAATGTCTGGCATCAACAGCGAGGGAATCTTCAAGGTCCCCAGTTGTAACAATTCTGCTCCACTTTGACCTGTTCCATGAGATTTAACATTTTCCTATTCGTCCTCTCAGAGCAGGGAAGTGTGTGTGTGTGTGTGTGTGGATGGCAGGAGTGGCCCTCCTCCCATTCCCTGGCTAGTTCTCCTCGACTTGGCTCCTGGCGAGGAGGAAGGAGCTGTTCCTTCTTCTCAGGACTGTCCTCATGCCGTACACAGATGGTTATTATGGAGCTGCACATAAATTGATTATGTTGGAAATTAACTGTTGCTGTCGACGGCAGCAGCCAACCTGTCCCGCCGTGTCCCTCTGCCCGCTGATGCATAGCATCCAGCAGATGAGCCAGATGTTGCACAGCGCGCTGCTCATTTTAAGGTCAGCACAAAAGTAGTACGGGGTTCCAACTCGGCGCTCCACTCGTCCTCTTCCCATTTTGGGGAATTTAAATGTTTGACATATATTTTCTTTTTTTATGCTGACAATTTGATTGTTGTCTGGGTTGTTTTTGTGGTGCCTTGACTGCGGTCAGTGATGTGGATTTAGGTCCGATGGAATACAAATGTTGTTCCTTAGATTTGGTTTTCCTTCTAGTTTGATAATCTGCTGTATAATGTGGCGACTAGCGACTGTTCCTTGTTCGTGTGCATGGTCCATAAAAATCGCTTCCGCTAAGTTACCTTCAACCCGATGAGAGTTGAGGGACGCCTTTGAAATGTGCCAAATGACGATGTATCCAACTGAATCTCCAAGCCAAGCATCTCCTGAAGGTCCCTAAAGCAAGTAGGAGTCCATTCCAGATGCTCATTACAGGTTTGTGTGGATAAGCACGGGTCTCTAGAGGTTCCGATCTCGAGGGGCAGGTGGGTCGACGCCAATTCAGCACAAACTGAGACCTTCCATTGTTATCCAGGAATGACCTTGATTCTAGTCCCATTCCTGGATGTTTCTTTATGCATGGCAGCGTTCTGAGAGTTGCCAAGCAGGGAGGAGTGCCCTCCCCCCTGATTTTACCACATAGGCCAAATCTCTTCAAGCCGGCTGACTTCTGGGGTAAAGCATATCAAGTTTGGATGAAGTGTCCCACTTTAGAGAGACATGCTTCTGAGCCGTCAGCGTGTTTGCAATATGTCCAAAGTAACATCAAATACAAAACTAGGAAAGTCTTAAACTAGAGTGGGTTTAGCATTTCTTAGGGTTGGCAGTTGTATGGGGAAGTATTGTTAATTGTCTTTTTTCTTTCTACCTACTTCCTGATTCCCAGAGTTATTCTGTTAGATGTCCAGGATATATGAATCCAACACAGGCCCTTAGTCAACCAAAGCGATCTGGTTGCAGACATGAATGTGAATGACAGCAGGTTCTGAGGTGTTGGATCTCTGGGATGTGTGACGTTCTTCTGACACATCCCCCTCACATCCCAGATGTACTGTAGCCGGGGAGGCTGTCACTCAACCGGCACACATCTGAGCAGCTAGCAGGCCTTGTCACAACACCGCCAAGCTACGCACAAAGTGAGAAATATGTGAAATGGAGGAAAATAAAATACTTCTCATAATTCATCAGCTCTTTCATGTGATGATCGAACAATGTTTTATATGAAATATTTCTGTTTCATTTTAGTTTGCTTTACCTTTTCTTTGTCTCACTGCGGCATGTGTGTGCGTCTGTATGTGTTTGTGTTGTGCATCTGAGGGTGCTTTTGTGTGTGTGCGCGTGTGTGTTTCTGCATGCATTCATGCAGGTGTGCAGATGTCAGAGATGAGATCTCAGTCAGTCCTTATTTGATATCAGTCATGTGGGTGTATATGATTCAGCACCCACGGTTGTTATCACAACATATTTTTATTAACCCCGATAATTTCACCTTAGCTTCCTAAAACATGCAATTATGGTAGACTTCAACAGCGTTGAAATTATATGTTTATTGAATTCAACATTGAGAGTAATCTGCATCTTTGCAATTAACATATGTGTCAACATATTTAACTAGACAGGGACAAACAGCCCTTAGTCAACTGACTGTTTGATGTGAATATGTGTAGGTCCTATTAAAGTGTTGTGTAGGGGAGTTTTTATATGACTGGTGTTGACAAGCCAACAGTGGTTTGGGAGATGAAACCTGATACCACACAGATTTGCAACAGAACAACATTGCCTTGCAACAGGAGATGCACTGTTTATATTGGATGGTAAAGCCTCACACATAAAATATGTAAATTAGTTACAGCCACACTGAGCTGAAACCAGTTGAAGAGGACGATAGTTTTTCATACCCAAAGGGGAATACTGTGCATATTTAAAATTGAATTTTAACATATTGAAGAATTATGTGTTTATCTTCTTTTACAAAGGCACTGCTTTAGAATATCTTTGAACATCCAGACAGATGAAAAGCTGGGATTTTTTTTGGGGGGGTGGGGGGGGGGGTGGGGGGTTGGAGCAATGTGCGTTTATTGTTTCCCAACTTAGATTAAAATTGCAGAAATCTCTCTGCTGCTATATCAGGCTTGAACACCTTGGCTGATAGGGACACAGAGGTAGCTCGGACCCAAATGAAATTTTCCACGCTTAAATGGAAAAAAGAGAGGATATTTTCCAATCATGGCAACGCAGACTTCTCATTGTTCTGGGGAGCTGTTCGCCATTCTGCACGATTAACAATATTATCTGTACCTGCCCGAGTCGGCCTGGCAGTCCTTGGTCCATTGTATTCCCGTCAGGGGTGACTGCTCTGGGCTCAGCATGTCACGCCTGCCCCCTCTCCACCAACCCATCAGTGGGGACAGGCCTGGCTGGGTCCAGGTGGGATGTGCTGGCATTTGGACTCTCGCCCACAGCAGGAGGGACTGGGCCTCCACAACCTCACAGCAGGCTGGTGCCATAGAGCAGGCTCCCTCTCCCCACCGTGGCAGGCCTAGCCCAGGGGCAGGGAGGGAGGGAGGGCACAGGCAGGGGAGTGTGGTGGCCCCCAGGGGCCATCTTTGCGTGCCCTGAGAACTGTGTCTCCATCTGGCTCCTCTGCAGTATGGAGAGGCAGTGACATAGCACTTGCTCAAAATAAGTATTTCTGTCTGTCACACACACAGCCACACTGACACACAGTCAAAACAGGCACACATACAGACATACAGCCACACAGACACACAGTCAAAACAGACACACATACAGACATACAGCCACACAGACACACAGTCAAAACAGACACACATACAGACATACAGCCACACAGACACACAGTCAAAACAGACACACATACATACAGACATATAGACCCACAGACAAAACAGACGCAAATACAGACACACAGTCAAAAGAGACACACATACATACAGACATACAGCCACACAGACACACAATCAAAAAAGACACACACACAGACACACAGTCAAAACAGACACACATACATACAGACATATAGACCCACAGACAAAACAGACACCAATACAGACACACTGTCAAAACAGACACACAGACAGACACACATACAGACATACAGCCACACAGACACACAGCCAGACAGACATACAGACATATAGACACACAGTCAAAACAGACACACATACATACAGACATATAGACACACAGACACACTGTCAAAACAGACACACAGACAGACACACAGACAGTCACACAGTCAATTAAAAATACAGACACGTAGTCCACAGACAGAAACACAGACACACAGAAAAACAGACAAACGGTCACACAGTCAATCACACTCTATCTCCCTATCTCTGACCCCCTCTCTCCCTCTGACTCCCTCTCTTCCTCACCCCATCATCCTTCTCTTCCTCACCCCATCATCCTTCCATTCCTCACCCCATCATCCTTCCATTCCTCACCCCATCATCCTTCCATTCCTCACCCCATCATCCTTCCATTCCTCACCCCATCATCCTTCTCTTCCTCACCCCATCATCCTTCTCTTCCTCACCCCATCATCCTTCCATTCCTCACCCCATCATCCTTCTCTTCCTCACCCCATCATCCTTCCATTCCTCACCCCATCATCCTTCCATTCCTCACCCCATCATCCTTCCATTCCTCACCCCATCATCCTTCTCTTCCTCACCCCATCATCCTTCCATTCCTCACCCCATCATCCTTCTCTTCTTCACCCCATCATCCTTCCATTCCTCACCCCATCATCCTTCCATTCCTCACCCCATCCTCCTTCCATTCCTCACCCCATCCTCCTTCCATTCCTCACCCCATCATCCTTCCATTCCTCACCCCATCCTCCTTCCATTCCTCACCCCAACACCCTTCTCCCCTATACAGAATAATTGACTCAGCTGCAGCCTTTGTGATATAATAACCAGTTCACTCCAGAATGACATTTCACAGGCAGTGCACCAGCATAAAGCTAATTGTTCTGTAGAGAGGGAGCTGTGTGTGTGTCTGCTTAAGATAAGAGGAGAGGACGGCCGTGTCTGTACTGCAGGTCTGTGGAAAGGGTGGAAGTGACATTTATCTCCTGTACTGAGCCACAGATAGGACCTGTATCCTGCCCATATACACACACAAATAAACACAAACACACAAATAAAAACACACAAACATAAATGAAAACACACAAACACATCACAGAGCCAACACTTACAGTACTGTTAGTGGAGTTTTTAGGTTTTTTTGTAACTAACCCTCTGAGTGATTCATGTCAATACGTTTCTGGGTTTCAGGGAAGAAACAAAATCATTAATAATGATGTATGAAACCCCTTGTTTTCTAACATTGTCCAATAGTAGCTATATGATATCCTGTTAGTCTGGAGGGGAACAGAGGAGGATAATATATTTGTTGTATTGAAACTCTAGCAATCCCCATTCATTTTTAACAGAAGAGCTATTTTGGCAGTTACATCTAACTCAAATACGTGTCCCTTCCTTCAAAATGAGATTCTGCCTGTTATCCTCCTGTGTTTTAAAAAAATAATCTGTAATATCAGAGATCACATTGTTCACGATGAGCTCCCTGGTCTACCTGGATCCCAGGGCCCCACTGGATCCCAGGGCCCCACTGGATCCCAGGGCCGTAACGTTGTCACTTCAAGGGCCCAAAAAGTATTCTAGCACCCTCGCTCAGGAGCACACAAGACGACATGCTCCCTAAAGTGTAGTGCAGTGTGTTGTCAGGTCAAATGTGGGCTGAATTAAAAAACTAAAACAAGATGTGAACACAAACACGGACAAGGCCAGAGGTTTCACCTCGTACCCATATCTGATCAGAAAGAACCAGTGGAACTGGGTTTGAGGTCCGGAGTAAAATATGAGTTGAACAGGGTTTATGGTCCAGAATTAAATATGAGTGGACTATTGAACTGGGTTATTGGTCCAGAGTTAAATATGAGTGGACTATTGAACTGGGTTATTGATCCAGAGTTAAATATGAGTGGACTATTGAACTGGGTTTATGGTCCAGAGTAAAATATGAATGGACTATTGAACTGGGTTTGAGGTGGACTTGTCAATCAATGCATCGTAAAAAAAAAAAAAAAAGGAGACTACTGTAACTGAGACATACTTGTAATTTGCAAATGTTTGAGAAGAATCTGAAAGATCTTTCGAAAACACCTGAACATATTGTCATTTGCAATCGCAATGAAAAGAAAAACTGCTTAAAACAAATCTGCCATTCGGAGGCTTTGACATATTGACATACATATCATCCTACTCTCAAACATCCCAACCACTGTTACTGGGGATGTCCACTGGTGTAATTCTGCACACACCCAACTGGAAAGGAGACGGAATGAGCAGCATCGTTTTCAACACACACTCCTTCATTTCTTCTCCTGAACCTTTTGTAATTTCGGGATCCCTTCAGAGGATGTACAGGGGGACATTCTATAGCAAGGCCTCCTAATGTCTGTTCCTGTAATGTCAATAAATATCTGATGATCCGTGCCGAACAGAATGCTGCTTTTCCCCTTCTCGATCTGTTTGTGTGTGTGTATGTGTCTGTCCTGGAGCTCAGTAGACTGCCCTGCAGAGAACAGATAGGATGTTTAATTTCCGGGCAAGAGCTTCCCATTTTCTCCCCTCTGTTCTTCACAATGACAAAGGAGAGGGACACTGAGATATAGAGGGATGCGAAGGAGGGAGGGGCGGAGGGAGTCTAAGTTTCGGAGCTCTGTATTTGTTTTTTCGCTGCTGGCTAGGCAGCTTCTCCCAGCCTTTGTTTCTAGGACAATGTGGAAACATGCTGCAGAAGACATTCAGTCTGAACCACTCATTCCATTCAAAACAAGCAATGGCATGAGTGAGATAATATGTTTGGTTTTCGCATGCAGAATACGCAACATGATCCTCTGAACATTGCTTTCATCTTGATATGCAATATGTTGTTCCAAGATATTCACAATATTATAATGTTTGTAAAAAAATAAATACATTTAGGTATTATAACCTTTTCCTCAGTGATTTACAGTTAATGCATTCATGTTAAGATAGCAAGCTGGGACACACTTATCTCAGTCAAACAGTACTAAGTACATAATCAATCAGCTAGATATCAGCTGCAAGTTTGATGTATTATGGGAGAAAGTCAAGCGCGATTGTGAGTTCACAAAAGGCGAGGGTGTTAAGATGTTTCATTATTTGTTTTTGCATTTCTCTGTTTGAATTGCATTTGCCCATGGTAATGTTTTGTCTACTGGTGTGAAGTTCAAATTGGGTTCACAGCCTGGCCTAGCAGGCTGGTAGAGTGAATTTTCTACATAATTTGTACTTTGAAACATAACTTGACCAAGCTCATAACACTGATCGCTCAACCAAAACAGCAGGTGACAGACCTAACAAAAAGGCTTTCTAGACCACAATGAGGCAAAACATCTGTACCCAACATCAACCCAACAACTTTTATGCAATACTAATGAAAACAACACTTACGCAACACTTACCTAAAACCAACCCAACCCAACCTTACCCAACACCAACCCAACCAAACCTTTACCCAACACCAACCCAACCAACCTTTATGCAACACCAACCCAACCAACTGTATCACAAGATCAGCCTAATCAACTCTTACCCAAGACCAACCCAACTTTTATCCAACACCAACCCAACCCAACCAACCTTTAAGCAACTACAACTCAACCAACCCTTAAGCAAGACCAACCCAACCAACCGTTACCCAAGACCAACCCAACAAACCCTTACCCAAGACCAATTTGCATGTGGATCCGACGTTGTCACATGGCCAAAAATATTTGAAATTCTAGTCACAACGACGGCGATGTAGACTTTAGGCCAAGTCCGTAAGGAAATGAGTCCACTATGGAAGAAGAACATACCCTGGGCATGTCTGTCTGGACATCTTTGTCCAAGGTTAAAGTCTTTGAGGCGTCCCAGCTTGTGATTGAATCACATCCTATAAAGAGCCAGATAACTCACTTAGCAGGACAAACATGCTGCATGAAACGTTTTGTATCGATCCTACTATTTCCTAAAAGCTTCTGTATAGAGTTTCAGCTGAAGAGTGGGGGTGAAAGAGACAAGAACACAGTGAGAGAGAGAGAGAAAGAAAGAGAGGGAGAGAGAAAGAAAGACAGAGAGGGAAAGAGAAAGAAAGAGAGAGAGAGAGAAAGAAAGAGAGGGAGAGAGAAAGAAAGAAAGAGAGGGAGAGTAAGAGGAAAAGAGACAGATGTAGTGCATGAGATCTGTGAGCCAGATCAGGCATTGCTTTTGGCTATATCTTCCTTGTCGCCTGTGATTTGACACACAGACATTTAGAGAATAAATGAAATAACAGTGTGTCTAGACTATCTTGTGAGAGATGGCCTTTGCTTGGTGTCCATTTTATGGATTTGAAGCCCCAGGAAGAAGTGATTTGATTGAATCCCATTTCAACAGTGCTTCCTCAATTGCTAATGTAATCAAAGTGAGTGCATGTCACTTCACCTTTGTCCTCTAAGATTTTTTTTTCAAATGCAAGTTGACATAAAAATTCACATGACTTCTGTAGGTTAGATGTGTGTTAAAGGTCTTAACAATACCATACCCTGACTAGACTTAAATGGTACTGTTGGTCTGTCATGAACTGGTATGCATGAAGCAATAAGCAGTATTTGTTTTGGTGCTATGGACAAATCAGGATTTTGAACAAAAAGGAGACTCTTGTAACTGAGACGTGCCTGTAATTAGTTTTTGTTTTCGAAGCATATTCTATGGTCATATCAGACTCACAAATATACATATATTTTATCATTCTGTATTTTCTTGAGGAGAGCATTTATTTTCCTTAGTTTTATTCAAGTATAAAATTTGTGAAACATGCTAGGGACAGTCACACCATATGAGCTTTATCATATTTGGTTGAATGTTTTTGAAAAAGTAAGTGATGAATTACATGAATATTCAATATGTTAACGAAGAACTGCATGTTCGGAGCAATATAAAAAAAAGTGTTGGTGTTTGACGCTCTGAACCACGTCACATCAAATGTGCAAAAAATAATAATAAATGTATATAAAGAGCGTTCGGGCAGCCTGGGGACTTGGGGTCCCAGTGGACAACCCCAGCCTGGGTCTGGTGAGAACGGGCAAAGAACAATTGATCACACTTGCTGTTAATTGCTTTTGTGTCTCTGCCCTTAAAATCAGGCCAAGCTGGGCAGACGGGGAAGAATGCCAACTGGAGAAAAAGAGCTACAAGAAGGTAGTGGGAGGTGAACAAAAGGAAGACCTCTGACAATTACATGCCAGACGAATACAGAAGAGTGGAGATAAAAGGCATTACAGGCAAGGCCCTTCTAAACAGTCCTCGTCAAGCCTTTGATGAAGTGTTATGTGTCATTGTTTGAGTTCGCTCCCAGTTTAAATAGCTGAGTGCCCTTGTTCTTATAGACTAATCCTCCTAAATGACAGAAGACATCCGTCGTTAGCGACGTAGCCTGTAGGATCTCAGTCATTGTCATACAAATACGTGAAGAAATGTTTTTAGGTATTTTTCTGCTTTGCCCTTTTTTGTCTGGGGGTTTGTATGGGCTGTGTTAAGTTTCAGTTTCTTGGACAGTAATAAAGACTTTGTTTGGTTTTGTTTCATACAAAGTACCAGATAAAGACTCAAAACTTTTATTTTCTCACCACCCCACAACAAAAAGGCTGTAGAAATACTGTCCCTTTTACTAAATATACATTGTTTGTGTGTTGATGAGGTATGATGGGTTGAACTAGTTCATGAAGTAATGTTCTTAATCAATAGCTATGTATCATTCATTTATATGGGTAGATTTGTATTTAAATTAGTAAAATTAGTTAAAATCTTACTTTTAAAAGTTTAGATTCTGTACATCTGTACAACAGTATTTGTGGCCAAAACCCTAATCAGAGAAAAAAAATATATTCTAAAAACTCACCTCAAACTTCAACGGAACATCAAAAACAAAATGCTTGAAACCTCCTCAAGGACAAAGCTTTCACATGCCTGTGAGGAATAAGCTGGCCAGTCAACGGTTTGTATAAGTATGAACTGGCCAATCAATGGAATATAGAATAATGAACTGGCCAATCAGCAATCTACTATATTCTGTTGTTGGGTTATGCACACATCATTCCTTCACAAAAAGCTGCTTCTTAACTCGTGTGTGTATTTATATATTCTACATATTAGTAATCTAAAAACACTGGAAAGTTACCTTAACAGAGAAAACATTTGAGCAGATGGAAATGTTTTTTCTTTATCGCCTGAAATAGTTATGTTACCAAAACAGACCAGACAGCATGATCCTCTATAGACCTGCTGATATGTGGATCTCTGTGGGTTTGTTCTGACAGTGATGTTAGCCTCACCACATACCTGCTCTGTTTCTCATCCTCGGCCTTGATGTTAGAAGTGAGAAAACCACAAGCCTGGAGCCAGCTGTACCCTGCACAGAGTGTTGGCAGGCACACACACACACACACACACACACCTAGATACACATTCACATGTGCACATGCTTCTGCGCACACACATATGAAGATATTTATGCACACATTAAAACCTAGGCACACACACACGCACATACACAAATACAGGTTCACCCTTCCACCCACCAGCACACACAGATACACCCAGAGGGGGAGGTGCACAGGAAGGCTGGAACTTTGCTCAACTGCACGCCTCCATATTGCACCTCTTTAGCGTTGCATGTCTTCACACACCACTATGAACAGACCTTGAAATGAAAAATCACCCTCTGTTAGTATCCTCATCAGCACTGTCAACATCAGTATTAAACTACCTGTAAACATCTGTGATGTGTATTAAACTGCCTGTAAACTACCATCATCTGTGATGTGCATTAAACTGCCTGTAAACTACCATCATCTGTGATGTGTATTAAACTGCCTGTAAACTACCATCATCTGTGATGTGTATTAAACTGCCTGTAAACTACCATCATCTGTGATGTGTTTTTAACTGCCTGTAAACTACCATCATCTGTGATGTGCATTAAACTGCCTGTAAACTACCATCATCTGTGATGTGTATTAAACTGCCTGTAAACTACCATCATCTGTGATGTGCATTAAACTGCCTGTAAACTACCATCATCTGTGATGTGTATTAAACTGCTTGTAAACTACCATCATCTGTGATGTGTTTTTAACTGCCTGTAAACTACCATCATCTGTGATGTGCATTAAACTGCCTGTAAACTACCATCATCTGTGATGTGTATTAAACTGCCTGTAAACTACCATCATCTATGATGTGCATTAAACTGCCTGTAAACTACCATCATCTGTGATGTGTATTAAACTGCTTGTAAACTACCATCATCTGTGATGCGTTTTTAACTGCCTGTAAACTACCATCATTTATGATGTGCATTAAACTGCCTGTAAACTACCATCATCTGTGATGTGTATTAAACTGCCTGTAAACTACCATCATCTGTGATGTGTTTTTAACAGCCTGTAAACTACCATCATCTGTGATGTGTATTAAATTACCATCATCTGTGATGTGTATTAAACCGCCATCATCTGCGATGTGTATTAAACTACCTGTAAACTACTATAATCTGTGATGTGTATTAAACTACCTGTAAACTACCACAATCTGTGATGTGTACTGAAGTATCTGCAAACTAACATTATCTTCTGCAGACAGACATACAGGAGGAGGGCACAGCAACAGATTATTTGTCTGCTCTGGGATTCGAACCAGCAACCTGAAGGTTACCACTAGGCTGCCACCCACTCTGCTATAGAGTGTTACAGAGATTTATAAAGCAGAATATCAATATGTAGATAACTCGCATGCCGTTTCCATTTCCCAGGTTGCAGGCTGCTGTTCTGTACCATGTTAACAGGCCTCTCCAACCTCCAGGTGTAACAGTTCTCTCTCTCTCCGAGCTGGATCACATAGTTCTGTGCGGCGAAGTTTGCAGTATCTCACCAGCAAAGTTAGTGATTAGCACAAGCTCCAGAACTCTGGTGACAGCTGAGTTCATTTGAGTGGTGTGTGTGTGTGTGTCAGTCTGTCCCCTACCCATCATCCCCCACGGCTGCCAAAGCTTTCAGGGGGCTGCAGAAAATCTGCTCGGCAGATGGGGTTCTCGCATTTTACATCTCACTTGAGGGACACCCATGCGGGTGACGCAATCAATGACCCACAATGTAGCCGGCCGGGACCCAAGGATTCAAACAGATAATGGATGCAGAGCCACAGTCCAGAGATCCTCCACATCCCCACCCCCCACTTCAGAAGCACCCATATCTTTGACTTATGTTTTATTCTAAATAATGCAGGACTAAAATAAACACTAAAACACACACACACAGCCTGCTTCTGGCTCACAAACTTCAGGGGAGGGACAGTTGGGATTTGCACGTGTCATGGAGAAAGAACTACAAGTCCCACCAGGCCCGGCGGTGGAAATGAACCAGCTGTCTGCGGTTTGTAGATCAGATCCCATCCTCTCAGTTACAAAAACGCAATATAACGAGGACCAAAGTGGTAGGCATGCCATGTGTGTAGCCTTTGTTGTTTCACTGAAACAGGAGTTATTTTTCTTCCATTGCCTCCAAGCTGGGCTTGGTTGGTGCCAATGTTTGGTGTGCTGTGTTACATTTGTTCTCACACACACCCACATACACCCACAGAAAGACAAGGCTCATGCCCGGCCCCTCTAAAGCTGTCATCCAACTCCCGCCTTTTGTTTAATTTAGACTTGAGTGTGGTCCATAAATTCTCCTCTCACCAACTGGCTTCATCAAACTTGCAGAGATCAGAGCGATCAGACACATTATGGGGTTTGGGGAACTTTTTTATCTCTAAACAACTTTTGGTCGGGTCCTGATTGAGTCCTAGAACAGGAGAATGCAGACAGCAAAACATCTACTCAGTTTGAAACCTACTGAACAGTGTTTGTGCGGACAGGACAGGACAGAACATCATCAGAACACACATCGTTATTTACAGAAAGCTTTGGTTTCAGGCACTTTGTTCATTTTTATGCTAGCTTTGGTAAAATATATAGCTTAAATATATTTTGTAAAGTAAAAGGCAAAAATTAAATAGCTTTGGAAAAGTAAAAGGCTTAAATAAGACTATAAAATGCAGGTAAAATAAGTATTTTATTATAAATTCTATATCACTATAATTATGCATGAAGTGATATCAGATATTTACTTTCCCCAATGCTTTGTTTCTTATCCCTTGGATGCCAGCAGTACTACATTTCAGGAGCAGGACATGACCTAGGCGATAGGCCTATCTGGTTCCTATGGTTATGGTCATAATGCTTCTTTTGTATCGTCATAAACCGTATTTTGTCACTTCAAGTACTGACAAAGGATGGTCATAATGCTATTTTGAAATGATCATAGACTGTATTTCCTCAGTTCAAGTGACACAATATTTAGTTATTTATTCAAAATAAAATGACTGAAAGGTTATGGCACATGACTTTCGATAGCATATAAAATCTACACTAACATCAATTGCATGACTAGCATGGTCTCATTTTGTGTTACTTTAATGTACAACACACACAAACACACATTGTGAATTGAACTGAAAAAGTTTGAGGTCTTCGGACCACAACAAAGACCATTCATGAGACGCAGACCAAATGAAAAGCACGTTTTAGTTTTTGCCCTAGCACTCACAAACCTGACTAAAGTTGTACCCTAGCACTCACAAACCTGACTAAAGTTGTACCCTAGCACTCACAAACCTGACTAAAGTTGTACCCTAGCACTCACAAACCTGACTAAAGTTGTACCCTAGCACTCACAAACCTGACTAAAGTTGTACCCTAGCACTCACAAACCTGACTAAAGTTGTACCCTAGCACTCACAAACCTGACTAAAGTTGTACCCTAGCACTCACAAACCTGACTAAAGTTGTACCCTAGCACTCACAAACCTGACTAAAGTTGTACCCTAGCACTCACAAACCTGACTAAAGTTGTACCCTAGCACTCACAAACCTGACTAAAGTTGTACCCTAGCACTCACAAACCTGACTAAAGTTGTACCCTAGCACTCACAAACCTGACTAAAGTTGTACCCTAGCACTCACAAACCTGACTAAAGTTGTACCCTAGCACTCACAAACCTGACTAAAGTTGTATCCTAGCACTCACAAACCTGACTAAAGTTGTACCCTAGCACTCACAAACCTGACTAAAGTTGTACCCTAGCACTCACAAACCTGACTAAAGTTGTACCCTAGCACTCACAAACCTGACTGAAGTTGTGCCCTCTCTCTTACACACTTGACTGAAGTTGTACCCTAGCTCTTACACACTTGACTGAAGTTGTACCCTAGCTCTTACACACTTGACTGAAGTTGTGCCCTAGCTCTTACACACTTGACTGAAGTTGTACCCTAGCTCTTACACACTTGACTGAAGTTGTACCCTAGCTCTTACACACTTGACTGATGGAAACAAAATGATAGAAACAAAACATGTCACCATGGGTTCACCAGGACCAGGATTGGGACACTGGGAGTAGTGCATTCTTACTAAAAAGAAAGTTATTAAAACCGTGTAGGGCCCCTCGATATGTCCCCTAAGTGGATCCTTTGTTTAAATAACTCTTTACAAAGAGTTCAATATAGTGTTATTCAAACCAATTCCTGTATATGGTTCTAACTAGAACCCTATATGAAAGGTTCTACCAAGAACTATTTTATAATCTGAAGATGTATCAAACTGCATTAAGTTCTTTTAGATCAGGAGCATGGTAATTGCACTCTACCTGCTTGAACCAATTATTTTTAAGTCACCCATATCCATACCAATTAGGCCAAGGTCCCAATTTCAAAAAAGGTAGCTTACATTATATATAATTATATGAAATTAGGAATAATATTAATTATATTATTTACTATAATTATATATTTTTTTATTAAAAGTATTATTTTTTACTTTTTATAAAACTACATTAACTTTTATATCCGGAAATCTAGAACGGTGAAAGGTGTTCACTCTTTTGTGATTGATCTCCTTTTTTATGGGTACAGACCAGATTTTGCAAACGCAGCTGTCTGAATTTTGGCCATATAGTGTTCATGTACTGCTGGCATCGGAGTCATGAGAAATAAAGCATTTTGGAACCTAAATATCTGACATCACTTAATGCATAATTATACTGATACCTAGCATGTATAATTAAAAGTAACAAAAATACTGATTTTAAGAAGAAGGTGTTACAGAATGGTTTGTTATGTTTTGACAGACTTACGCAGGTGTCATAACTAAATATATTTCATAATATTTCTAAATATATGTGTCATTACATGTTATGACACTCTACACATCAAGTGTTACCGCATTGTTTTGGACATCCATGAATAAAGTTTAGGATTTTGGATTATGTTCTGGATTATGTTCTGCTCACTTTAGGGGGTTAAGGATAACCCACACATTACATGCCAATGCCGTATCTGAATTCTTTCTTGCAGTGCACAGCAAGAAAATCCTAATTTGTAGTGTATTCAAGGGTAATTTAAAATAATTCAAAAGATTGAATTAACAATAGTTAACAATAGTCACGCTAGCTAGTTAGCTTGTAAATATTGATCTGTGTAGGTTAACATGTGCCATCTGAAAAAAGAACATGTACCACTTCTAAAGAAGAACAGAATAGGTGGAACAACTCAGGTTTCCTTGTAAAGCCAAACATCTGTCAGGACTAAAATCAATCCAAGCAAGGGGACTGGAAGGCAATTAAACAGATAAGCATTGAGAAGGAGTGGCAGGGTCTGGCTGGGAGGCTTTGTGTGATGTTTGGTTTTAAATATTCCAGAATCTCAGGCTGATGTGACCCTATAAGTTTCCCCGTCCATCTGGTTGGTCTTCTATGCAGATTCAAACAGGTGCTGTGGGCTAAGGATTGCTGTCTTCCAAGTCCTTGTTCTCCGGTTACTGTTGGCTGGGAAACCATTAATTCTGCACAAATGACAATATTAGTAAAACATTAGCCAGTTTGAAGAAAAATAATGTTTATTCTGCATTGTCCTGGTTTAAATAAAACCCTGAAAGAATGTTGAAATTTCGTTATAGTCATAATGTCTTCTCATTTTGAACAGATTCTGTGTGACTAAATTCTGCAAAACTTTTTTGTTAGTTTAGTCAAATTACCACAGCACGTACTTCCAGGGGCGACTGGTCTTTAGGCACTGCCCCAACTGTTGTCAACAGAAAGAACTGCAACAACATTGTTATTTTTATAGATATATATATAATTTATTATCTATGAATATAGCATCTTCCTAAATTGCATATCATTTGTGTTAGGATTTTATTTCATGTTCACTGGTCCCTCCCTTGCTGCTTAAGACTGCGTTCTGCCGATTCGGGTTCTCAGTAGCAGGCCATAGGCTAAGCGTGAATGTGGGGCTAGCGCCTCTCTCACAATGCAATGTACATTGTATGTGTGAAAAGACTAATACGCATGCTCAGAATGTTAGTGTGATCAATGTAGATCACACAAATTTGATGCCAAGTGGGGCTGACAGCCGGAAGCCCCACTACAGCGTAATTTCGTATTTCAGACCTGATTGGCTGTCTGCCTGTCTGACGCCAACATTGGTCGGGAAGAAGAGCGAGGAGGGAGATTATCTTAGCTAGCTTGTTACATTCACAAACGCCAGATAACTTGAGAAAATGAATAAAGTGGATTTCATACTTGAGCACCGGTTTGAAACCCTCGGAGGAGAAACTTGGTGCGACTTGGTGCCCATCAGCCACAGGATATTGTAATCACTCAAACTGCTGGTAAAAGTAACCGCTGGTTTAACGTGGAGTGGTATTTGAAGAAAAAGTGGCTAACAGTTAGCATACAAATGAAGGCACTCTTCTGTTTTCCAAGTCTTCTATTTGGTGGAGATGGTACTTGGTTGAGGAATGGTTACAAAGATTTGAAACATCTTTCTGAGAGGATTGCAAAACATGAGAGCAGCGGGAGTCATCTGGACAATGCTGAAATTGGGCTTACTTGGAAGTGTAAATGTCACAGCCCAAGTTGACAGTGCATACAGGCGCTCCATTGAGCAGCATAACAAACAGGTGGAGGAAAACAGGTACGTTCTCAGTCCGATCATAACGTATTAAACTGTGTGGAAAATGTGAAACCGCCCTGCGGGGGCACGACGAGTCAGTGGACTCCCTGAATCCTGGAATATTCAGATGCATTTTTGAGACTGTGTGAGGGCGATTTGAGACTTCAGAGGCACTTATGACGCTCAGCTTCAAAGGGACATCTAGAACTGTACAAAACAAACTGTTAGACTGTATGTATGAAGTGTAAAGGGAAGAGATAGCCAAGCAAGTGGACGAGACATCATTTGTTGCCATACAGGCAGATGAGACAACTGAGTTCTCCTGTAAATCACAAAAGGTGGTTGTGTTGTGATACATGTTGCCTGACAATACAGTGACAGAGAGGTTTTTGGAGTTTGTGGAAGTCAAAGATAAAACTGGACTCGGCCTCTCTAATAGCATCAAGGGTGTGCTGGAACCCCTGAAGCTGGGAGAAAAGCTGATCGCTCAGACTTATGATGGCGCGACTGTAATGAGTGGAAACGTCCGAGGGGAGACAAGTTTGTTCACTGCTATGTTCACCAGCTGAACCTGACCTTGCAGCAACTTTGTTCCGCCAGGATGAGCATCCTGAAGGTGTTTTTTTCAGATTTAACTGCTTTTGCCACCTTTTCTCTGGTGCTCCAAAACGTGTTGCAGCACTTGCTGAGGCAACACAGAGACGCATTCCAAGGCCATCCGCTGTACGATGGAGCTTTAAAAGTAGAACTGTCAATGCAGTTTGGGAAAACTGCGCTGCGCTGCTCCTGTGTATGGAGGACATACGCACACAACCAGGATGGGATGAGCCCACCATAAGTGAGGCATACGGCCTGTCAAAAAAACTCTGGGACCGAGCCTTTCTGCAGCTGCTGGAATTGTTTTTCTTCCTTATACCAGAAGTTGATGTTTTATACAACACTCTGTAAAAACGGAGCATCGATGCATCTGGGATTAGCAGTGCACTCACCCTTTTTCAAGGAGAATGTCCAGAATATGCGGAAGCAAACTGATGAATTGGCTGCCACTGTTTACGATGGAACAGAGGAGCCAGGCCGAGTAACCAACACAGCGCCGGTGATGAAGGAGGCATGCAACACAGTCATCTCCCAAGTGGAGCAGAGGTTTTCACAAAGTGACCACCTGATCGCTGCCAAGCTGGTAGACAGCTCACTCTTCCCACAATTTGTCCTGTCATTCCCTACATCTGAGCTTGACTGTGTGGTGAAACTATGGCCTCTAGGAGACGAGGAAAAGTTGAAATCTGAGCTGACCACTGTACCACAACACTGAGCTTCACACTGGTAAAACAGCCCTGTCTCTGTTAAGATCCATCCATGAGAACAACCTAGAGGAGGCTTTTGCTGAGACGTCATTCTGATGAAAATTATCATTACAACACCAATGACGACATCCGAGTCAGAGAGGAACTTTTCTACCTTGAAAAGGGTAAAAACCTTCACTCGCAATATCACGGGACAGCCGCAACTCAACACATTGGCCATGTTGTCCATTGAAAGCCAGCTGATTCAGCAGCTACATGACTTAATTCCCAAAGTAATTGAAAAGTTTGCCCAGAGGAAGAACCGCCATGCCACCTTTCTCTTCAAGTGAGTCCTCAGCCTTGGTGAGTGAAAGCATATTTTATCATCCTGCCTTTGTGGTGCTGGTCCGTGCATTGGTCATATTTTTGTTCTGGATCGATTGATAATGATGGTGACGAGTGTCAGTGTGTCCAGGCTTATCTAGTACGGTTGTGGTCATAGAATGGATCTGTATCCCTAAATACTTTCCGCTTAGTTGTGGCCTTCAGTGGTGTTGAGCTCATTGCTGTTCACGTATGGCCCTGTAGGCACATTGGTTCTGAGCTTGGTTGCATTCCTAATTTAGGTCTGTAAATGTGACTTTGGTCATTTTACATGAAGGAGAGCAATTACACAAGAAGGTCTCTCTCTCTCTCTCCTGTATGTGTACTACAACCATACTTGGTAGAAGCAAGCCGCTTTGTCGTTAAAAGTGTTTGTTAAATAAACACATCACTAGCAAGAGGGAATTTTGTCGCCTTACTGGTATGTATCCTATATTTTGAAATGGTTTGTGCCCCACAAATTTTCTACATATAAAAACGCCACCGTGTACTTCAGATAACTCCTAACAACTGTTTGGAATGTTGTAAAGACTATAAAAGGAAAATGTATCTTTTTTTTACATGATGTTGTATGCATCCTCAACCTAAAAGCAGTCTGTAGGCCAAGAAAATAGCCATTATAAATGAGGGTGAGGAACCATCTAATCTAATAAATTCTCCTTTAGCGATACTTTGTCAGGAAGTCTCAGGTTGTGATACCGCTGTCTATATCAATATACACTGCTCAAAAAAATTTAAGGAACACTTAAATCAAACTAAATATATGTTTACTGTACATTGTATAATTCATTGAAAACTAAATGATGCAACAACGGTCAAAGGAATCTGTGGCGCTACTTGGTGGTATCAGCTGCACCGATACATAACGTCCCAGAGGTTCTCAGTTGGATTCAGGTCTGGGGAATGTGAGGTCCAGTCAATGGCATCAATGCCTTGGTCATCCAGGAACTGCCTACATTCTCTGGCCACATGAGCCTGGGCATTGTCCTGCACCAGGAGGAACCCTGGGCCCATTGCACCAGCGTAAGGTCTCATGATGGCTTTAAGGATTTCATCCCGGTACCTAGGAGCAGTCAGGGTACTGTTGGCTAGCACGTGGAGGTCTGTGCGTCCCTCCAAGGATATGCCTCCCCAGACCATCACTGACCCACCGCCAAACTGGTCACACTGGATGATGTTGCAGGCAGCATAATGTTCACCACAGCATTTCCAGACTCTTTCTCGACTGTCACATGTGCTCAGTGTGAACCTGCTCTCATTTGTGAAGAGAACGGGGTGCCAATGACAGACCTGCCAATGCTGGTGTTCTCTAGCAAATGCCAGTCGAGCTGCATGGTGCTGGGCTGTGAGCGCAGGTCCCACTAGAGGACGTCAGGCCCCCGTGCCACCTTCATGGAGTCCGTTTCTGACAGTTTGGGCAGAGACATGCACCTCCTCATGCTACCATTAGTGACAAGGTCACCAGCAAAACGAAAACCAGAGAGGAGCCAGTCAAGAAGGATAAGGAGAGAGCAATTGTCTGTGGCCACCACCTGCAAAACCATTCCCTTTTTGGGGGTTGTCTTGATGTTGCCTCTCCAGTGCACCTGATGTCACTTTCATTTGCACCAAAACAGGTGACATTGATTAACAATTGCTTATGCTTCTTGACTGGGCAGATTGATATCCCTGAAGTTCAATTGACTTGGTGTTACAGTGTGGTGATTGTGTTCCCTTAATTTTTTGGAGCAGTGTCTATACACAGTATAATAATACTGTTTCATACCTCCCATCCTTTTTTAATACAACTGTTATATAATATGCCCTTTGATAATAACATCAAATCTAACTTAATTCCATATTATGGGGAACACAAAATAAGCCAACAGCAGAATGTGGTTTGAATGTGCTGAAGGTGAAAAAAGATGTAAAAAGCTGACAATGTCAATACGGGAACCAAGAGGAGGACCTGGCAACCCATCCTGCACCTGCACCTATACACACCTGTCCCCTGTGTCAAGCTCTGGCTCGTCTTTCTGGCTTCCTTTTTCATTTGCATTCTCTTCCGTGCGCTGCAGCTCAGAGTGGTGTCCTTTCTGGCGTGCTTTTTCAGTTCAGTGCTTCGTGTTTCAACCAAGCCCACCCCCCTGGCACGGTTGTAGGGGGCAGGGATGGAGAAGAACCTGTTTGACGATGACATGGCAGGGAGCTACAGACACCTGGCCGGCCTGAAGGGCAAGCAGAAGACTTTCTCCTTTTACTGCCTGTTGTCTCCCACTGGATAAAACAGCTGCTGTTGAACCGCTCACAAACAGCTCTACCACCGTACAACCAATTCCATCAATCAACACATCACTGCTTTGTGTGTGTGTGTGTGCTTGAGCGAGAGGTACACAAAGAGAGAAAGTTTGTGTGTGTCGGTGTTGTACGTTGTCAAACAACAACTGAGAATTGTGTGGAAAAACTATGCAGAGGACTTAATTGGGTACATTGAAATGTTTCTGTCATTGAAGTTGAAAAGCAAGGAGCAGAGCTCTAGCCAGGTGAACTGGCTTGGCTGTCTCACAAGTTCTGTATCTCTGTTCCCATCACCAACGTTAGTCCCGATAATGTAGTGGAATGCAGTACCATTATTAGTAGCGTTATCTGCATCAGATCAGGATGTCACGGTTTGATCATACTGTAGTCTGAAAGGTTTTAAGTTGGCAGAAGCTCCACACCAATCAAATCACACGCTGACTAGACTGACCTGGCTGTGGGAGCAGCGGAACAATGTCGCACACCTAGGTGTTATTCAGCAACTTCCCATGTGGGGTAAAAGGCACCAAATTGACCCAAGGTCAGAGCCTAGACGCAACGTCCTCCAACTTCAGCATACAGTCAAACATCTCAGATTTAAGTCAGACACAACAGCCTGCCTCCTCGTTTCAACCCCCCAACTCTCGCCCGTACGCGCACGCCGAGTTTAGGCCCTGCGTGAAACGTTGGAAGTTCCATATTCACGTCGTCTGACATATTGAATAATGGAAAGTTGCTTGTGGGCAGACCCAGTGACATACGCACACACACGCTCACACACGCGCTCACACACGCGCTCACACACACAACTTGGTCAGCACAGATGAGTTCTGGGAAAACAAGCAGCTGTAGGAGTAAGAACGGACCATAAGGCTCGACCGCTTGCCAAATTTCAGCATCTATTATGGATTGCCTGAGAAGCACAGTCCTCTGCGACCGGGGGCATGTTCCTGAATCACATGCAACCATACATTTGCATACTTCACCCAGACACCAGCCCATTTTTGAACGGAAGAATGCTTTTTATTGAAATTCATTTCAAATTGTGTAGTTTTAGAAAAGAAAATCGCTGGCAAGAAATGTTTATTCCAATGTAATTGCAATGTTATATTGTGCTGGGTCAATGAGTGGCCAATCACAAATAAATGAAAGGACATAAACCCTGATTAAATAGGACCATAATAATCATAATGAATCACTTATTATTTGGAGTGGAACACATTGAATGTAACAATCATGGATCAATCCATGGATTCATGATACTACTGGAAAAATCATGTGCATTTCACACTAGAACTACAGCAAAGCTTAAAGTGGGAATCAGCAGTTATAAGAAACAATAACCAATCACATGCCAAGTAAAAGCCAAGTGACAGGGCCAGAGAAATGAACAACCTGACATGAGTCAGAGAAATGAACAACCTGACATGAGTCAGAGAAAATGAACAACCTGACATGAGTCAGAGAAATGAACAACCTGACATGAGTCAGAGAAATGAACAACCTGACATGAGTCAGAGAAATGAACAACCTGACATGAGTCAGAGAAAATGAACAACCTGACATGAGTCAGAGAAATGAACAACCTGACATGAGTCAGAGAAATGAACAACCTGACATGAGTCAGAGAAAATGAACAACCTGACATGAGTCAGAGAAAATGAACAACCTGACATGAGTCAGAGAAATGAACAACCTGACATGAGTCAGAGAAATTAACAACCTGACATGAGTCAGAGAAATGAACAACCTGACATGAGTCAGAGAAATGAACAACCTGACATGAGTCAGAGAAATGAACAACCTGACATGAGTCAGAGAAATGAACAACCTGACATGAGTCAGAGAAATGAACAACCTGACATGAGTCAGAGAAATGAACAACCTGACATGAGTCAGAGAAAATGAACAACCTGACATGAGTCAGAGAAAATGAACAACCTGACATGAGTCAGAGAAATGAACAACCTGACATGAGTCAGAGAAATGAACAACCTGACATGAGTCAGAGAAAATGAACAACCTGACATGAGTCAGAGAAAATGAACAACCTGACATGAGTCAGAGAAATGAACAACCTGACATGAGTCAGAGAAATGAACAACCTGACATGAGTCAGAGAAAATGAACAACCTGACATGAGTCAGAGAAATGAACAACCTGACATGAGTCAGAGAAATGAACAACCTGACATGAGTCAGAGAAAATGAACAACCTGACATGAGTCAGAGAAAATGAACAACCTGACATGAGTCAGAGAAATGAACAACCTGACATGAGTCAGAGAAATGAACAACCTGACATAAGTCAGAGAAATGAACAACCTGACATGAGTCAGAGAAATGAACAACCTGACATGAGTCAGAGAAATGAACAACCTGACATGAGTCAGAGAAAATGAACAACCTGACATGAGTCAGAGAAAATGAACAACCTGACATGAGTCAGAGAAATGAACAACCTGACATGAGTCAGAGAAATGAACAACCTGACATGAGTCAGAGAAAATGAACAACCTGACATGAGTCAGAGAAAATGAACAACCTGACATGAGTCAGAGAAATGAACAACCTGACATGAGTCAGAGAAATGAACAACCTGACATGAGTCAGAGAAAATGAACAACCTGACATGAGTCAGAGAAATGAACAACCTGACATGAGTCAGAGAAATGAACAACCTGACATGAGTCAGAGAAAATGAACAACCTGACATGAGTCAGAGAAAATGAACAACCTGACATGAGTCAGAGAAATGAACAACCTGACATGAGTCAGAGAAATGAACAACCTGACATAAGTCAGAGAAATGAACAACCTGACATGAGTCAGAGAAATGAACAACCTGACATGAGTCAGAGAAAATGAACAACCTGACATGAGTCAGGGTGTTCTGAGTTTCTGAAGCAAGGACTGACCATGATATCAACATTATAGTTTGAATCACGTTTTGACACTGTTGTGTTTTAAAATTGTGGTTTTCAAATACTGGAGTAAAACAAGTTATTTGGGTTTCTGATCGGCTAAACCAGTTCAACTAATCTATACATGAATTTATTCATAAGTACATTTTTCTAAATTCAATAGACACAATACAAAGACCTTCGGACAAAAACCAAACCCTTTAGGCATTACTACCAACCAGACACTCCAGATTCAAGGCATATTTCTGAATAGTACAGTGAGTGTTTCTGGGGTTTGGGTCATCATTTTGGTGGATGACTCTGTGGCAGGTACCATTACCACACAGCAGTCAACTGTCTTGTAAATTACAAGGCCTGGGTAATAAAACCAGATTTGTACATCACCAGGAGTGGAGTCTGTGTCTGTCTTGTAAATTTAATTAAACAGCAGGTGCAAAATCAGGTCATATGGCTTTGATGTGTCCCATGTGAGAATGACAAGCAGACAAAGATTCTAATATGGGCAGCATTTACATATTTTTGCATGCGCACTCTTGTATGAGGGGAGCTGCTACCACCTTGTAGAGTATTATTTTCACGCAAATCAAAAGAGGATTCAAATTAACTGTCACCTTTACTTTCAATAGATCGACACCTAAATAAACAGTTAAGCTCTTCAAGAACAACCCATGCTCGCTTAACTTGGCGTAAGCGTGCTTAATTACCAACAGCTCGCCGAGACGAGATGATTTAAACTGGGTCGTGTAGCAATGTGTCTGCCAGCTACAACCGCAACGGTGACAAAATACCTGTAAAACACTAGTTCCAGCCCATTACTGTCAGGCCTTAATATAAACTTCCTTCAGGGGAGGAAATTATGTGCAGTGAAGCTAGAAATCATCCTTTTATGGACGCATGACCTGTGACACCGTTTGCCAGCCGTCTCCGTGGCTGAAGACCTCCATCGTTTGGAGTTGACTGGAGGAAAGTGTCAGCAGTCTGACCTGACGGCAACACCTTTGCTTGTTGTTGGGAGGAAGTGGTTGATAATTACCACCTAGGATGTAGCCATCTGTGCCACCCTTTCACGGCCTGTTAAACTTGCTTTTCAAAAAGTTTCCCCGTGACAGAGGGCACACTCCAGCATTATTAAAGCCAGAGTTAAGAACCTGGTATAACCGTTAGTCACTGTTTTGCATTTAACATAGGCTGTGAGAAATGTGGAACTGCTAAGGATGAAGCAGCAACGATAGACCTTTTTTTGTAGGAACCTAAATGCGTTTCAACATTACATGTAAGTCTCCAAATGCAGACAGACTGTCACCATGACATGACCGCCAGCGTTCACGATGGAAGTTGTTTTTTGATTTTTCTCGCGCACATTGCCATTAGTTTGACATCAACTTCATTCAACAGAGACAGTAGTATCGCAGCCTTGTCAATTGCATCTGAGGCTTTTCCTTAACCTTCAGAGACACCTGTGTTGTTGCAATGGAGGTGCCAGCTATTAACAACACACTTACCGCATGACTGTTGATCTGTCAGTCAACTTGGCAGTGTTTATGGGGAAGGCTTTGTTGTCACAGGTATTTTACATGTTTTGTAGAGTTTTTAATAAGAAATGCCAAGCAAAATCCACACAAAACTTGAGGGGACAGGTGTGTGTCTGGGAGCGATGAGATCTGTGGGGTTTTGATTACTGCCACATCCAATCACAGTGATCCCATCAGAGAGTAATGGAGACACATGACAGGCTGAGACAATCTATGGACTGCTGTGGCATCGAGTCAGCCAATATTTTCCAAGGTGTTCACCAAAAACCTAAAATACTGCCTGTGGCTATGCATCTAGTTTTATGGGAACCCACCCCCGCCATTGGCTTAAATGTCCTGGTATGTGGTATTCATGATGCCATTCATCTCCATAGTATTTTAGGTACCCGTATATAAAAAAACATTGCATTCAGCAATCACTGTTCATAGATGTTGCATTACATGTCTTTCAGTACGAGAGATCTTCTGGGTGTTTGAGACAAATCTGAATTGAAGAGATGCAGGTAGCTGCCACATCTTCCTCCAAGACTTTCGGTTGCTGGTGATTTGCACTAACTGCTAAGCTAACAGCTATAAAAAAATAAAAAAATTGCACATTCAATCCCATGGTATATCAAATCAGTGCCATGTTGGAAATGTTGGATCATGGTGAGATGCATTATAAACCCAAGTGGTGTCTCAGGCGCTGTGTTCAAGTGTGTCTGAGGCGCTGTGTTCAAGGTGTGTCTGAGGCGCTGTGTTCAAGGTGTGTCTGAGGCGCTGTGTTCAAGGTGTGTCTGAGGTGCTGTGTTCAAGGTGTGTCTGAGGCGCTGTGTTCAATGTGGGGGAATGAAAAGGCAGAATGTCAGCCTAAAAGAGATGCTGGCACAATGGAAGAGACCAAGGTGGTGAACCCCCTAGACACAGCCCCTGGTTTTACTCTGCTGTAGTACTGCGCCAGGGGGCTAGGCCCAGTCTGTCTGAAGTTACAGTTGTTTACGTTACATTTATGTGATGGGCAACACTGATATATGCTGGGCTATGATTTCATATCTGTCTCTCTTTTTGGAGTTCTGTTGAACCGTCAGATGACCTGAGCTCACTGTCCGAAAAAGACAGGCATATTTTTTTAAGTTGCCTTGTTGTGTCACACAGAACAACTCCTCACCAAAACTATTTATAGATTCTACAAATTCTCCAAGAATATGTTTGTTATTCAAAAGCTAATTTCCTGAAATAAAAAAATGTCCCACGAAGCTGAGAACAATGGCCTGGCCTACACATTCAGCATTTTAGATGTAGCAATAATAATAATAATTAATATTAGGGCAACAACATTTTCTGAGAATAGCCAATCAACAAAATTACACGTCATATTTTTGGATGTTTTACTGCCATCCATGGCCTATGGAATCATTTAAATTTCAGTAATTCAGGATGAAAACTACTTTGTAAAAGCAATTTGTGACAACTGCTTATGTAAAAAGGGCTTTATAAATAAATTTGATTGAGTTTTATTGATTGGCCTGTGTTTTCTACAGACTACCCACCTGGTCGTTGTTTGAAATTGTTCTTAGTGGGTTTTTTCATTTATATTAATTATTCTATTGCACAGCATTTGTGCACCCATAACTCAAAGTATATGAATGTAGGCTGCAGTTGAATAAAAATGCAAACTTGTGAAAATCAATAAGATGCATTCATTCTGCAAACCAACCTGATGTGATTTGAAGTTTTCTATTTTTCCCAGATTTAACAGAAATCTGCACTGTAACATTCCTGAATACAAGTAGGAGATTCACAATCAGTGTATTTGGACATTTCAGGGAAGTTAACTTAAATTTACCTTAATCCCTGATGTCCCATTAATACGTTCATAAAGTAGGCCAGCCGGTGTAATGTCCTAAAATACAAAACTCAACAAAGCACTCGTGTGATAATTTAACACTAAATGTTGATTTGTAACTGGAGCTTTTGCAACGCATGTCAATAAGAACCAGACCGTAACCTCCATCACACAAAATCCCTTTATATCTCTTCATGTCGCTACATTTAAAAATAATCAATCTTCAGTGGAATCAAACTAAGTCTCAGAAAGGTTGTTAGCAGAGCGCCTTGGCAACATCCATCTGAAACATGTCAATGCATCTGCATGCGCCTCCGTTTGCTAACAAGAAATTCCTCTGGCTGGCTGAGGTCTGAGGAGGCATCAGGACAGACAAAAACAGGGCTGCTTTCCCCTAAAGCACAGCACATCTCCACAGAGACCGGCTGACATGTCAGGAACAGCCCAGAAGACTCAGGTGAATGACTGCAGGCACTCAGAGATGGCCAGGACAGAGCACTGTGCGTAGGAACACCCCCACGCAGAGGAGACGTGTCAACACCATTGATACTTGTTTCATAACAGCGTCTTCTGGAGGTCACGGATGCCCTACCTTTTGTGTTTTGACATTTAGGAGTTCCATGTTTGGTAGGAAGACGGTTGAACTATATAAGGTTGTGGTGGTTATTTAGGTTATCTGACATCTGAAAAAGCAATTACTATCCATCCGATCAATACCTGACCTAGTATGTGGTCATGGTAGGAAAAGGTCCCAGTTCCTGTCAGAATACTCAAAGGAATTACTAGCTCATTTCACCAATGCCTTGCAGCACAGGAGAAAATGCCTTTGGCTAAATGTCAGCCCCAGAATTGACTGAATTGCCTATATTGTTTGTGACCATTTGCAGAAATTTCGTCAAGGGCGCAAGAAGACCTTTGGAAAACCACAAATAAGTGCATCCTTTGTTGGTCACAGGCCATCAAGTGTTTTCTTCTTCTTCGGCTAATTTCACAGCGAGACAGGACCAAGGCCATGCTGAACCACAGGAAGTTAATAGGTGTCATGGGTGGCGTGGACAAAGAGCTGCACTGTAGCATGCTGGGAGTAAACTTATCAACATGCCATCTGATGTCCTGCACAATAGCCTCTGGTCAAAGCTTGAGTCACATCACCCACCCCACATTATTAACCTTTGACCTTTAGGGGCAGCCCCTGATGGCAACCTGTGCTGACTCTATTGCTCTGTGTGGGAAACAGACGAACCCTGCAGACATGTGAAGGCCATGTATGTCTCCCCTGACCTCAGAATAATCAACACCATCCATAACAATCCAGTGTGTAGCTAGGTTACAGGCGGTTGAAGCACTGAGGAATAAAGTGTGGTAAACATTGTGTGCTGTCATGCAGAATGAGAAATATCAGCTCTACACGTTGCTTAACTATTTGAAACACATATGCAATAAGGCACGAGGGGGTTGGGTACCAAGGCAAACCCCAGATACACTATTACTGTTATAAACCAGTCACCAACACAAACAGAGCAGTAAAAAGTGATGTCACACCTATCAGCCAATCAGCATTCAGACAACCTTGTTTATAACACTCAATAGACGAGTCCTCACTAGTGGACATGATGCTGTTTAGAAGGTTGTACTATGGAACAGCCTTTGGTGAGTTCACGACAGGGTGAGGCGGTGGTCTTCATGTTCTCTGTGTTTTCGATGACGGCACTTTAGTTCCCTCTCCTGGCAAACTGATCCACTGCATTAACCTACTCAAGTCAAGGCCCAAAAAGATCCAAGCACAGAAGAAACACTAAACTGCTAAGTATACATTATGTACCAATTTGGATAACATTGTAAAACGTATGAAGAGCTGTGAGACCAACATAACATTTATATTCAGGCAGACAAAAACATAAATTTCACTGGGTTAGTGAACAAGTAAAATGTAGCTACCTTTCTAGACAATGCTATGATATCTGATATTCATTTTTATATACATTTCTTGCTCTGAATGTAATCTGCTGTAGGAGGTGGTGAGAACAAAATAGAAGCAGCATATTTAATGACGTTCAGTAGCAAGTTTAAGTGCTAATGATATTAAAAGACATGCTGAACAAAACAGGGAGGACAAAAATATCCACTTTAATTCAATGTAATTCAATTCAAATTAAGAAAATTAAGAAAAATAAGAACCAAATGTAGTTTATCACAGACACCTTTAAAAGTGAGAACATTTCAGTAATTGCTGGCAAACTGATGAAGTCATGTTTAGCTTATTTGAAGAAATTATGAACTTCATCAGTGAGACTGATGAACACACATTACCTGACCATGGGTCTGAGTATACACGGACATCTGTCAATATTAATGTGACATCGTTATCTCAAACACACGGTAACTCAGAACCACAACTGCTTGCAGTTCACTTGCGAAATTATCCAAGCAAAGCTGTGCTCTCAGTGTTCTCTGGGACCAGCTCAGTCCACACCAGCTCGGTCCAGACCGGCTCGGTCCACACTGGCTCGGCAGCACCTGGAGCCTATTTTAAACCATCAAATCGCTTTGAAACATTTTATGGGCTATCCATCATGTCGCCACTTGGAGAAAAGGAGGAATTCCAAAAGCATACCATCACCGGTTCAGTCCAGTCCTCACATAAGCAAGACTCCAGCTGCCACCACCTAGCAGCTTATTACAAACCACAGAGACAGGAGGAGGACCTCAGACTGGACAGGCATGGTCCACAGATGTAGAGCAGACAGTACACAGCTACTACATGGCTAGCATATTACATTTCAGAAATGTATTTGATGTGCATGAGCAGGGTCTATTTGGGAAAAATGACCACCTGCCTTAAACAAACGATGACCTCATAAACCCGCATATTTACACAAGCAGAGAGCCACTCTAGAGACAAAACAACAACTGGCAGGCGTGTAACATTTCACAGAAAGAAAACCTGGACAACACAAGAAAGAAGTGTTTACCCTAAAGACTGAAGTACAGGCATGAGGAGGGACTTGGCAAAGCAACGTGGGTAAACCTTGGCCTGAGGCGGTCCACACGTGTGATGTCAGGACTTTGTGTACCATCCAGGACAGGTGTATGGACCGGGTTCTGGCTTCCCCTCCTCGTTTCACTCGCTCCAGATAACCCATCAAACCCTGTCGCCATGGCGCCCACAGATGGCGCTTCCTGCGGCCGGGCTCTGTGATTGGTGGAGGCTTTCCAAACAGCACGCAGCTGCCCGGGGATGATATATCACTGGGTTGTTATTTGGCATTTGCACTTTCATTTCAGGCTTGTCTGCCTGACGATCCCAAAGCCACATCTGGCAGGAAATAGAAGCACAGTGATTAAACAAAAGGCTGAAAAGCAGGTGCTGGTTTGACTGGGCCACAGAACAACGTGGAAGGACCAGTGGAAGTTGCTCAGGGAAGGCTTTTCAATAGTTTTAGGTCGCACTATATCAGCTTGTTGTATGTTTGAATTATTAGAAGCCTTATACACTTTAAGGTATGCAAGAATATCTTGGGAGAATGACTGGATTGCATGGGGTACCACACAGACATATGCAATTTGTAATAATTTGTAAAGTTTTTGATACATAAAAACTATTTGGGAAATGATATCCAATAACTAATGTTGACTATTCCAATTCTAAGTACAAAGAAAAGTAAAGCAAGAGGTCAGCTATACTGAGAAATATGGAATAGTATATACAGTGGATATAAAAAGTCTTCACACCCCTGTTAAAATGTCAGGTTCTTGTGATGTAAAAAAAATGAGACAAAGATAAATCATGCCTGAACTTTTTCCACCTTTAATTTGACCTATAACATGAGCAATTCAATTGAAAAACCAACAGAAATTTTGGAGGAAAAAATAAATAAATAATAATACTCACAATAATCTGGTTGCATAAGTATGCACACACTTAAAGTAATACATTGTTGAAGCACCATTTGATTTTATTACAGTACTCAGGGTACTCCTACCCAGTACTTGGGTAGGAGTGTATTAGCATGGCACATCTTGACGTGGCAATATTTGCCCACTCTTCTTTGCAAAAGCGCTCCAAATCTATCAGTTTGCGAGGACATGCGCACAGCCCTCTTCAGATCACCCCACAGATGTTCAATTGGATTCAGGTCTGGGCTCTGGCTGGGCCATTCCAAAATGTTAATATTCTTCTGCTGAAGCCATGCTTTTGTGGATTTGGATGTGTGCTTAGGGTTGTTGTCGTACTGAAAGGTGAACTTACTCATTATCTTTCTAATGAACACCTGAAGGTTCTGTGCCAAAATTGCCTGGTATTTGGAACTGTATATAATTCCCTCCACCCTGGTTCCAGCTGAAGAAAAACAGCCCCAAAGCATGATGCTGCCACCACCATGCTTCTCTATGGATATGGTGTTCTTTGGGTGATGTGCAGGTTTATTTTTGTGCCAAACATACCTTTTGGAATTATGGCCAAAAAGTTCAACATTGGTTTCATCAGACCAAAATAAAATTACCATGTGCTTTTGGGGGACTTGATGTTTGTTTTTGCAAAATTCAGCCGGGCTTGGATGTTTTTCTTTGTAAGAAAAGGCTTCCTTCTTGCCACCCTACCCCATAGTCCATTCATATGAAGAATATGGGAGATTGTTGTCACATGTAGCACACAGCCAGTACTTGCTAGAATTTCAGTTCCTTTAATGTTGCTGTAGGCCTCTTGGAAGCCTCCCTGACCAGTTTTCTTCTCTTCTTTTAATCAATTTTGGAGGGACGTCCAATTCTTGGTAATGTCTCTGTTGTGCCATATTTTCTCCACTTGATGATGACTGTCCTCACTATGTTCCATGGTAAATATAATGCTTTGGAAATTATTTTGTACCCTTCTACTGACTTAAATCTTTTAACAATAAGATCCCTCTGATGCTTTGGAAGCTCTTTGCGGACCATGGCTTTTGCTCTGAGATGCAACTAAGAAAATGTCAGGAAAATCCTACTAGAACAGCTGAACTTTATTTGTGATTAATCAGAGTCACTTTAAATGATGGCAGGTGTGTAATGACTTCTATTTAACATGAGTTTGAATATGATTGGTTAATTCTGAACACAGCCACATCCCCAGTTATAAGAGGGTGTGCACACTTATGCAAACAGGTTATTATTAAGGTTTTTATTTTTTATTTTTCCCCCTCGAAGATTTCAGTTTGTTTTTCAATTGAATTGTCCACATTATAGGTCACATTAAAAGTGGAAAAAGTTCTGACATGATTTATCTTTGTCTCATTCTTTAACATCATAGAATCCTGGCATTTTAACAGTGCTGTGTAGACATTTTATATCCATTGTAGTAAAACTTGTGTAAATGTCTGATATGCACACTTTTAAAAACATATTGTATATATACCCAGGATGCACAGTAACATTAGAGCAATATAATTACTGATTAATATTACTACAAGAGCCAATGTTGTTGAGCCGGTCTCTCTTTAAATAAGACTAGCAGTTGGAGAGATGTTGTTTACTTACTCGCAGTCCATTTGCACATCTCTATTCAGTGACATTTACATGCTGTAAGCACTGAGTGGAATTACAATATCAACAGATAAACACAATACCGTCTTACAACACAAGAGGGCATACTTCTACATCTTACGTTCTTGGAACCATCAAACGATGCTGTGAGAATTGTGTGGCCTCTTTCGGAACATGTTGACCAGAGGCTTTGATTGCTCTATTCACAGGTCCACACCATATTTACTGAAACCAACATCTGAGCCGGCACAGAACGATCCAAGTCAATTCGGAATCAGGAATACGGTTGTCGCATTTATGTCCAGAAGCGAATCATGAAGAAACAACCCAATTTATTCCATGTCACAGTGTTAGTGGAACAGTAAATACATGGGAGAGAAAAGCATTGCTGTGTTTATCCAAGGCTGTCCACACATTGGCCATTCACATAGTTACATAGTTTGAACAGGCGGAGATATTAATCGTTCCCTTCCAAAGTTAACACAAATACAGAGTCATTACCGTTAGCTCACCGGCATTCAGGCCAACAAAAAGAGTGCAACTAAGAAACTATTGTACATATAATCAGGACTAAAAGATTTGTGGACACAATGTCAGTTCTTAAAATTATGAGTCATAACAGATCAATAATAGAAACAAAAGGAACATCATATTTTAACAGAAGAACATTATTCAAAATGAAAATTAACCTCAGTAGACAAGGACAAAGACCTAAATAAGTTCAAGGCTTAGAAGATGTGTATTCGATAGATCTCAACTTGAGATCCAAGAAACATGATGGAATATGGTTGACTCTCTGTAGAACAACAGGGAATGAAAGCAGATGATAAAACTAATGACTGAAGAGCCCAGAGTCTGAAAAGTAGATCTCGCATAAACAGATGAATAAAGACCACAGGCAAAAATCTGTCAAGCACCACATCACAACTACTCAATATTGTCCTCTGCTCAACAACCACTTAACCAAAATTATGCTCATACTGACTTCTCGTCTGTTACATTCCAAACACTTTCAAAAGCCAGCTTTCAGCAGTCTGTCTTCAAGCCTTGGAAAACATTTCTTACAATTCCAAACCCTGAAATACTTCAATAAAGACTATTAAAGTGCCTGTGGTTACTTCAAACATTTTACAGTCATACTGTAAAGTGGCCTATTTGGAGAAAGCTCCACCATTCAACATGGGACATAACGTTTCTGTTTTTACTTTACACGATCTGGAATGCTTCAAACTATCCACTTACTCTACACCACTGAATTCTCTGTTGCCAGACTTGGTGTAACTGTCATAGAGAGATACGGTCGGCTCAGCAAATCCACATGGGCTGCGCTGACAGAAAGACCAACCCTGATCTTACTTTCACTAATTTAATCTTTTGATCAATCAGATCAGCTCAGAAAATTCTTATGTTTAAATACCCACAGTGACTCATCAAAAGACCAATTTGTTGGAAAAGATCAGAATTGGGCTACCTCTAAATGCAGCTGAGCTCTTTAGATTTCTTTCTGCCAGAAGAAGAATGTAATAAAGGCTAATTAATGCATAAAGGGTCAGCAAAAAATGATGAGCCCACAGGCAAGGTACTCAAACATTAAGGCTAAATTGATTGTGCTGGCTACCATCAGGCAAAGTAATAGACAATGCTAGCTCTAGTTTATTAACAGCCCCCCAAATTCAACGCTACATGGAGTCCCTTATGGAACAGGAAAAAACCTTGGGCACTTCAGAGAACAAACTCAAAATATCTTGCCGAAGTGGTTCATTGATAAACTGAAATACAAGGATTAATTTCTTGAGGTTCACTGCAATCTTTGAAGACAAAGCTGTTTAATTGCCACTTTTTCGTTCCCTAGCTAAGGGGCTGGAGAAACTGAACCACTGAAATTCATAGAGCTCTAGATACAAGAAGTGGACAGTATCTATGTCAAAAATATTGTTTTAGCTGTGTCCAGGCTATGCAATCAAGTATGTGTTACAAACAAAGGAGTAAAACGGGCTGTATTTCACACAGTGTGAATCCTGAACGCGTAATGGTGGAAAGCAACGCTTTATGAGACAGTATACAAGGGGTATGACACCACATCATTTTCTACTGCGCTAACTGTGTTAGCAAACGGTTTATAAGGCCAATAAGGGATCTCAGGGGTGTGGAATACAGCCAATATACCATGGCTAAGCTCTGTGCCCAGGCTCTCCACCATGGTTCATCCACAAAATCAGCCATGGTATATTGGCCATATACCACAGCCCCCCATGCCTCATTGCTCAACTATACAGTATATATGTTTATATAGGTTTCTGATGGCATTAGACATTTAAACAAGGTCCAAAATATTGTTGCAAAAATCACGTTGTCCCTTTAAATGTTTCAGAATGACAAATGGTGTAGCTACATAACCCCTTTACTACAGCCCCGTGCACATATCCCGCTCGCTAGCGCTATGAAGAGGCACGATCCCATTCATTTCCAACCAGAGTCACAGAATTGGGGCGATAGTGGGCAGAGCTAATCTCAGAGATGAAATCTCCCAGCGGCAGCTACACTATAGAGTAGAGAAATGTTCAACTTGATGCTAATTTCCAGCGAGCGGCCAGTGGCGGAGTTCGGCTACTTCGAATGAAAGGGCAGACGTTCTCTGCATCTTGATGTTCCTTCTCTTTTCTACTCGCTAGCTTAAGAAATGGCAAGAAACATATTATTTCAGTGTCCGGTTTCCCCATTATCTATGATGCGTCTCCGGCTTTATAAAGAGATATAATTCTAAAAATGGATGCATGGAAGGTTTCAGAGATCGTTGGGATCATGGGTGAGTGATACATGCATAACGGAAAAAAAAGTAAATTGCTATTTGAACATAGACAAATCATTGATTTGGCATTGTGTTGATACTTTAAAAAATATATATTGGCGGAGTCACGCAAATAATAAATACGTATCAGTAATTGCGGAGACTGTTGTGTCCCCAATATTGGTCGACTTGTTGCTAGCATAAATTTGGAAGACGCCCCGCCCGATCGAGGCAGTATGCACACAAGGGAGGGCTATGAGACAGCTCACCAGAGATTGAGCGATTTGCGAGTTCAGTGAGTGGGCAGTGTGCACGCAGCATACAAGGTATGATTAAACATCATAATGAAACATAATATGATCCCTGACCATCCAATCCCACCATCCTTTACTGAAACACGGGCCGTGAACGATCTACTAGACCACTCTATATAAATACAGACTATTAGCAAGACCTAGAAAGATTACAAACTTGCATAGATACAGTGATGTGTAGAGCAGCTTCTGGATCAGTCCTAAACAGCCCAGTGAAGTACTTGACATTTTGATATCCCTGCAAATAAAGGTTGCAATGGCTGTCAGTAGTGGGAAGTGAAAACCTGCTCCCAACCAAAACATGGACAGCCACACCACTGACATGGGTAACATCACCACTGGTTCAGGGAACAACAATGTCTTTACAGGATGTTAGTTTGATCTAGTTTTTGTCTAGGATATAGCGTATATAAGCAACGTCAATGCAATATGGATGATATGAAGACATCTTTGTATCGGAGATATTCATCTCCTACCTGGTCAACCTGAAAATAAACAGGTTGTAATGACTGATTGTGTTGCATAAAACAAATGAATTCCTTAAATGTGCTTTCAATTGGACAACATTGGATAATGGACCTATTTAGCAAATTGTCCTCTGAATACTTTCTTATTTAAGGCCATTTGTTTCCATTTGGCTAAGCATTATTCTAATTTGTGTTTAACCCTGTGAGACCCAGAGTTGTATTTTACTGTTTCCTAAAGTGCATCCTGTATACAGTAGGTTCTGAATTAAATCATAATGACCAAAACTGCAACCAGATCTAAATAAATCTCTTAGTAGAATCTCTTGTGTGTTGGATGCTAGTTTTGGCTAAACATCAAAAGACCAAACATTTTAGAATATTAGTTATCAAAAGTGGATTTTTGACCAAATAGAATGATTTGACTGTTCTTCTAATATAATGATTTGAATGTTCTTCCAATATAATGATTTGAATGTTCTTCTAATAGAATGATTTGACTGTTCAGAAGTGGGAAAACATCAAACAACCCTGTGATAAAACATAGGGTTATTTCCCTACAGACTTTGATCTTTGCTTGGGTCTGACAAGGTTAAACATTACATCTACATTCAAACATTTCTTTATACAACAACAACAACAAAAAAAGTTTCTTTTTTACCTTCACCATCTGTGTGGATTGGGAAAAGAAGCAGCCTAATTTAGGGCCTCATAGAAAATGGGCTGACCTAGGATCAGTTGTCTAACCTAAACCATTCAACAGGCTGACCTAGGATCAGTTGTGTCTAACCTCAACCATTCAACGGGCTGACTTAGGATCAGTTGTGTCTAACCTCAACCATTCAACAGGCTGACTTAGGATCACTTGTGTCTAACCTAAACCATTCAATGGGCTGACCTAGGATCAGTTGTGTCACTTTGTGAACACAAGGCCAATAGGATTCTTATTGGGCCACACAGGTGAGTGAACAAACACATTATGGTTGAAATCCATTCAGTAAAAGGAAAACATTGCTGCTATCTGGAGTGAAGGATTAGAAAATAAACTGATCTAAGGAAATGTGCTGTACAGGGGAGGGAGAACACCTCCTGCCTCCAGCCCCAACAACGGCAGTAAACACAAATCGTGTTTCATCCTGTGACCCCAGCTCCTTCCCGCTGGGCAACACACAGAGGAAGCAAAGCGTTGCATCAGGACAAACATAAACAAAAACAGGAAGTCAATTAAAGCGAGTTAAAGTGAAACGTGGTCTGTTAGCAGAGTCTCCACCTCTGATGCCTCAGACATCCCACCCTCCCATACCACAGATCACTTCAAGTCCCAACTCACATTATCCTCTTACCACAATGACATTTGACCCCTGAGCTCCTCCACCAGGCCAGGGGAGACAGGGTCAACTCATGACACTGTGTGGTGAGATGTGGCTGGACCAAGGCCACAGCCTGCTCTCAGCCCTGTTAATGAAGCAGCTCTTGGAAGGAGGAAACAGGGGAAAAAAAAGGATGAAAGGGAAAAGATGTCCAGTGGTGGGCGGGACTCTGGGAGGTTTTAGGTGGGCAAGGGGTCGTCATCCCCTTTGCTACATTTGCATTTGCAGCAGAGAACGAAGGGCGTGGCCAGGAGGAGGAAAGGGGAGGCCACCAGCAGGAGGAGGCCGAAGCCAGCGAAGATCCCCACCACCTGAAAGACAACAGGAGAGTGAGACTTGTGTTGCAAAAAAAATTTTGTGCCTATGTATACAGAATAGTTCCTCAAAACATTTTCTGTGCCTATGTATACAGAATAGTTCTCAAAACATGTCAATGAGCACGATATTTTGCTGAAAAACTGAGGAAATCTATATTTTGTGAAGCCACTCCAGAGTGGATAACAGCACTGACACACTTCCTGTAAAGCCTGACGAGGTCGGTACCCACTACCTCCATCTAGCACATTAAGATTCTTGATAGTCTTGGGTTTGCCCTCTTCAATTCAGACCACAGGTTTTCTAATGGATTCACGTCAGGAGACAGACAAGGCCATAGTTTCTGTGGACCTGTAACCATTTCTGTGACTTTTTCAGATCACGGCCATGTTGAAAAGTCTATCAATGACCAAGTCTCAATCTACTGGCAGAGGCGACCAGATTTTGAGCTAGAATATCCTGGCACATAGTGGAATTCATTGTGCAAGTGATCTTAACAAGTAGCAAAACAGCCCCAAAGCATCAATGACCCACAACTATGTTTTACTGTGGGTATCTGGTGCTTTTCCTGGTATTTTGTCCAGTGTGACTCACCTGACCACAACACACACCAAGTTCCTGTAACGACTGGCTGTCATTTGAGGACTGTGCTCTGTGAGGGCTTCTTTAAAACAACCCTCCTGTGACACGGTGGAGGCAAACAGTTGAATTTGGGACTTGATAATCCTTAACTTAAGAGACTAGACGGTGTCGTTCTGAAACTGTGATCCTTGGATTCTTCTTTGCCTCTCACACCATCTTCATCACTGTGTGTGGGGGCAATATGAACATCTGTCCTTTTCTTGGCTACTTTGTAACTGTTCCAGACTTCTGAACCTTTCTGACTGTTGCCCTGACTTTTCTTAGTGGCATGTTCACTGGTTTGGTATTTTTATATGCTTTACCTGATCTGTGTAGGTCAATGACCATCTGGCTGTTCGGCTGACAGCCATTTGGGTTTACCCATGGCGATGGAGGACAAGGGAATTTCTACGTGTACTCCGATCACCATTTTGTTAGGGAAGCAGTACCTCCATTTGCAATGAACGCTGGAATCTGTGATATTTTATGCAAAGATGAATAGAGGATGTTGATAGTACAGCTAAATTCTAGATTGTGTTGAAGAGACCTTAAAGAGGCCAAATGGTTCATTGCTTACATTTGTAATTAGCAGTAGGCTAGCTACGGTGAACATCTCCTTTAATAAAAACCCCTGTATGCGCTGAGCATTCCTTTAAACTTCGTGGGGCATGTCACCTCTCTATCCACACGGGGGCGACAGACACTGGGCCATTTTCTGCTACAAAATGGCATTTCAAACAGCCTTTGACATCCAAACGTTCCTTCATTAAACAACATAGTGCAGTTCAGCATGTTTCAGAACAAGAAAGTTATTCTGCTGACCACTCCAGAGCTGATAGATGTGTCTGGTTTAATTTGGATGGATATGGTCCTTTTAATACAGTTTTGGAGGTTTCTGTACCCAGACGAGAACCCTGTTCTGGGGCAGCAGGTAGCCCAGCAGTGAGACCCTCTGACCAGGAACCAAAAGGTTGAAGGACTGGGTCCGTAAGCCAGAACGCTGGTTTGTTCTTCCCTTCAAGCAAGACAGTAAACACCATTTGCTCTCCCAGGCTCTCAACTAGCCAGCCCCCACCCCCCACCAGTCTAATTCAAAAGGACCCTTGGTGGGACCCAGTGCCATAACTGACAAATATCCCCTTTCCTTAACCTTGAGTCGTACCGACAAAGCAACTGTATAGGCCGGTCCGTGAGCCCAGATACGGGGTGACCTTCATTCTTCTGAGGAGTCCCTGTTGCGTGAAATTGCCCAGCCAGCTCCAATCTCAGAATAGATCCAAAGATCAGATTGAAAGGCGAAGACAGATCCAACAGAGGTTGAGCTTTCATAAAGGCAGGATCTGCCATAACATATCACGCCCTTTACATAAAGACTATGAGTGCTGATCAGGTTAGCCTTTTAGATCATAACGGTGCTGAAATGGCCATGGGGGACCTGACCCGATATCAACACTCAGACAACTAAGAGCTCTGGGTCTTTTCTATGTATTCCTGAAGACACGAGGCTTGTCAGGGGAATCGGGGTGTTGGTTACGGGCTGTAACTATGTTCCAATGACTCAGCCTCCCCCGCTGGGAAGCAGATGTCTGTGTGTATGCTAGCAGTCCCAACACTCAGTTAAACACGGGATATGTGCTCCTGTACGAAGAGCTGTAGGAGAGAACACTACAGCTCAAACCACAAAACTACAGCTCAAACTACAAAACTACAGCTCAAACCACAAAACTACAGCTCAAACCACAAAACTACAGCTCAAACTACAAAACTACAGCTCAAACTACAAAACTACAGCTCAAACCACAAAACTACAGCTCAAACTACAAAACTACAGCTCAAACTATAAAACTACAGCTCAAACCACAAAACTACAGCTCAAACCACAAAACTACAGCTCAAACCACAAAACTACAGCTCAAACTACAAAACTACAGCTCAAACTACAAAACTACAGCTCAAACCACAAAACTACAGCTCAAACCACAAAACTACAGCTCAAACCACAAAACTACAGCTCAAACTATAAAAAGTGCATTAAATAAAACTATGTTTAACAAAATTCAAAGGTATATATACAGGTGCTGGTCATAAAATTATTATAATATCATCAAAAAGTTGATTTATTTCAGTAATTCCATTCAAAAAGTGAAACTGTATAATGTGTTCATTCATTCCGCACAGACTGAAGTCCAGTGTAAAGTTTCCACAGTCAGTGATGGCTTGGGGTGCAATGTCATCTGCTGGTGTTGGTCCACTGTGTTTTCTGAGGTCCAAGGTCAACGCAGCCGTCTACCAGGAAGTTTTAGAGCACTTCATGCTTCCTGCTGCTGAACAACTTTATGGCGATGCAGATTTCATTTTCCAACAGGACTTGGCACCTGCACACAGTGCCAAAGCTACCAGTACCTGGTTTAAGGACCATGGTATCCTTGTTCTCAATTGGCCAGCAAACTTGCCTGACCTTAACCCTATGGAAAATCTATGGGGTATTGTGAAGAGGAAGATGCGATACGCCAGACCCAACAATGCAGAAGAGCTGAAGGCCACTATCAGAGCAACCTGGGCTCTCATAACACCTGAGCAGTGCCACAGACTGATCGACTCCATGCCACGCCGCATTGCTGCAGTAATTCAGGCAAAAGGAGCCCCAACTAAGTATTGAGTGCTGTACATGCTCATACTTTTCATGTTCATACTTTTCATTTGGCCAATATTTCTAAAAATCATTTTTTTGTATTGGTCTTAAGTAATATTCAAATTTTCTGAGATACTGAATTTGGGATTTTCATTAGTTGTCAGTTATAATCATCACAATTAAAAGAAATAAACATTTGAAATATATCAGTCTGTGTGCAATGAATGAATATAAAATATAAGTTTCACTTTTTGAATGGAATTACTGAAATAAATAAACTTTTTGATGATATTACAATTTTATGACCAGCACCTGTATTGGGTTTAGTTTGTAATGCTTTAAGGGCAGCTGAGCCCAGATAACTACTGTAGGAAGTACACTACCAAAGAACACACTAACTACAGCCAGAAGTGACTGGAGAATGTGCACATACTATAAGGACACATATGACAGGAACAAACAGTAACCTGCAGCCTCCCAACAACACGTGACCAGGTCCAACTTGCAAATCAAAAAGACAAACATGCCAAGGATACGTACTTGTGTTCTGTGCCAGATGACAGAGGCTCTGGAATGGCCCAGTTTATTCCGACAGGGGCCTTTGTCATAGTGGATCAAAAGGAAGTCATCCTGTCTCACAAAAACACAAAATGACACATACAGAAAGGAGGTGGGGGGGGTGAGCATATCATTAGTGCTGTTGTTAGTACCCTGAGAGGACAGGCAGCTGCTGGGAGAATATTGCTTTTAAATGACCAGTGAGATCTAACGACCAGTTAGGATTAACCCAGGATACTGGACATCTAACTACCCTGGTCTGTGGTTAGGATTAACCCAGGATACTGGACATCTAACTACCCAGGTCTGTGGTTAGGATTTACCCAGGATACTGGACATCTAACTACCCAGGTCTGTGGTTAGGATTAACCCAGGATACTGGACATCTAACTACCCAGGTCTGTGGTTAGGATTTACCCAGGATACTGGACATCTAACTACCCAGGTCTGTGGTTAGGATTTACCCAGTATCCTGGGTAAATCCGTCTAGCCTTCTTCAATCACAGAAAGCCCCTCCATTTCAGCTCCTTTGTATCAAACATCCTAAATGAGTTTGGATTTGTAAATCCAGACGTCAATAGTCTTATCACACCTCATGCTTTCATGCCCTGATAACACCGTTAACACCAGACCTCAGAACAATCTAAACAATCTGATCCAACAGACTTCACACTCTAATAGGAAATAAAAATGTGCAAAGATAAGCAGGAATAAGTCCATATAGAAATGGAGTGGGGAAGTGTTTCAGAAAAACACTGGGACCAGAAAAGTACCAGCACAGTGTGTGTGTGTGAAAGAGACAGTTATCTACTCACAGAGGCGTGCGTGTGTGTGTGTGTGTGCGTGCGTGTGTGTGAAAGAGACGGTTATCTACTCACAGAGGCGTGCGTGTGTGTGTGTGTGTGAGAGACAGTTATCTACTCACAGAGGCGTTTGTGTGTTTTCTACTCACGTCTAGGGACTCCAGGCAGTACCAGCAGAAGGCGTGTTTGCAGTTCTTACACATCATCTGGGCACAGCCTTCATCCCTCTCGATGTACACCTTACACTTGGGACAGCGCTTGATAGGACCCTCTTCGTCATCACTCTTATAGAAGGAGCTAAAGGGACACAGAGGAGAAACGTGGAGATTTTAATGGCACTGTTAAGGAATGCAGCCAGTCTCTCATACAGCAGATTTTGACAGCAGGGTTGAATGGGCACGGCCACCCGGCCACCAGGCCACCAGGCCACCCGGCCACCAGGCCACCCGGCCACCAGGCCACCCGGCCACCCGGCCACCAGGCCACCCAGCCACCAGGCCAGCAGGCCACTAGGCCACCAGGTCACTTGGCCACCAGGCCACCAGGTCACAAGGCCACCCAACCACCCGGCTACAAGAAATAAAACAGCATTTCTATTAACACAAAATGAAAATAGAATGAGAAACCCAAAGTGCTTTTCTGTTGCATGCAGATTTTTTTGACTTATAAATGACTGAAGCATATCCATGGAAGAATAACACTTATTAATGCCTCAGAGGTGACCTGTGATTCCCCAACACAACCTCAACGAGGACCATGGTAAACAACACTGGTAAACAACGTTCATGTAAACAATGTAAAAATCTGAATTTTGTTAACATCGATATCAGGTCTTTCATACAGTTGAATTTAAGAGTAGTTACTTTTCTCCAGATCCTGCCTCAACATTTAGCCAAGACACAGATCGGGTGATCCCTTTGTTATTGTTCAAAACAAGAATCCTGTCTTTAAAAGGATGATCTTGCTACTCCTTTTCATTCGGACTGCGGCCGCTCTTTGAGGTCAGGCACAGATGTCAGTTGGAGTCTCAGAGGGGTGGAACAAGACCATTCCCTTCCAAAGACAATTCTCTGTCTATTGATCCCCTCTGGCCAAAGTGAATTAAGGCACACCTTTTCACGTCCTGCTTCATCCGATACCCTTACAGCCAATTTGCAACAAAACAGGACATTTGGATTCCAGCTTCCTCTCAGAAGTGTGGCTATGCCACTGTGATCTAGCCCAAACATCTCTGGGGCCTCAGTCTATTGAACAGAAAGGACAAGCAACATACTCCGTTAAGGGGGTTAATTAACAACTCATGATGTGATTACTGTAACTCAAAGCCCTCCCAACTTGGAATACTTCGATCCCATCACCCAGGAATTCACCAGTATCTCTCATCAATTGTTTTCTCCCCAGGCCGACACCAACCATGCAATACAGGAGTTCTAGATTGGAACTACAAACCCTCTACACGGAGGCTGCATTTGTCATTAGCGTGTACTTCAATAACAGGAATTTAAGGGAAGTGCTGCCCAAATTTCACCAACATATCTTCTATTCAACATGCTTTGCCACTGTTATACTTAGGATTTAAGGGCCTCCTCCGCTTCAGCAGGAAGCACCACTAGTAAGTACTGAGCTGGTCTGAGAAAAGAGAATCCATTTAGTGGGACATTTGGACTAGAGGGACAGGTACACGTTTTGACCAGATGGACAGGGACTCGTTATGACCAGATGGACAGGGACGCGTTTTGACCAGATGGACAGGGACTCGTTATGACCAGATGGACAGGGACGCGTTTTGACCAGATGGACAGGGACGCGTTTTGACCAGATGGACAGGGACGCGTCCACAATAAAGGTATTTTATCCTTGCATATACTGTGAAATGCATTCTCCTTGGAAATACTATAATGAAAGGGCATTTTCCTTGCATAAACTGTAAAAGGCTAAGCACTCATTTCTCACTTCCAGAGAAGCTAAGCACTCATTCCTCACAGCTCACTGGGGTTACATCCCAGTAGACATCTTGATTAGGACAGTCAAGCAGCTTAATCCTGACTGCTGGCGCTGATGGCATCTTCATTTTCAAACTAACTAGCAGGAGTGTTAAGACATGTCCCTTCCCTAGTCGCTTCACCAACCGTCTTCAAAATGTCCACCATTATTCCAAGACCCAAATATGACAAGGTTACTGAGCTAAAGTCACACTACTGGAACTCTGACTTGGGTCATCATGAAGAACTTTGAGACACTAGTCTAGGATCACATCAACTCCATCACCCCACCACCCACTTTAATGATCTCCCTCACCAACACAGAGCCCAGTCACACCAGCACCCAGGAAACACCAGCACCCAGGAAACACCAGCACCCAGGAAAAGCTCAGCCCATACTGCCCGCCCCGGATCAGTCCGTCAGGAATCTGGTAGAGCTGGACTCATTCTGGAACCACAGGGTGTTCATGATGAGTGGACCTCGGTTGGCGAGGGTCGCAAACAGAACTCGGGAGCGTCGTGACCAGCAGAGAGTTGAAAAGAAACGTCTACCAGCAGGATATCAACCAGCCTTTATGCCAGCCATTTTACCTGTAGCTTACATCACAATGGTTTGTCTTCAACTGGTAGCAAAGGCGTGATGGAGAGGAAGTGACAAAGAGTACCTGGTCTCTCCTGGCAGGAAGGCTGTGATGGGCAGGTTGTTCTCCTGGGGGGGGCAGGCTTCCCCTGGGTGCCAGTTTGCCCTGCAGACGGAGCAGAACTCCAGGTTGCACACGGCACACTGAACCAGCTGTGGTAGTGCCACCTCAGCCTCCTTCAACTGGCACACTGCCTGGCATGATGATGACGGGCACCAGGTTCGGCATGGGTCCAGAAGCACCTCTGTGGTGGGACAAAACCAGGGCCGGTATCACCAACAGTACCCACAGCTCACTTGTAGAGGCATGGTGACTGCTGCTGTGCTACGAGCGACACATCGAAATATGATGTCAACACGTTTATAGAACAGAAAGGCTTGTGTTTTCCCCGTATTCTTTCACTGCTACATGGTTTTCTAGCGTACTGTCGTTGTGTCAGGGAGATTGACAAACCAAACCTAGAATTTTCTTACATGGCACTCTGAAAAAGATTCAGAAGTACAAAAGTGACTGAGGAAAACACACAATCTCGTGTTGCTTTTTCCGTACGATCACAGTGTCTCAGCCCTTCAGTTGATGCTGTCAACCGTCGCAGCAAAACACTTCTACTTTTCCAATTCCATTTTCTACCAAACAAACAAAAAAAGCTGTCATTCACTCAATGTTTGGTCTGTTGCTACAAAACAAACCCAACATCTCGATGACTGTCAGCATTCTGGAATCAGCGATGCAGCAATGTTTTTTTCTTGACCCAATTAGTCTCTGCACTGTTTGACAGCATCTCATCTGTCAGCATGTGTTTAACCCGTGTTAGTCACCTCATCAGTCCGGATGTCTGTCACCTGACCTGGAACAGCTCATTTAAGAGCTGCTGGCTGACAGAGAGCTTCAGTTGCAGTGGGAGAAGCATGCAACACATGCGTTTTTTGCCCGCACACAGTAAGATAATTCAAGCATGAAAGTTTTGTTCTCCACTGTTTGGTTTGGCTCCCCTGAACTGCCCATCCTAAATTGGAGTGGGACTCCAAAGTCTGGTGCGGTTTAATCAAAATCGCAGCAACCTTTACCTTCTGTGCTGCTCTCAAAGAATGGTGTCAGAGCTCGGATGAACTCATTGGTTCATCTAATCTATGACTCGAGCCGGTTACCAAAAAACATTCTAATATTGAGGGTACCCTCTCCAGGTGTAACCCTGCCCCTGCATAGTCACCTCTTCCACAATCCCTGACATGCTCACGTGGAAGGTAACAGCTGGCTGTGGTCCACTTGTCCTCTTCCCTGAACCCTAGCAGAGACAGTTATCCAAGTGAGATGTCTCGTTCTGGGGCAACACACTACAGGCAAGAGTTGGATGTCTTGCTGTCTCTCTACCATCTCTGCTGCTCTGTGACTCTCTGGGTACAATATGACTGCTCTGTACTTGCGAGCAACACAGCATTCACTGTTTGGATCCATAATGAGGACATATGGAAAGGTTACAGACAGAATTCTGCTTGGCTAGCCCGGAACATTGACGAGATGGCTGAGTGCCATCATCCACTTATCTCCCAGCTTTTTAAAGGATTTTTACCCATTTCTGGGGATCTAATCTGGTCATGGTCACTATACTGTGCACGTGTGTGTGTGTGTGTGTGTGTGTGTGTGTGTATGTGTGTTTGTGTGTGTGTGTGTGTGTGTAAGGAGTAACCTTGAGGCAGATGCAGTACTGAGTGGGTGTGTCAAAGATTGTTCTGGAAACCTGTATCATTACACTGTCACAGTATAAGGACATGCTCGGCAGAGAATAAAACTCACTAACACTGGAAAGGCAGAGATGTTACACACATACACAACCACAGACAATGAATTCATAATGGAACCCTCAGACCAACAGGAAGACGCAGGAATCACACATTTAAAGACATTCTCTATCCTGGAAGAGTGCAAGCTAACATATAGGCCTACCACTGAAATGATAATCAATTTAAACTAATCAAGACGATACTTGATGATTCCAGTCACCAGTCCGCTAACCGCCCATGTAAAAATAACTTTACAAAATGGATTTCACTGACTTGATGGGTCACATCAGGTGAAACCTGAAGACCAGCCAGTCTGACACTGAGGAGATCCTTACCCCTCTCAAACTGCAGCTTCTGGTATCTCTGCATCATCTCTGTGGTCACCATGCACTCAATCTGCAGGACAAACCAAGGGAGAGAAGAGAAAAGGAAAACGAGTAAGATCATATGTTGGATGTACTGTTTGAATGTTAGTTGTTAAGTCGCGTTGTCGCACACTTTATATTCATTCAGTCCTTAGTATCGTTTTCCGTTCGTGTTTGGTTTGTTTGTTTGTTGTTCATTAAAACCCACGAACGTGATAAATGCCTGCGCCTGGTTCCCTTGCCAACACTACACCACAACTACAGCGTTAAATACACAGCCGATTTTGCAGATTTTCCCACTTACAAAGCATGTAGAAGTCTGTCATTTCTTATCATAGGTACTCTTCAAAATCCAGAAAAATCACATTGTATGATTTTTAAGTAATTAATTAGCATTTCATTGCATGACATAAGTATTTGATACATCAGAAAAGCAGAACCTAATATTTGGTACAAAAACCTTTGTTTGCGATTACAGAGATCAATCTGGTATCTGAAAACATCACATTCTGTAGCGGACCAAATAATCCCAGGAGCGCAACAGAAGCTTAACATTCACCCACTGCTCCCATTTCTGGCCAGTCTTTCCAGTAAACCACAGAACACAGCATGATGATTCATATATGACACAATTACCTCGCATCCTTGACATGGATCGGATTGAAGTACTGATTTTCAAAAGGTATTAGCATGTTCAGTTGGTGACGGATGAGAATTTCACAACTAATTTGTTTCTGCGATATAAATCTCAGGATCTGAGGAAGGTCTGTAGTCTAAGGATCAATTCCAAAACCCAAACTAAATGTCAGCATAACAAAAAACCTGTCAAGGTACTGTACACAGAAGGTTAATATACAGTCATTACTACACACAGAAGAAAATGACATCAGGGTTTGGAAGTGTTCAAGCTCAACATCCATTGATTCAGAGTCAAATGACATAGTAGTGGACTGACTAGTCTCTGACAGACCATATCCCAAGCCGGGGGGGGGGGGCATCAAGCAAACTGTCTGGTAACGGAGAGGAACAGTCCCTTCAGGCTGACCTCAATCAGGGAAGAATGGAGATGAGGCAGGGACCATCCACTCTGCATAGCAACACGTCTCCAGGGAAGGATGGAGATGAGGCAGGGTCCATCCACTCTGCATAGCAACACGTCTCCAGGGAAGGATGGAGATGAGGCAGGGTCCATCCACTCTGCATAGCAACACGTCTCCAGGGAAGAATGGAGATGAGGCAGGGACCATCCACTCTGCATAGCAACACGTCTCCAGGGAAGGATGGAGATGAGGCAGGGACCATCCACTCTGCATAGCAACACATCTCCAGGGAAGGATGGAGATGAGGCAGGGACCATCCACTCTGCATAGCAACACGTCTCCAGGGAAGAATGGAGATGAGGCAGGGACCATCACCTCTGCATAGCAACACGTCTCCAGGGAAGAATGGAGATGAGGCAGGGTCCATCCACTCTGCATAGCAACACGTCTCCAGGGAAGGATGGAGATGAGGCAGGGTCCATCCACTCTGCATAGCAACACGTCTCCAGGGAAGGATGGAGATGAGGCAGGGTCCATCCACTCTGCATAGCAACACGTCTCCAGGGAAGGATGGAGATGAGGCAGGGTCCATCCACTCTGCATAGCAACACGTCTCCAGGGAAGGATGGAGATGAGGCAGGGACCATCCACTCTGCATAGCAACACGTCTCCAGGGAAGGATGGAGATGAGGCAGGGACCATCCACTCTGCATAGCAACACGTCTCCAGGGAAGGATGGAGATGAGGCAGGGACCATCCACTCTGCATAGCAACACATCTCCAGGGAAGGATGGAGATGAGGCAGGGACCATCCACTCTGCATAGCTAGACGTCTCCAGTCAATCAGGCAGTGTAGTCAATCAGGTAGTCAATCAGGCCGTCTAGTCAATCAGGTAGTCAATCAGGCCGTCTAGTCAATCAGGCAGTCAATCAGGCTGCATAGCCAATCAGGCAGCCAATCAGGCTGCGTAGCCAATCAGGTAGTCAATCAGGCCGTCTAGTCAATCAGGCAGTCAATCAGGCTGCATAGTCAATCAGGCAGCCAATCAGGCTGCATAGTCAATCAGGCAGCCAATCAGGCTGTCAATGAGGCTGTGTAGTCAATCAGGCTGTGTAGTCCATCAGGCTGTGTAGTCCATCAGGCTGTGAGTCTCATCCATCCCACAGAGTTCCAGACCCTTGTAGAATCAATGCTAAAGTCCTGTAAAGCTACAGTATTTTCCATGTCTCTTATTTTGACTTTTGCCTTGTGTTAATAATAATTAAGACTTCAGTAGGGCTGAATCAGAGTTTTTGTAACCACCATCCTTCAGAGTATTACCCATGTTACATATTACTAGTGTCTAAGTCAGCATATTTATTTCTGTGATTTAAAAGGATCAATTCCTGCCCCTACTGTACTAACTGTGGAAACAAAGAAAACTGAGACCAGATTTTGCATGCTTATGTCATACTGAATATTGTGATTAGTTATATTAAATATATGCTATATGTACTGTATATTACATTTGCAATTGTTGTTTAAGAAAAGAGGCTGCATCTGAGCATATCGTGGACTGTGTAGACTAGTCTGTTTCAAGATTTATTCATAGACAATGTAATTTGAACCCATCTCCCACTTCCAGCTTTATAAATAGCACTTCAGTCTCCTATTAGGTCACAATCGTTTCTGCCTCTTAAGAGTAATGATGTCATCTCTGTAGGTGGATCTCTTCAAGAGGACCAGCAAGAGCAACACAGAGGTAAACACTTCATTCTCCGGATGGATTCTCCAATGTTTGGGCCACTGTGTTGTTTGGGGACAGGGACCCCAGTGCCAAACAGATGTCAGAGGCCACACACCTCCTTAAAGCTAGGAGAAGCATCCATGATGGGTCCAGAATACTGCAGCCTGACCCAAAGGAGGGAGGAGCCCCCGATGCACAGACAGGCCAACTGTGTGTAGGGGACAGCACTCTTAGATGTTTGCTGATGGTTTCCTCAGTGGAAGCATGAAGTATTACAGTGAAGACAGAGACCATGGAGCCCTGGGCTGGAGACAGAGACCATGGAGCCCTGGGCTGGAGACGGAGACCATGGAGCCCTGGGCTGGAGACAGAGACCTTGGAGCCCTGGGCTGGAGACAGAGACCTTGGAGCCCTGGGCTGGAGACAGAGACCATGGAGCCCTGGGCTGGAGACAGAGACCATGGAGCCCTGGGCTGGAGACAGAGACCTTGGAGCCCTGGGCTGGAGACAGAGACCATGGAGCCCTGGGCTGGAGACAGAGACCATGTAGTCCACATGGTAAACTGGCCTTAAGGTTTTCTTGACTAGCCCTGTGGACACCGGACAGGTCCAGGAGTGACTTCTTGGGCCCTGATTTTGACCTGAAGGAGTCTTGCCTGAAGCCTAACACGGACCTCAGCACTAGCAGGTTTGGAGATTATGACTTAGACACTCCTCCATGAAAACCTAAAATAACCACATCCTCTCTGTTCTTCATCCAACAAAACCAGAACACCTTTTACTGTACCCCGCAAGTCCCCCCCTCAAGGCTGTACCCTGCAAGTCCCCCCCTCAAGGCTGTACCCTGCAAGTCCCCACCTCAAGGCTGTACCCTGCAAGTCCCCCCCTCAAGGCTGTACCCTGCAAGTCCTCCCCTTTTGGTCACATGATTTTCTGGGATGTATTTTGTCTCGCAAGGAAACATTTTCCCTACTTCGTCATGTCCTCCCATCGAGGGCCCAGATCTGCTCGTTCTTGCCAACTCCATGCTCTATTAGTGTAAAGAAGTTGGCACGACAGCACAAAAAGACCATCATCCATCAGACTGTTGTCTGGCAAACCTGCCTCGCTACATGATATGAAAGAAATGTTTTGCTTTAAATTGTCAAATTAAATGCAATTATCCCAAATTACCACAAGCTTCTATGTATTTTGATCATGCAATTGCATGTCACAGACTGAAGTTTGATTGTATAATCAATACTGTTCTTAAAATGGATCAATATAACTGTATGACTGTAAGGCTGTTATTGTTGTAAATGATACCTCATTTTCCAGTAAATGTCCTTGTTTTGGACAGGCAGAATCTGGACAGCTGATAGCAGTTTCGAGGCCCTCTTTGATCAGTAGTTCCACATACTGTTTCAGGCACTGAAAGAAAAGAGTAGAGTGTTGACCTCATTCTGTAGCTATGCAGTCAATCAGAACATGTGCTGGAACACTTTATATTAAAACAACAATGTGCTTCTCCTGTAGTAGAAGACCTCAGATTTTGGCTCGTATCATTCTGTTATGACAAGTGAGCCCAAGAGAAACCTGCTAAACACATTACTATCCAATGAAAGTATTTTCAGGGGACTTCTTATCCAAGACTCCTCACAGCTACATGACAAACTGTAGGCTTGCATAATGCTAAACTTCACTTCCATAGCCCTGAGTGAGATCCAATGGATGGTAACAGTGAGTTAAAGTGCTACGTCACAATTCAAATAGGCAATCCACTTACTACAGCAGCAACACAACTAATATAATGAATTACACTGATAACGACACTGATTGGAGAGTCAAACAGATTGACCTATGTTAAAGTAAGGAAGAACATTTACATATTATTTATTTAATTTTTTACATGAAAATAATTTAGCAGATGCTCATATTTAGAGCGACTTACAGTAATACTTTTCTTTTTGCACTGGCCTTGCCTTGGGAATCAAACCCACAACACTGGCACTGCAAGCACCATATTCTTCCAACAGGATGAGTTTCCACTGGTTCAAAATGGTTTCCCGGTTACCTCACCACGTGTTGCTTTTTGACTGAGATAAAGATCACCAATCTCTGAGCCAAGCACAACCACCTGGTCACAGGCCTTCCCCTACAGGTCTGAAACCCGGCCAGACAACAGAACCACAGAGACAGAAGACAGGTTTGGTGATGAAACAGTACCGGTGTACAGAAGACACACTGGCACTGGCCGATGGTGGTCATCTGCTCCAGGGGGAACTCCCCAAGGCACAGCTTACAGGAGACCAAGGGCTCTAGGGACAGATCCCAGGTGGGCCGATACCAGACTGTGGTCATCTTGCCTGCAGCAGAGCTGAGTGATAGCAAGAGAGAGAGCGAGAGAGAGAGCAAGAGAGAGAGTGCGAGAGAGAGTGCAAGAGAGAGAGCGAGAGAGAGAGAGAGCGAGAGCGAGAGAGAGAGCGAGAGTGCGAGAGAGCGAGAGTGCGAGAGAGCAAGAGAGAGTGCAAGAGAGAGAGCGAGAGAGAGAGGAAGAGAGAGAGAGGAAGAGAGAGAGTACGAGAGAGAGAGTACGAGAGAGAGAGGAAGAGAGAGAGTGCAAGAGAGAGAGAGACAAAAAAGATTCCAAATAATGACAAAGTTTAACAATGTAGGAAAGCAAATGTTTGTCATTTTACAGTCAATTAGGGGAAACTAAAATAGGACAAACACATGCACCAACTTATTTTTTATAATAAAAAAGGCTTTCAGAGTTGCATCCAAGAGAGAAAGCTTTGCAGACACAGGCCAATTAAGTGATTTTTGACCAAACTCCCCTTGTCAGTAAGTCATTGCCCTTCTCTTCAGAGGGCTGTTACATATAAAATCAGTTATTCATGCAACCGGAGTCTCACTGCTTGTTGAGTGATAGGAGCAGTCGTATGAACAGAACACTCTGCCTCCGTCATCATCTCTCCCTCTATGATCCTCACTGTCCTCCCACCATGGTCAAGCGAGCACCCAATCACAATATTTCAGTGAGTATTTTGAGGAAAGGCCGTCGTGCACGTAGCGTCAACCCTGTCAAACCCGCCCATGGCTGCTAGGCAACTGGAAGCAGAGAGGAGAAAGTAAAAGGGGCGGGCCGACAGATAGCTTCCACGGGTCTGAGCGGTGAGCCCTGACAGAACAGAGTCGCTCAGAGGTGGGGGAGACGGTGATGCCGGCCCAACTCCAGTGGACACATGCTGCTGAGAGACAGCGTTATCCTTAGCGGCGCACGGGGCTGTTTGACAAAACGCCCAGCGGGAGATATACAGCGGAACAATGGGATGTTTAGTCTGTGGGAACAAACTGCCGACTGGGTCAACGACGGCCAAAACCCCACTGTACACCCGACACCAGGGAGGGGAGATTTGGCAAACGCTATGTGATCAATGATTAAAACCGAAACGGGCACTTCCTGATTAATATGTTATTCACCGTGATTAGTGGACTCTGGTCTTCCCTCCAGCCCTGTAATGGGAGGGGGCAGGTTGGGGGGAGGGGGCAGAGTGTCTACAGGAGTGTCTACAGGGAGCCTTCCTCTATCCATTAGTCTGGTAAACTGGGCCTGCTTCCATCAGAGCAGGCATTTGAAGGCTAGCCAGCAGCGCTAAAAGCCAGCCTACACCAGCAAGTGGACATGGAATCACATTATCACTATAGATAACCATTTGATTGATGGCTATGTGAATTATATTGCAGTTTTTACAGAAAGATACACATTGAAGAGATTCCCATGTTTCTCTAACAGAAGCAACAGGTAAAGGACTGCCACCTGGCTCAGATTCTGGCCATTTGGCTGCTCTCAGCAGGAGAAAAAAAGCAGTTGCACAAACAGTTCTCCTCCTGTCCTTGCAAAACCCTCATAGTATTGGCATGCAATGTTTTGTTATAAAGGTCCATCCATGTGGCAGGATGTTATTTCCAAAACAGACATTGGCATTGTTATATCAGCAAGGCTTTCAAAGTCTTCCATATTGCCTTCATCTAATCCAGAAGCATCTGTATTGGGTTCAGTAAGTAGCAGACTTGCAACACTAAGTAAGTCTGCCCTCAGGGTTTTCTGCACCTGTCATAAGAGTGTTCAGATATTTATGAGATTTCCAGTTGATAAATGGGATCATTTTCATTTCTTCAGAATAACATGTAACATTGTAAATAGTGCACAACTAAACTATTGTAATAAATAACTTGGTAAAGAAAAAAAAAGACAGAAAATTGGTTAGTATAGCTGGACAATGCTGATCACAACCCGCTGCCCAAGGTGGTCAATCCTGTCTAAAGGGCGAGTACTACTAAATCCTGTCTAAAGGGCGAGTATTACTAAATCCTGTCTAAAGGGCGAGTATTACTAAATCCTGTCTAAAGGGCGAGTATTAATAAATCCTGTCAAAAGGGCGAGTATTAATAAATCCTGTCTAAAGGGCGAGTATTAATAAATCCTGTCTAAAGGGCGAGTATTAATAAATCCTGTTGTGTATTGGTTAGACCATGTCTCTGTGTTGTGTATTGGTTAGACCATGTCTCTGTGTTATGTATTGGTTAGACCATGTCTCTGTGTTGTGTATTGGTTGGACCATGTCTCTGTGTTGTGTATTGGTTAGACAATGTCTCTGTGTTGTGTATTGGTTAGACCATGTCTCGGAGTTGTATATTGGTTAGACAATGTCTCTGTGTTGTTTATTGGTTAGACCATGTCTCTGAGTTGTATATTGGTTAGACCATGTCTCTGAGTTGTATATTGGTTAGACCATGTCTCTGTGTTGTTTATTGGTTAGACCATGTCTCTGTGTTGTATATTGGTTAGACCATGTCTCTGTGTTGTGTATTGGTTAGACCATGTCTCTGTGTTGTATATTGGTTAGACCATGTCTCTGTGTTGTGTATTGGTTAGACCATGTCTCTGTGTTGTATATTGGTTAGACCATGTCTCTGAGTTGTATATTGGTTAGACCATGTCTCTGTGTTGTGTATTGGTTAGACCATGTCTCTGTGTTGTATATTGGTTAGACCATGTCTCTGTGTTGTTTATTGGTAAGGCTGGAGTAAATAATAAGAGTCAATGAAGAAAAAGATGAGCCAGAGTGGAGAGAGTAGAGTTTTTATGACAGAGGGTGGTGCATTGCGAAAGGGAGTGCTCTAACCACTGCATTATTTACTAGGAGGTCCATTATCGCTCAGTGACACACACACACACACACACACACACACACACACACAGTTTCATGCAGCCCTAATGCCTGTCTCGCAGGTGACATTACAACACTGATCAATAAGCAGGCTGTCATATACATGAACCCATTTCACCACTTCTCTAGAGGAGGAAGCAGGTCTGACAGACCTACTAAGTGTCAGAGTTTGGTGTCGTGGCCTAAGCTGCCAACGTCAGGTCACAGAATGCTCTCAGGCGACGGGAGTTTCAGCCTTCTAAAAGGAATACAGACATGTAACAATTCAGCCTTCTAAAAGGAATACCGACATGTAACAATTCAGCCTTCTAAAAGGAATACAGACATGTAACAATTCAGCCTTCTAAAAGGAATACAGACATGTAACAATTCAGCCTTCTAAAAGGAATACAGACATGTAACAATTCAGCCTTCTAAAAGGAATACAGACATGTAACATGTAAGGTCGATTGTAGTATCCAGAGTTAAGCACATATACACATACTGTCATCTATTCTTGGTATAAGGCTTCTCCTTGTCACAGACAAAAAAAAGACAGAATACATGGATTCTTTTTAAAGCTGTACATGCAGGGTTTGTTTAGTATATGCATTACATGAATTCACAGCTCCATATTTACAGATACAGTATGTGCAATTGTTTCTGGATGTGGGAGCGAAGAGGAGAGTGGAGTAGAGGGCAGCTGTTTAGTTAACCCGTTAGAGGTGGGTTGATGTGATGAGCACGGTGTAATTAGCTAGCCAATTAACTATAAATGGACACATTCTGCAGCAGGAATATATTCAACTGCGGTCCTGAAAGGCTGACTGATGTATTTTTTCCTACCTGGCGGCTAATTCCACTGTCCACTTGTTTTAGGTCTGAATCAGAGGCAGGATGAAAATCAGAGGTGTTTGATCTGTCCAGAAACGAAGTTGAACAGATGATCTATAGTCAAAATAATGGTACAAATGTGTTTAATAAGAAGTATATAGGAGTATATAAAAGTATACAGAAGTATATAAGAGCATGGGCTCTTAGATCTATGAACACAGGCCAGCTAGTAGAGCCCAGAGTCCAAACTAAACATGGAGAAGTTGCGTGTAGCAGTTGTGCTGTACACAACTGGAATAATCTACCAGAAGATCTTAGATGTGCCCCAAAAGTATACACCGGGGTCTCCTCCCGGTGGGACAGGACCGGAACACCTTCCCAGGAAGGCGTTTCCGGAGGCATCCGAAACAAATGCCCAAGCCACCTCAGCTGACCCCTCTCGATGTGGAGGAGCAGCGGCTCTACTCTGAGCTCCTCCCGGGTGACCGAGCTTCTCACCCTATCTCTAAGGGATCGCCCGGCCACCCTGCGGAGAAAGCTCATTTCGGCCGCCTGTATCCGGGATCTTGTCCTTTTGGTCATGACCCAAAGCTCATGACCATAGGTGAGAGTAGGAACGTAGATTGACCGGTAAATCGAGAGCCTCGCCTTGCGGCTCAGCTCTTTCTTCACCACAGACCGATACATCGACCACATTACTGCAGAAGCTGCACCGATCCGTCTGTCAATCTCCCGTTCCATCCTTCCCTCACTCGTGAACAAGACCCCTAGATACTTAAACTCCTCCACTTGAGGCAGGCACTCTCCACCAACCTGAAGTGGGCAAGCCACCCTTTTCCGACTGAGGACCATGGCCTCAGATTTGGAGGTACTGATTTTCATCCCCACTGCTTCACACTCGACTGCAAACCGTCCAAGTGGATGCTGAAGGTCCTGGCTTGAAGGGGCCAGCACGACAACATCATCCGCAAAGAGCAGAGACAAAATCGTGTGGTCCCCAAACCTGACACCCTCCGGCCCCTGGCTGCGCCTAGAAATTCTGTCCATAAAAACCTCTGACAGAAGTATACAGAATCATATACACTCACCTAAAGGATTATTAGGAACACCATACTAATACAGTGTTTGACCCCCCCTAAGACCAATAGTATAATATGTATACCTAAACTTAACTTTGCCCTAATGCCTAACCCAAAACCTAACCAGTAATGATTTACCCTAATCCTAAATGTAAGTCTAGCTACAATTGCAACTTTAGCCCTAAATCTAACATGTAAGCCAAAACATAGCTAGGACATACACTCACCTAAAGGATTATTAGGAACACCATACTAATACTGTGTTTGACCCCCTTTCGCCTTCAGAACTGCCTTAAATCTACATGGCATTGATTCAACAAGGTGATGAAAGCATTCTTTAGAAATGTTGGCCCATATTTATAAGATAGCATCTTGCAGTTGATGGAGATTTGTGGGATGAACATCCAGGGCACGAAGCTCTCGTTCCACCACATCCCAAAGATGCTCTATTGGGTTGAGATCTGGTGACTGTGGGGGCCATTTCAGTACAGTGAACTCATTGTCATGTTCAAGAAACCAATTTGAAATGATTCGAGCTTTGTGACATGATGTATTATCCTGCTGGAAGTAGCCATCAGAGGATGGGTACATGGTGGTCATAAAGGGATGGACATGGTCAGAAACAATGCTCAGGTAGGCCGTGGCATTTAAACGATGCCCAATTGGCACTAAGGGGCCTAAAGTGTGCCAAGAAAACATCCCCCAAAACATTACACCACCACCACCACCAGCCTACACAGTGGTAACAAGGCATGATGGATCCAAATTCTGACTCTACCATCTGAATGTCTCAACAGAAATCAAGACTCATCAGACCAGGCAACATTCTTCCAGTCTTCAACTGTCCAATTTTGTTGAGCTTGTGCAAATTGTAGCCTCTTTCTCCTATTTGTAGTGGAGATGAGTGGTACCCGGTGGGGTCTTCTGCTGTTGTAGCCCATCCGCCTCAAGGTTGTGTTTGTTGTGGCTTCACAAATGCTTTGCTGAATACCTCGGTTGTAACAAGTGGTTATTTCAGTCAAAGTTGCTCTTCTATCAGCTTGAATCAGTCGGCCCATTCTTCTCTGACCTCTAGCATCAACAAGGCATTTTCGCCCACAGGACTGCCGCATTCTGGATGTTTTCCCCTTTTCATACCATTCTTTGTAAACCCTAGAAATATATAGAAGTATATAGAAGTATACAGTAGTATATAGTAGTATATTGAAGTATGTAGAATTAGTAGCATATACAATTATATAGTAGTATATAGAAGTATATAGAATTATATAGTAGTATATAGTATATAGGCCCAGTTTACCTCTCGCTCCCCGGCTGTAACTGCACCCTACCAAATCACATGACAAAGACCTTCATTAAATCCTAGTGATTCGCCATGTCAATAACAAACAACTCCTCAGGCGATGCAACTCCATTCTGGTCAAGTATGCCTCTCTGTTTAACTTGGGGCTTACCTCTCCCTATTTTGCATAATGTCATATCAAAATGGATTGTGTAAGGTCTATTTATACCATCTAGTGAGAGAACCCTACAGACTGCTGCCTCCCAGAGTGCACGCACTTTACCATGCAGCGCACACCAACACAGGATGCCTTAAGTGACGAGACCAAGTCACGAGACGTCCTTCTGTGACGAGACCAAGTCACGAGACGTCCTTCTGTGACGAGACCAAGTCACGAGACGTCCTTCTGTGACGAGACCAAGTCACGAGACGTCCTTCTGTGACGAGACCAAGTCACGAGACGTCCTTCTGTGATGAGACCAAGTCACGAGACGTCCTTCTGTGACGAGACCAAGTCACGAGACGTCCTTCTGTGACGAGACCAAGTCACGAGACGTCCTTCTGTAACGAGACCAAGTCACAAGACGTCCTTCTGTGACGAGACCAAGTCACGAGACGTCCTTCTGTGACGAGACCAAGTCACGAGCCACCTTCTCGTAAGAGACCAAGCAATCGTTCTCAGAAAAGAACAAATCACAAGCATCCTTCTGTGAACAGAGACCAAGTCACAAGTCATCCTTCTGTTACCGAACACCAAGTCATATTTCTGTGAAGAGACCAAGTCACGAGTCATATTTCTGTGACGTCACGAATAATCCTTATTTGAAGTAGAAAGTGAATAACAAGCCAACCTACCATACCAAAATATTATAGGCTAAGCTATGTAACCAGCTAACAGGCTAATTGTGACTTAACGGCTAGGCCAAGAACAATCACAACACAAAACAACACTATAATTACATTCAGATGTGTAATAGACATGTTTAGTGTGCCTGCTGTCATCTCATATTCCTCCCCAACTGCCTTCCTTCTCCAGATGGCTAATTAGGAGAAGCCTTGGGGACTGACATGTTTAGGTCGCTCCCTGGCCACTGGCCAACTTCCTGTCTCCAGGTCACCTGTATTTGTATGAGACACCTCTCTGAGTACAGGAGGTGTCACTGGGGTTGTGGGCCCAAAGCACTGTCAGACACACCTACACACTCAGTCAGCCGTCAAGAGGAGGGAAACTATCTAGTCAGCTCATCTGGTCAAGTCAGACAATGTATTCTGGATCTGCTGCAAAGGGTGTGTTTTGGGGGTCATTGACCTCAAACAGCAGTTTACTTGGCATGTACTTTGACCTTGTTATTTTTGCAGTGGATTGACCACTGTTGATAAAACTGAAAATCTAGAAATGTCTATTGTAATGAGATATTTGAACAGTGTAATGAAACAAGTCCAACTGCAATATTTTGGACTTATAACAGAAGTAAATGACAGTGTCGTTGACAGATTTTAGAGGAATGACGAGGCAGCCAGTGTTGCGTACCCAAGATGTTGTAAGTTAGGCAGAGGACAAGTCAATGCAATTTCATTCATCCCAAGGGAACAAGCACATTGTATGCAGAGATCATGGATTTAGAATAACATAATCCCGCAGTTGTTGTGTTGGCCCCTTCTAACCAGGACCTTCAGCATGCGCTGGGACGGTTTGCAGCAGAGTGTGAAGCGGTGGGGATGAAAATCAGTACCTCCAAATCCGAGGCCATGGTCCTCAGTCGGAAAAGGGTGGCTTGCCCACTTCAGGTTGGTGGAGAGTGCCTGCCTCAAGTGGAGGAGTTTAAGTATCTAGGGGTCTTGTTCACGAGTGAGGGAAGGATGGAACGGGAGATTGACAGACGGATCGGTGCAGCTTCTGCAGTAATGCAGTCGATGTATCGGTCTGTCGTGGTGAAGAAAGAGCTGAGCCGCAAGGCGAAGCTCTCGATTTACCAGTCAATCTACGTTCCTACTCTCACCTATGGTCATGAGCTTTGGGTCATGACCGAAAGGACAAGATCCCGGATACAGGCGGCCGAAATGAGCTTTCTCCGCAGGGTGGCCGGGCGATCCCTTAGAGATAGGGTGAGAAGCTCGGTCACCCGGGAGGAGCTCAGAGTAGAGCCGCTGCTCCTCCACATCGAGAGGGGTCAGCTGAGGTGGCTTGGGCATCTTTTTCGGATGCCTCCGGAACGCCTTCCTGGGAAGGTGTTCCGGTCCCGTCCCACCGGGAGGAGACCCCGGGGAAGACCTAGGACACGCTGGAGGGACTATGTCTCCCGGCTGGCCTGGGAACGCCTCGGTGTCCCCCCGGAAGAGCTGGAGGAAGTGTCTGGGGAGAGGGAAGTCTGGGCATCCCTGCTTAGACTGCTGCCCCCGCGACCCGGCCCCGGATAAGCGGAAGAAGATGGTATGGTATGGTATAATCCCGCAATGGAAACTTTCCAGAAACAACATGAAGACCTGAGTAACACGTCTCTTCTTTTCAGGTCATGCTTTGATCACATTGCAGCTTGTTTAGTTTACTTCTTGAAAGTGTGATGAAACTGTAGAGTTTAAAGGGATTTTGCAATTTCATCCAGATTGGCAGCAGCAAACTGAAATGATTGAGAAAACAGAGTAGGATTTAGTGCTGATCAGAATGAGATATCTAGCAAAGCACAAGCTACTACTGGAGTAGCAGATGTTCAGGAGTGAGCGGAGTTTGAGGGGAAATCTACCTAAAACGGGGCTAAAATAACTTGGTATTTGTGTTGAAGGGGGTCAGAGTGTGGATCTCACATTGATGGGTGTTAAAAGAGGAGCTGGTGAAAAAGCAGTTTGCAATATGGTAAATTATATCTGATTCAGTGAGAAAGGTTAAAATTAGCAAGGCTATGGAATAAATCTCCACTTCCAAGAATTGGCAGAGTGGCCTCTTCTGCAGGAGTAAACATGCTGTGGAGGTTCCCTTTTAGTGGAAACAAGAAACTATTAAAGTGCTTACATGTTTCATGTTTATAATTAACAAGTAGCCTACATTGAGGTCAAAGAACACATATTGGATGTTATTAAAGCTGAATGAGAGAAAGTCCCATATGTCTGTCTGGTGTATCCCAACCATGCTAACAACTAAACCTGATGACGACAAACTAAATCTGGAGAACGTTCAGTCAAACAGACTAGAACCTAAAAAGAGGCCTCATTCACAGCTAAGTCTCCTGTTCACACTGCTACTGGAGCATCGGGGCATGCACTTGCAGACTCAACAAACAGTTTTTACCCCCAGACCATAAGGCTCCTCAACCAACCTCACTGATCATTAGCACATCTTAGTGCATCCATTTACAGGCACTACAACACTTATAATATTTAAGATTCCTATATACTGTCCATTTTCCCATTTCTACATTATTTGAAATTGCTTCTATTCACTGTTGTTAAGTATATTTTTTATTTTCTGCTATTAGTTTTATTTTAAATATTTCTTAATTACTACGTAGATGTAGCGTGCCATGTCACAATAATTGAATTGTTCAGAATGATGCATGTTAATCGGTGCACTTGACAAATAAGACTGACCGTGTGTGTGATGTGTCCTGACCGTGTGTGTGTGATGTGTCCTGACCGTGTGTGTGTGATGTGTCCTGACCGTGTGTGTGTGATGTGTCCTGACCGTGTGTGTGATGTGTCCTGACCGTGGAGAACCTTGGCCTGAAGCGTGTGGAGAACCTCGGCCTGGAGCGCGTGGAGAACTTCGGCCCGGAGCGCGTTCTATCTGCTGTGTCTTATTGCCACAGCAGATAGTTATGAGTGAACTGGAAAAAACAGCCACTGTGGTGAGCAAATCCCCCTGGCCACACATGACAGCCACTTAATTCACGGCTCACGACAATGGCACAGATGGTGGAACATAGCAGATGATGAAATCAATAAAACGACCTGGGCACATTAATGACATATTAATGACATCTGAATGTGCCTGGCCCGACCATCAGTGCAGTTTGGTGTTCCATCATCCTCATCACCTCTGTAATACAGCACCAGGGATCTCAAGAGGCCAAACACTTCACCTCTCATCAGGACGCTACAGCTCTCATTCGGTACCAGCCAACTGACCCAAATTCATAACCCAGATGCTTCCAGAGGTCCTGTATTTGGAGCTGCACCAGCCCCCCAGAACAATGGCCTCCTGTCCTTGACGGTCTGGGGACTGAAGTGGACGCTTGGTTGTGTGACAGTATTGGTCTGCTTCTTCCCTGGCTGGGGTAGGAATCCATCAGACTGAGCTGTAGCCTTGATGGAAGGGGGGGCTATACAGCGGGGTCCTATCTGGGAAGGGGGGGCAGTAGCCGTGTCCTGGTATCTAGGACACAACCCGCACCGTGCCTACTGGGCATGTCGCCACGGCTGAGCCTTAGTGATGTTTTCTTTATTCTCTGGAGAAAGGGGGAGGAGTGTTGGATATGAATGCTGCTCTGGGCCTCGGCCTGCTGTCCCACCATGAACAGCCTACTGAATGTGCCATTAGCCAAACAAGCAGAGCTTAACGACACAGCGTAAATATTCCTGAAACTTTAGGGCTACACATATTCTGTCAAAGACCTATGCCAGTCAAATGCACAGGATGGTGACATGGGTGCAGACAGTAAACAGCATAATGGAAACCACTGTTTTGTTGATCGGCAGTGATGTGGTGGCCTCTGTTTTGTTGATCGGCAGTGATGTGGTGGCCTCTGTTTTGTTGATCGGCAGTGATGTGGTGGCCTCTGTTTTGTTGATCGGCAGTGATGTGGTGGCCTCTGTTTTGTTGATCGGCAGTGATGTGGTGGCCTCTGTTTTGTTGATCGGCAGTGATGTGGTGGCCTCTGTTTTGTTGATCGGCAGTGATGTGGTGGCCTCTGTTTTGTCATTCTGCTGAGTCTAACAATAAAATCCCCTGAACGTGGTGGCAAGGTTGCAATACATTTTTCCATCAGCTTTTTCTTAAAATGTGAGTGCGTTTTAGTAGGCAAAAACAAACCCCCCCACCCCTCTCTCTATTAGAAGGCACTGTCAATCGTAGAAATCTTCTGTCTATCGTTGAAATGTCAACAGCAGTCAGCTTGACAAGACAGGGTTTACACTAACTGGTTTAGGAACTCACCCTTCTTTTGAGAGAATGACAGCCACACACCAAACAAAAGCCTGGCTTGTTCTGTTCTTGAGACAGGTGAGGGCATTCTACCAATCCTACCAGATCACCAATCTAAAGCCAAAGAAGAACTGGCTTTAAGAAAAAAGTTAATCAACCTACATCCTAGACAGACAGGGAGAGAGAGAGACAGAGAGAGAGCGACAGACAGGGAGAGAGAGACAGACAGGGAGGGAGAGACAGAGACACAGAGTGAGACAGACAGGGAGAGAGAGACAGAGAGAGAGAGCGACAGACAGGGAGAGAGAGACAGACAGGGAGAGAGAGGACCAACCGCCAGACTGAATAATGAGATCTCATCTGGGTAAACTGCAACAGTGGAAACAAAACCAGTCTTGACACATTCTTAATAAGCACGCTGGAGGTGACATCTTCTCCCGCTAAAACCTCAGCATATATTTTAGTGTCCGAGAAGCTAAGCGGACCTGACCTGCCTCAAAGGGCCCAATCTTCTTGACATGTCTACAGTTGGTTGTCTTTCAAGGCATGTGGTCAGTTCCTGGGGGATCCAGTAGAGGTTCTTCAAAGTTATTTACAGAGTTTTTTTCATGGCAGCACAGCAAATCCCCAGATATGGAATCAATCGCCAGCTCTGACAGGGACTGTGGTTACAGATCACTGTATTTACCGAAATAATTTCAAATGTCACAATAACTGCAGGAGCCTTGAGCCAGGTTTCCATTTGTGTCGGGCGGCTTCGCTGGGAAAGAGTCATGGTTTGATGTGGCCTTGGTGAGTGTGCAGGCTAGAATTAAAAAAATACTCAAAGGCCGAAATTCACTCAAAGTTCAAGTCCCAGCAGAAATGGGACTCATGTATTTTCAAAGCCTTTCCAAACTCTGTACAATACAACATTCATATTACATCAGTCTAAAAATAGGTCCAGTTATTTTCCAGATGTGGCTTTTCACAATCCAACTGAATCGGTCCGTCTGTCAGTGTCAACACATCCTTAATGTACATTTAACCCTGTGGTCACATCCACATGATGGTACGAACCGTTGTGGTAATGTGTGCATGCCTGGTCAGCCAACACACGCGCACAAAACACACGGAAGCACTCACAGAACCACACAAGCACACACAAACAAACGTTGATGCTGTGAGAAGAGGTACAACCCGGTTTCCCAAAAAGCAAATAAAAACAATGCAATGATGTGCAAATCATTTATACCTATATTTAATTTCAAATAGTACAAAGACAACGTATCAAAAGTTGAAACTGAGAATTGTTTTTGTTTTGAGAAAAATAAAAACCATTTTGAATTTGATGCCAGCAACACATTTCAACAAAGTTGAGACAGGGGCATGTTTACTAGTATTGCATCACCTCTTCTTTGAACAATACTCCGTGAGCGTTTGGGAGCTGTGGAGACCAATGGCTGTAGTTCTGAAAGTGAAATGTATTCCCCTTTCTTGCTTGATATAGGTTTGGAGATGCTCAACAATTCGGGGTCTCCTTTGTTGTATTTTTCGTTTCATAATGCGCCAAATGTATTCAATGGGTGACAGATCTGGACTGCAGGCAGGCCAGTTTAGCACCTGGACTCGTTTACTACGAAGCCATACTGTTGAAATAGGTGCAGAATGTGGTTTGGCATTGTTTTGCTGAAATAAGCAAGGCCTTCCCTGAAAAAGACTTTGGATGGTAGCACGTTGCTCCAAACCCTGTACATATTGTTCAGCATTAATGGCGCCCTTGAGAACCCCTTGAGAACCCCATACAAGAACGGATGTTGCCTTTTGAATTGTGCTGATAACAAGATGGGCGGTTCCTTTCTTTTCTTATCCGGAGGACGCGGCGCCCATGTTTCCTAAAGATAATTTCACATTTTATTTGTCAGTCCGGTTTTTCTCATTGTTCCATCTTAAATTAGCTCAGGCCCAGAGAAGGCAGCTGCATTTCTGGATATTGTCTATATAGGCTATGGTTTCTACTTTGCACAATAGAGTTTTAATTTGCATTTTTGGATGTAGTGACGTTAAGTGTCCACAGACAATGATTTTTAGAAGTCTTCCTTAGCATGCAGTGATGTCCTTTACAGAATCATGTCTGTTTTTAATGCAGTGCCGCCTGAGGGCCCGAAGATCATGGCCATCCAAAATTGGTTTTCAGCCTTGTCCCCTGCATACAGAGATTTCTCTGGATTCTCTGAATCTTTTAATGATATTATGTACCGTAGATTAAGAGATCCTCAAACTCTTTGCAATTTTACATTGAGAAACAATCATCTTAAATTGTTGCATTATTTGCCTGCACAGTCTTTCACAGAGTGGTGAAGCCCTCCACATCGTTAATTCTGAAAGACTCTTCCTCTCTGGGATGCTCTTTTCATACCCAATCATGTTACTGACCTGTTGCCAATCAACCTAATTAGTTGTGCCATGTTCCACTTAGGTATTTATTTAGCATTACGCAACATTTCCAGTTTTTTGTTGCCCCTTACCAGCTTTTTTTCGAAACATGGGATCAAATTCAAAGTGGTCATATATTTTTCAAGAAACAATAAAATGTCTCAGTTCCAGCATTTGATATGTTGTCTTTGAACTATTTTGTTTATGAATATAGGGTTTAAATAATTTGCAAATCCTTGCATTCTGTTTATCTTTAGATTATACACAGCATCCCAACTTTTTTGGAAATGGGGTGGTAGATGAGATTGGGTGTTCAAGGGCAAAACCATGTTAGATGAAGACAATCTCCAGCTAATCTGAGACAGATAATCTGACAGTACTATACCATCTCCAGCTAATCTGAGACAGATAATCTGACAGTACTATACCATCTCCAGCTAATCTGAGACAGATAATCTGACAGTACTATACCATCTCCAGCTAATCTGAGACAGATAATCTGACAGTACTATACCATCTCCAGCTAATCTGAGACAGATAATCTGACAGTACTATACCATCTCCAGCTAATCTGAGACAGATAATCTGACAGTACTATACCATCTCCAGCTAATCTGAGACACACAATCTTAAAGTACTGTTCTATCACCAGCAAATCTGATCCTTCGTATTTGAAATGCATAGTGCCAGATGACCTGTGTCATATGAATTGTGTCATGCAAAAGAACGCCCAAGAGAAAGGTATCGCTTAGGTTACTTATTGACAACAAAAACGTTAAGTGAGAGGATTTCCAAGGTTAAATTTGAGGGGAATTTATTATCGCCCAAAAAATATATTAACTCTCAAAAGCCAAATATCAGATTAATCAAATTTTGGAGGACGATGTTAACTGTACCGTAATGATATGCAATGGTATACCTCACCGTAAAGAGATGGTTGTTCTGGCAATGTCTTGACTGTAATAAATAGTGTAACTCTAAAAAGGTCTGGGGCTGAATGGGATACAGGGATATAGGCTACAATATGTTTTACAAGTAATTCTGATTGGACTAAAGCCCTTTTCACACAGCATTAGTTTTACCGCGGGAGATATCAGCGTATGTTATTTTTACTTAGCGGGAGAGTAATAACTCCAGCTGGAAAAACTACAGTTTTTTTTTTTGCATAACTGAGGTCTACTGATATTACCAGTCCAGTCCAAATCAACACACTCGTGTTTTGAGAGAAATTTCACAGTTCAACAAGTGCTGCTCTCGCATCATGCCAGAAAGATGACAACTGATTTGAGAAATTAAGATGCTGCTTTTGTGCCAAAGAACAATGTCTAGTGTAACCCCTGCTAGCAATAGATCATAGATCACAAAGCAGCATTCCCACTTTCCAAATGACCTAACATGGACATGGAAACTCCCGTCCAAACCTCAAAACACATCAAGGGCACCACTCAAATCAACAGGCAAAGGGACGTTTGGACATCTTAGTGTGGCTTTCTGAAATGACAATTATAAATTACAATTATAAATTACCGTTAATTCTCTATGCCTTAGTGTAAAAAGAAATGTCTTCACAGCCACTTGGAGAGAGGCCCACGGACAGGCTGTAGCCACGCCCCGGTAACTAGGGAGGGAGGCCCACCGACAGGCTGTAGCCACGCCCCGGTAACTAGGGAGGGAGGCCCACCGACAGGCTGTAGCCACGCCCCGGTAACTAGGGAGGGAGGCCCACCGACAGGCTGTAGCCACGCCCCGGTAACTAGGGAGGGAGGCCCACCGACAGGCTGTAGCCACGCCCCGGTAACTAGGGAGGGAGGCCCACCGACAGGCTGTAGCCACGCCCCGGTAACTAGGGAGGGAGTGCCACCGACAGGCTGTAGCCACGCCCCGGTAACTAGGGAGGGAGGCCCACCGACAGGCTGTAGCCACGCCCCAGTAACTAGTGAGGGAGGCCCACCGACAGGCTGTAGCCACGCCCCGGTAACTAGGGAGGGAGGCCCACCGACAGGCTGTAGCCACGCCCCGGTAACTAGGGAGGGAGGCCCACCGACAGGCTGTAGCCACGCCCCGGTAACTAGGGAGGGATGACACTGATTAGTCAGAAAGAGACACTGACAGAATCTAATCTGAAGGGCAAGGCACAAGGCTATTTTCCTAATCCAGTCGTAACGCAGTTTAGTAAATTGTCAGGAATTTGTAACTGCTGCAAATGCAGTCACAGTGCAGTTGACAGCCGGCACTGCCCCTGATATAAAGGCACTTTGTGTCATTCCCCCACCCGGGCCACGGGCCCCCCACCCGGGCCACGGGCCCCCCACCCGGGCCACGGGCCCCCCACCCGGGCCACGGGCCTGTTGCTGTGGGGATTGTGAAGACTGGATGGGTACGGAGACGGACTAAGCTCTCCCTTCTGATAAACACTTTCACGTGGCCTGAATGACACTCGGCAAGAGCACAATGGGCCTCTACTGAGTGGCTCTGGTCCACCACAATTGGCCCCTCAGTAAATACAACAGGAGGGTGAAAGCTTCTGTCAGACAGGACTCAATGGAAGTATGATACAGTCCACTGAAAGCAGAGGATTTGTTCTGACAGTGTGGTGCAAACACAAGGCCCTGTGACACATAATGGGTCACACATGCCTTTTAAACCTGCTGCCCTAGCCTGTTTGGAAACACGCGTGGTGTCCTCTAACACGCCAGTCACAGAACACGCCTGTCTTTACTTTCCCCGTGGGCCTTAAGACTCCTCACAGCTCCCACACCCTACTTCATTAGGAAGACAAAGGAGAGATTAACGAGCACATTCTGCTACTCTTCTCCCCAGTCGCCCAGGCCAGTCATAAATGAATACATGGCTCTTTCCCAGACAGGTTCTGCTGAGGCCTGCTGTGATGTCGACCATGAATGCTGACTTACAAACAAGGCATTCAGTCCTAATCATTAGACAACAAACAGAAAGAAATCTAGTGAATCCTGTAGGATGTGTCTTTTATTGGTTCCCAGCTCAGGACAGAACGACTGGGTTTTGCACCTTGTCATCTCTGGGACAGGAAAGAACAACCTTACACTTACTGGCGCAACAGTTAAAAACAGTTGTTTTGTTTGAATCACTGACCAAAGGGAACTGCTAACAAGCCACACGAACCAGCAAGGTTTCTAACTTCACATATAAAAAGGAACAAACAAGGGCCACCGCGGTCACCGCTAAAGACCATTCTTCCAGTGGTCGATACTCATTTCAGTTTGCTCCGGCCAACAACTGGAATTAGTTGCAAATAAGCTCAGCCTGAATCTGATTGGCAGATGAATGCAGGATATAGGCGGCATTGACTCTGCACCATTTGATGGGGTCTTGAGTACACAGTGAAGTCCTGAAGGCCACGCTGGTGTTCACAGGACTGCAGATTATTGTCCATATTCAAAATGCCGGTGTTTCTGCAGATCCCGGTGAATTGACTGTATTTCTTAAATGAGTCTTGACTTCATTGAGGGCATAAGACTCCAGTGAGCCGGGCCAGAGATGTCATTACTGACCCACAGAACAAGTCCGTCCCCACAACGCAGTAATGACTGTTTATAGCAGGACACTGAACCTGGGAGAGACATGACATTGGGGACCTGATTACTTTATGATGTGTCAAATGAAAATAACAGTCACCTCACAACTTAAAGAAACATGTTGACCAAAAAGCCAGTAACCTAACCTCACACAACTGCAGGAGAGCTGAGATTTCACAATCGTTCACAATTCTTTTTTAAATAGCCCTCAAGAAGACATAACGGTTTTCTGCTAATGGATAAAATGAAGTTGGTTCAGACACTTATTAAGTCAGAACGGTCATCATGGTTGTGTATCCCGAACGCACATCATGGTTGTGTATCCTGAACGCACATCATGGTTGTGTATCCCGAACGCACATCATGGTTGTGTATCCCGAACGCACATCATGGTTGTGTATCCCGAACGGTCATCATGGTTGTGTATCCCGAACGCACATCATGGTTGTGTATCCCGAACGCACATCATGGTTGTGTATCCCAAACGCACATCATGGTTGTGTATCCCGAACGCACATCATGGTTGTGTATCCCGAACGGTCATCATGGTTGTGTATCCCGAACGGTCATCATGGTTGTGTATCCTGAACGCACATCATGGTTGTGTATCCTGAACGCACATCATGGTTGTGTATCCTGAACGCACATCATGGTTGTGTATCCTGAACGGTCATCATGGTTGTGTATCCTGAACGGTCATCATGGTTGTGTATCCTGAACGCACATCATGGTTGTGTATCCTGAACGCACATCATGGTTGTGTATCCTGAACACACATCATGGTTGTGTATCCTGAACGCACATCATGGTTGTGTATCCTGAACGGTCATCATGGTTGTGTATCCTGAACGCACATCATGGTTGTGTATCCTGAACGCACATCAGTCAAGAATCCCTTGACACAATAAAACACTGTTAGAGGTTCCCTCCGAACCAGGAACACATCACAGTACAAGTCATTTAAGAGTAGACTGAAGAATAAACATGACGGCAGTTATCATCACAGGCAGATATCACTACACGCAGGATGCTCTCAGTCACCACAACATCTGGGCATGTTCACAGGCTTGCCTTACAAGAGACAGTGTGACAGTAACAGGAACAAAACAGCTGAGAAGTCTGTGTCACGCTCTTAGCTGATGTGGAAGCTGACTCACTTCGCAGATTACTTTCTGCATCTATATCATTTTACTCAGTCTACCTTTAAAAAGCACAGTAAGAGGTTGCCCTCCAAGCCAAGCCCAACAGCCATGGAATACGTAGAGACACAGAACAGGACATTTCCAAACACTCCTTCCTGAAGTGGGAGCTTGTGAAGTTGGAAGCCACGTTAGCACACATACTCCCATATTAAGGAACATTCCGTGCCTGTAATAAATTAACGAAAGTTTGAGGATGTAGTCAGGAGAATCCATTTGATCCGTGAGCTGGTAAAGGTGGAGGTTAAAGGTGGAGGTTGAAGGAGAGGTGTTGCGGGTGAAGCGGGAAATTGAATGCGAGGTCAAGCGAACTGGGGTGTGTGCATTTTTACAGCGATCTGGCAGGTACACAGAGTTCTGCCTGCATCTCACATCCACTGAAAGAAAATCCACACCCCTCATGCAAACCTATCCACATGTGTCTCCCCTGACAGAGAGCGGTCACGCCGACACATTGCAACGTTAGTGTTTTTCTCAGGACAAGCCTTTTCCACGCAGAGAAAAATACATTCTTGTTGGATGCATTTTATGACTCCCTGATGCGGGTAAAACTCCCTAATGGGAAAGAGTGTCTTATTCCACCACAACAGAAACTCCATCCCCTCGCATGGCTGTCTGCCCGAGCCGTTCTCACTGCATTCACTTGGCCACTCAACCGTTTGAGCTGTTCTTCACAGCACCCTTTTAGAGCCGACACCCTATTAAGCCAAATCCAGCAAGATAAGGGCGAGCTGCGGAGAGTTGGAGACTTGGTAGATCAATCAATCAAATTTATTTATAAAGCCCTTTTTACAATAGCAGTTGTCACAAAGTGCTTTTACAGAAACACCCGGCCTTAAACCCCAAGGAGCAAACAACAGTAGTGTTGAATTTCAGTGGCTAGGAAGAAACCTAGAGAGGACCCAGGCTCAGAGGGGTGACCAGTCCTCTTCTGGCTGTGCTGGGTGAGATATTAAGACTCCAATTGGAATAATTAATAAATGCATGTGGGCTAAATCCAGAGTCTATTTGAATTTAGACTAGGTCAGAAGTATGACCAGATGGACAAGGACAGGGACAGCAACGGACCCCCAAACCAGGTACTCTGCAGGTGTGGACCAGGACCTCATGTCCTCCTAAAGTTTAAAAAGACTGGGAAAATTCAGAAAATGCATTCCTCATATCAGCAATGATTTATAGTGGAGAAGGAGAACTGACCCAAACCCCAGCACAATAGTATATCAGCGTAAGACCTTGGAACTGAGACGGGGGGGTCCGGCAACACTGTGGCCCTACCCGGGGGAGGCCCCGGACAGGGCCAAACAGGCAGGAAATCAATGCACCTACCTTGCCAGGCATCAACCAAAGGGACACCCATCAACCGCAACCACCCTGAATGAGGGCCGAGTACTGCCAAAAGAGTACAGCCCAATTGCACAAGTGCGCAACAGAGAGACAACAACAAGCCAGTGACTCTTCTCCCGAAAGGCATTGGAGGGAGGGCATCCCAATGGCGATGAGAGCCCACCTGGCAAGACAGCAAGGGTGGACAGTATCAAGCCTTTCTGGTCACCTTCATGCCCCTGGGCCAGGCTACACCTAATCATAACCCGTGCTATAGAGAGGAGTTCCACAGTAGTGGAGCTCTATGACAAAAGGCCCTGCCTCTGGCTGTTTGTTTAGAAATTCTAGGTACAATTAAAAGGCCTGCATCTTGCGACCGTAGGTTACGTGAAGGTATGTATGGCTGCATCATTTCAGCAAAGTAAGTAGGACCAAGTCCATGTATTGATTTTATAGGTTAACAGTAAAACCTTTAAATCAGTCCTAACCCTAACAGGCAGACAGTGTAAAGAGGCTAGTACAGGAATAATGTGTTCAGATTTTTTTGTTCTAGTTAGGATTCTAGCAGCCCTGTGCAACACTATTTTAAGTTTATTTATTGATTTGTCAGGGTAACTGGAAAGAAGAGCATTGCAGTAATCTAGTCTAGAAGTAACAAAAGCATGGATTTGTTTTTTTTGATAGAAAGATGAAAATAAGCAACTCGATACATATTTTATATGTTCATCAAAGGAAAGGTCAGGGTCAAGGGTAACGCAGAGGTTTCTTACAGTTTTTTGGGATACAACCATGCAGCCGTCAAGGTTCACAGTGAGATCTGCTAACAACGCTCTTTGTTTCTGGGGTCCTAAAACAAGCATTTCTGTTTTTCTTGAGTTTAAGAGCAAGAAGTTCTCGGTCATCCACTTCCTAATATCTGAAATGCATGCTTCCAAAGTAGCAAATTTTGGGGCTTCTCCATGCTTCATTGAAATATATAACTGTGTCATCAGCATAACAGTGAAAACTGACATTATGATTCCGGATTATATCGCCCAGAGGCAGCATATATAGTGAGAACAATAATGGGCCCAGAACCGAGCCTTGAGGAACACCAAAACAAACCTTTGATTTGTCAGAGGATATGCCATCCACACATTTGTTTTCTAATCATGATGATCTTTTCATCAAGGCAGTTCACGTATTCATTACAACTAAAGTGAGGACCCACTTCACTTGTTGAGCTTTGCTTTTTTGTTAACTTTGCAACTGTATCAAAGAGAAATTTTGGATTGTTTTTGTTCACCTCAATCATGTTGGAGAAATAAGCTGATCGAGCAGACGTGAGTGATTTTCGGTATTGTAGTGTACTGTCTATCCAGGCTAGTCTAAATACTTCCAACTTGGTGGAGCGCCACTTTTGCTCCAATTTTCTGGAGGCTTGCTTAAGTGCTCTAGTATTGTCTGTGTACCAGGGAGCAAAATTCTTGTTGCGTATTTCTTTTGTTTTTAGTGGTGCAACTGTGTTTAATGTATTTCGCAGTGTTGAGTTTAGATCCTCGATTTGATCGTTTACAGATTTATTTACTCTGTAGTAAATGAGCGAACTTGTAAGAATATCAAGGAATGTATTTGTAGTCCGAGAATTTATAGTACGGCTTTGAAACTCATTGTTTGCGGAGCAAGTGGATTTCTTGTTTTAAAGGTAAATGTAATAATAAGACAGTGATCCGATAATCCAGGATTTGGGGGGAAATTATTAGATCTACAATATATTTTTCTCGTGACAGGACTAAATCTAAGGTGTGATTGTGGCAGTGTGTTGGACCTGAGACATGTTGAATAAAACCCACTGAGTCATTTATGGCTTCAAAGGCTTTTTGAAGAGAATCATTGGACTTTTCCATATGAATATTGAAATCGCCAAAAATTTGAATACTATCTGCCATGATTACAAGGTTAGACAAGAATTCTGGAAACTCATTGAGGAACATTGTGTATGGCCCGGGGGGCCTATAAATAGTAGCTATGTAAAACTATTTATCAGCCAGGTTAACTTTCATGAGTAAAACTTCAAAAGAATGAAAATCAGTGACGTGTTTGAGAGTACATTTATATTTACTGTCATAAATATTCGCAACACCCCCTCCTTTTCGGGATGCACAAGGGATATGATCACTAGTATAACCAGGAGGAGAGGCTTTATTTAAGGCAGTGAATTCATTAGGCTTTAGCCACGTTTCACATAAACCAATAACAATAACATCTAGTTTATGATCAGAGATTAATTCATTTACTGCAACTGCCTTTGGAGCAAGGGATCTAACATTTTGGAGTCCCATTTTGAGATGCGAAGTGATACAATAATTTTTATTTGTGACCGAGGTGGAGGAAGGCTTTATCTTAATAAGGTTGTTTTTGTTAGCACTACCTTGTTTAACTTTTCTCAGCCTGGAACGAGTCACAGTGGCAATAGGTAAAGCTGTACTAACTACTCTGGCTATGCCATCAACAGACTCCACTATGCTAGCAGGCTGGCTAACAGCCTGCGGCCTGACCTGCACCCTATCTCATGGTGAGGCTTTGGGAGTGGGACAAACTCTATCTCCTGCGACGGGCAGAACTCAGTCTTCAGCCAGCGATTGAGTTGCTCAGGTCGGCTGTAAAGCTCGTCACCACCCCTAGATCACTGCACGTCCTCAGCTTTGACCGAAACTGTGCAGACTTGTTCTTTGTTGAAGTCTAAGCCCAATCTTTACCCCTGGCGGCTTTAAATGGAAATGCCATGGCAAAACTTGATATGACCATTTACAGCTCAGAGGGAGCAGTCAACCTGTCTGAACATGACTGGTTGAGATTCATATTGAGACATTTGTGTTTTACGGTGTTGTCACACACACCCTTCGGAAAGACACGTTCACCTTATCAACATTTTGTTGTGCTGTGGACTATTTTGCCAAAAATCTACACACACTAACCGATAATGACAAAGCAAAAACACGTTTTGAAAAAACGTTCTCGTTCTGAAATCTCTCATGTACATGAGTAGCTTTATTCACCACTTGGTAGAAACACCCTTGGCAGCAATCCCAGCTTCATGTCTTGGGTGTGCCTCGACCAGCTAAGCACACCTGGTTTTTGACAGTTTTCCCTGATTCTTTTATTATAGGTAATCGCAAGTTGACTGGATGGGGAGCATCGCTGAACTGCCATCTTCATGTCTCCCCTAATATGTTCAATGGGGTTCATGTTTAATCTTTGGCTGAGCCACTCAAGAAAATTCACAGACTTGTTCCAAAGTCACTTCAGCAATTTTCTTGTCTGTGTGCTTCTGGTGGTTGCTGTGCTAAAGTAACTGCGCACTCTGGATTAGGTTCTCTTTAAAGACTTCTCTATATTTTGTTCTGTTTATCCTTCACACATTCCTGACCAGGCTCCCGGTCCTGCCACTGGGTAGCATCCTGTTGCATAATGCTCCCATCAAAAAGCTTCATCGTAGGGATGCTATTAACTTGTTTTCATCAGACGTCGCCCTTGATATTCAGGCCAAATAGTTAGATTTTGGTCTAAGCAGACCAGAGAATATTCTTCTTCATGGTTTCAGAGTTCTTTAAGTGCCTTTGAAATGTCATGCTTCTAACTTAGGAGTGGAGTTTTGTCTATGCTGAATCTTTAGTCAATGGACACCAGCTCTGAGCCAAAAAGAAAACAGAAGACATCACTAGTAAAAGTATGAGTGGATTTCTTGCCTGTGCATAAAACTGACCATCACACAGAGTTCCCTGCAGAAAGGTAGTCAGTATGAACATGAAAACCTCTAATAAAAACCAGGTGCTGATTGCTCTCATGTCTGAGCGCCAATCAAGCACCAACCCTTTAGTGGCCATTAGGTTCTCGGTAACCATCAATGCCCTTCTTCCCCGGTTACTTTGTTTGGCCAAACTGACAGCTCTAGGAAAAGTCCCAGTGGTTTGAATCCTCTTCCATTTTACAATGATAAAGACACTGTTCGCCTGGAAACTTGCAAATGCTTTGACAATTTCTTTTCATAACCTTCTCCTGATCTATGAGGCAACACTAATCTCTTAAGTCTATGGCGAGTTCTTTGGATTTTATGGATTGGTTTGTGCTCTGACAGGCACTGTGAAGTGTGCGAGCCTTTCTAAATCATGTCCAAATGTGGACTCCAATCAAGTTCTAGAGATATCTAGGATGATCAAAGGAAGCATCTGTGCTACATTTTTTCCAATAATTGGCACATTTCGTACTTTCGCTTTTACAATACAGGGAACTGTGAGAAGATTCATGACAACAAAAATTATTTAATCAATTATAAATTAAGTCCAAAACAACACAATATGGAGAAAGAGAAGGGTCTGAATACCTTACCAAGGCCCTATATATTTATAGTATAGACATTTATTCGGTATAGATGTTGCAGTACATTTGTCTTGAGATAATGTGATTTCCTTAGAGTACTTATATAAATATTTTCTTATAGTAGCACTACATGGCATTTACTTTTCACGTGATAACAGAGAGATATTCAACTCCAATGTTTTAGGGTGGGGGCGATTTCACCTAGCTGTGAATCATATCCAACACAAACACCAGCATCCAAACCGATGTCAGCACCGCATCGCTCCAATGGTGGCAGAGATCTGCGGTTGTGCTTGGATAATGGTAACGAGGTTGCAGTGTCAACAACAGAAAGAAACCGCTTGTGTAATACACTCATTTACCTCTTGAGTGGACAAATAAATATATTGGTATAACAGGGGAGAGCTTTGCTAATCAAAAAGACACGCACATGACAAAACGGCTTTCAAGACAACAGGTAATTCCACAACAACTGGTAATTATCATTTGTCCCCCTTCTACCGTCAAGGTGCATTTTTATGGACCTTATATTATAACCGAAAGCATCCTGTAAGCCCCTAATGGAACTATATTTTCGTGCACAGTGAGTGAATTTGTTTCGGCAGCCTATTTGTACGAGCTATTTCAACTGGAATTTAAATGGCCTACAAACGTACAATGTCCTTACTGGAGGGCAGCTGATAATATCAGCCTGTAGCTACAGTAGATTGCTAAGCAAAGTCGCTCATCGCTGTCCCTGTGAAAGATAACGTAGAGACACGGTTGCCTTGACAGAACTGTCATGTGAACGACTCCGTGCACATGTTGGTTATTAGCTAGAAAATTACCTGAAATGTTGAGACAGCGCCGTGTTCTTGGTTAGATGTTAACTCCAGGTGCGATGAAAGCAGAACTTGAAAGGTAATCTTAGATGAAATGTAGGTTTCTGGTTGCCAGTTGCAATTCAAGCGGCATAGCAAGGCAGGTACTGAGTGTCGTTTATAGAGGTGACAGCCTTCTGAACGCATCCATTAATATATCCGACCAAAACGGGAGACAGAAAGCAGATGACCATGTAGCTTATTTCCTGGAAAGAAACGAAGAGGGCATTCAATTTAAACTAAAAACAAGGTGGGTAACGAAAGCCGAAGAAACAACAAACCAAAGCAGACAATTTAAGCAGTTACTACTGACTTACATTTACTGAGGAAATCATGAAAATACCTGAGGGCTCGGTTGCAACTTCGCTTTTACCTGCCTCGAAACACATTAGGCACATTATTATCTTTGGTTATGTTTTAATAATACTGTAAATATTCCAAGGTGCCTACCTCAAAAACGTCCTGCAGCTCTCCACAGGAGAGAATCCGCTGCTCTGCGCTACAAATGTGTAGTCAGCCACAACAAAGATTAGCCAAAAAGAGAGTGTAATTTGAGTTTTGCCTTCAAAATAAATGTCTACCATTCAACAGCATGCAAACGGATACTAACAGTGCAGTAATATACATGCTCAAAAAAATGTATGGAACACCAAAATCACACCGCATTTCGATGTACAAAATATATTAAAGATCAAAATCTTTACTGTCCTTTGTGTAATTCGTTGAGAACAAAATGACGGGACAACAGTCAATGGAAACCAAAATCACTAACAGACTGTGGGCTGGATTCAAACTTCCATGGAAAATCTCAGTAAACATTTGAAATCACAGGCTGTTCCAACTCATAATGTGACTCAGTAATGTGGTTGGCCCCAACATGCCTGTATGCACTCCTGACAATGTCGCCGTCTCATCAGGGGATGCTCCTGATGAGACGGCGGATGGTGTCCTGGGGGATCTCCTCCCAGACCTGGATCAGTGAATCAGTGAGCTTCTGATCAGTGAGTTTTCTGTCAAATGCCAATCGAGCTGCATGGTGCTGGGCTGTGAGCACTGGTCCCACTAAAGGATTTCGGGCCCTCATGCCATCCCCATGGAGTCTGTTTCTGATTGTTTTTTCAGAAACATGCAAACCAGTAGCCCACTGGAGGTAATTTTGTAGGGCTCCTCCTGTGCTCCTCCTGTTCCTCCTCACACAAAGGAGCAGATACCGGTCCTGCTGCTGGGTTGATGCCCTTCTACGGCCCTGTCCAGCTCTCCTCATGTAACAACCCGTCTCCTGGTATCTCCTCCATGCTCTTGAGACTGTACTGGGAGACACAGCAAACCTTCTTGCAACGGCACGTATGGATGTGCCATCCTGGAGGAGCTGGACTACCTGTGCAACCTGAATGGGCTGCAGGTACCACCTCATGCTACCAGTGAATTTTAAGCCTACCAATGTATGTTGTCATAATGATAGCCACAGAATACAACAATGAGAACCTGATTTTAAGCCAACCTAATGGAACACAGACTAACAAGCAAATAGACCCATGCCCACACAACTGCATAACAAAGCTGGGAAAAGTAAGACAGCACATACACCCAGAATAACAAACAACACAATGTAACACAGCACATACACCCAGAATAACAAACAACACAATGTAACACAGCACATACACCCAGAATAACAAACAACACAACGTAACACAGCACATACACCCAGAATAACAAACAACACAATGTAACACAGCACATACACCCAGAATAACAAACAACACAATGTAACACAGCACATACACCCAGAATAACAAACAACACAATGTAACACAGCACATACACCCAGAATAACAAACAACACAATGTAACACAGCACATACACCCAGAATAACAAACAACACAATGTAACACAGCACATACACCCAGAATAACAAACAACACAATGTAACACAGCACATACACCCAGAATAACAAACAACACAATGTAACACAGCACATACACCAGGCATAACAAACAACACAACGTAACACAGCACATACACCCGGCACAACAAAACAGTTGTGTACACTCTTCAAAGTTGTATTCAATGATACCCCACTTTAGGGAGAAAACATCCATTGGTGAAGCTGAACAGGGCAATGAAAGTGAGGCTCTGTTGCAATGTTGAAGTCTAGAGGGATTTTAGATTTACTATTTTCAGATAACTTTTTGGTTTCATCTTACTGCTTATTGTCTATTGATGAAAACCATATTCCAAACCTTGTTTGCACAGTCTAATCAAATTATGGGAAGGATCCATTGTCTTTGCTAAATTTTGAATGGACTTTTATTTTGAAGGCATTATTGAGGAATTCGTATTGTGGCTGGCTTTACGTAGCTTTCTGAGACAAGCACTGGAAAGACGCCATTTGTCTGCGAATGTTTCTGTTTAGTTGTGCGCCTGGAGGAGACCCATGCCGTCTCCGGTCAAATCAATTCATTGGGAGCGCCCCTTGTCGGCCAATAAGCGTAATTGTCTTTTTACTTTCAGTGTCCACGATCTTTAACCAAGGGGCCATCGTTACGGTGGGGAAGCACGGCAACACAATGGATTCAGTGGCGACTAGTGGTAGTGCAACCAATGAGTTTTCCGAGACCAAATTGCAATTCCAATACATTTTCTAAATTCCATTTTCTAAGAAACACGTTTTGTCATTTACTTTCCGACAAAAATAATCCATGAATTCTCCTAAATATTAACCCCAGACCATAAGACTCCTCAACCAGTAACACTGATCACATGTACTTTATATGCTCTGATCACTTTCCATGTACATTAGCACACTTTAGTGTATTAATTAATAGGCACTACAACACTTACATTTATAATATTTAAGATTTCTATTCATATTTCAATTTCTGCATTATTTGAAATTGCTTCTAGTCATTATTGTTTTGTATATTTAGTATTTTTTGCTTTATATATTTGATAATTACTACGTAGATGTAGCGTGCCATGTCACTAGAATTTCATTGTTCAGAATGAAGCATGTTATTTGGTGCACTTGACAAATATAAGACTTTGACTATAAGCTACTGGGATGCATTTTTTTTAATATAAATTACACCCACTTCCATGCAATATGTATAAAATGATGACGTTTTACTTAAAATGCTTTTTCTACAGTTTTATTACACCTCAATCGGTGCGTTTCCCTTGCCAGAAGATTTGTGACTGTAAGTAACAGTAATTGGTTCTGAATGTGCCAACTGATGGTGTCATCCACATAACAAATCAAAAGTTAAAACAAGAAAAACACTCGGTCAAATGTCCCAGCCTCCTATGAGTAAATGTGTCCGAGTTGTTGACTGGATGAATTAAGAATCATCAATGTTTTGAAAATGAACAGCCGTCGTGAAACTCAAACTAGTTTAGTGGCATCACCCATGGATCGGCGTATGTGACAGTGAGTAGATTACGTTGAAAATAAAGTGTGTTGTCCATCTTGGATGCTGCCTCCAGTTAATATAGAACCTCAACTTAGAAACATTATTTCACTGACCATCAGTTCAGGAAGGACAACAGATGAATTATGCTACATTTAACATTAAACACAACTGACACGTACAGCTTTTTCTATAAATATTCCATGTCTTTGTTTCAGATTCATTTCAGAATGATTGCCCAACATCGTTAACTTACATGGCGTAATGTACACAAATGGAAGGAGGGTCCATTTGTTAACCAATTAAGGGACAAATATTGTCAACTTTGCAGTAAGAAAGAAATGTAAGACTCGGCCTGGATTATATCGATGATTTATCAGAGGACCGACTATTGAGAATCTACAGAGACAAATATTGATCAAGTCATGGTGAAAAAATCTTGTAGGAAACATGGACATGTTGCTCCTTAGGGACCCTTTCTAACAGAACCCCAGCGATCCATTTAGGGGTGGGGGTTGGAGTTAGTCTGTTGCACACAGACTCCCCATTCCTGTCTACAATGAAAATTACATGGTTAAAGTGTTCTTAACCATTTTTAAACATTTAACATGAGATATAACCGACACCTCTCCCATGCAGTTTGAATATTTGTTTGGGAACAAACATGATCCAGAGACTGAATGAATAGTGGAAATGGACTGCTATATGCTATCATTTCATGTGGCTAACGTATAAATAAACGCACTAATAAATTGCTCCCGATATGAGTGTCTGCTAACTTGCTAATATGTAAAATGAAGAAAACTGCATTCATGCAACTGACTTAAGATAGATTTAACACATGTAACAGAGTCGATGTAACACACATAAAATAGTAAAAACTTTATTAATGCTGTCTAAACATTTAAATTAAAGTGCAAATTGGCCAGAACAAAATATGTTAAAAAGTACAATCTATTAAAAAAAATAAACATTTAAGTAAACCTGAAGTTTTACCGGCATCAATAAATGTCATAGGAAAATATAGATATCTGTACAATTACATACAACTGATAATACTGAGTAGATCACCACTCGAGTCGCATGTCAGCCTTACTCCACACATATTTCCCTCCTCTCTTCAGGAACATCTTCTCGTCAAAGCCACTGAACTGAATAGCCTCCTGCACACCTACATCAAGAATGGACTTGGAAGGATCCTTTCTCCCCTGACGGCAATCCAGAAAACGCATCTAAAACCAGAAAATATTTATTTATTTAAGCCTTCATAAAATGTATAAAATTTGATGAAGCCTTTATAAAAGTGAGTCATGAAGGCAACAAATTGTTACCAATGGGTCTTACAGAAAAAAATGACATGATGGTTCAATATAAAAATATATCTCCTTGTATCTGATATAAAGATAAATGTGTGCCTCATTTCACCCTTCTCAGTGCCGGTAAATCAAGTCTGAAGCCACAGCCTATCCTACTCTGGGACTTATGAAGGTGTACTGTATCTCCATACATCTTAGTGAAGATGGAGAGCCTTTAGACGCTGGTTCAATAGGTCTGATGAATGAGGAACGTCTGTTTTAAAGGGCTTGCTAAGGCTCAAAATGTACAATCAGTATAATGTAAAATAACATATTGATTAAAAGGACTTACGTATTCATCTAGGATGAGGTAGGAATCTCTCATCTGACAAAACATGGAAACAAACATGTTAATACTGCATCCACTCAATGTTGATGTCACATCCTGTGTAATCTTAAATATGATGTTATATCTACTCTATTTAATGATGTCACATTTACTCTCTATTGTGATGTAATATATACTCTTATGATATCACATCTACACTCCATTATGATGTGCTCTCTAGTATGATGTCATACCTATTCTCTTTTATGAGGTAATATCTACTTTATTATAATGTCACATCCACTTGCTATTATGATGTCACATACACCCTTATGTAGTACTCTCTAGTATGATGTCACACCTGCTCTCTTTTATGAGGTCACATCTAATCTCTATTATGACACAGTATATACAACCCATTTGCAAAGAAAAGTTGGAACGCTATGTAAAATGTAAAAAACAGAATGCACTGATGTGCAAATTATTTAAACCTTATATTCAATAGAAAATAGTACAAAGACAACATATCAAAAGTTGAAACTGAGAAATGTTATTGTTTCTTGAAAAATATATGCCCACTTTGAATTTGATGCCAGCAACATGTCAAAAAAGCTGGGACAGGGCAACAAAAGTTGGGTAATGCAAAAAAAAAAACTGGTGTAACATCTCACAACTAATTAGCTTGATTTGTAACAGGTCAGTAACATGACTGGGTGTAAAAAGAGCATCCCAGAGAGAATGAGTCTTTCAGAAGTTGAGATGGGGAGGGCTTCACCACTCTGTGAAAGATTGCACAGGCAAATAGTGCAACCATTTAAGAATAACGGTTCATAACGTAAAATTGCTAAGAGTTTGGGGATATCATCATCTACTGTACATAATATCATTAAAAGTTTCAGAGAATCTGGAGAAATCTGTAAGCAAGGGACAAGGCCAAAAAACAATATTGGGTGGCTGTGATCTTCAGGCACTTCATTAAAAACAGACAGCTCTCCCTATGGACGATGTGGTACAGTCTTGGAATAGGTGATTGAGTTAGTAGAGAAAGCAAACTCTACTCCCTTCATTGATTTCTGAACTACTTAAATGATATAATATTTGTTGAATAGTTGTCATAATTATATCAATAACCGTACAAAAAAAAATCTATATAGTTGTGTGTTGTCTATTGTTGTGTTGTCCCATGCCATACCTTCTGATTGGATTCTGGTACCAGGCAGCTGATGCTGCTGTGCCTTTCCAGAAATTCCTGAAACTGCTCCTCACTGATGACAAACCTCTCTGCCTCCCGCAGACTATCTTCCCCTGCATTCTCTCCATCGATCAACAGACACTGAAACACCTAGACACACACGCACAGACAAGACAACAACAACTAATGTAATGCACCAGTGGGTTGTGACAATAAACCTCCAATATCAACACATTCACAACATCCCTTGTGAGTAAATGATTGCAACAGCCTCACCTTCCAGCGTACTGGATTGAGCTCTGTGATTCTGTCTCTCATGTCCTCCTCCACATTAAAGGTGTTAATCACAGAGTTGATTTTAAATGCCACTTTGTACTCCCGGCACCACTCCCGGACCTTGGAGAGGTTGTCCAGGTGGCTCTTGGTACCTTGAGCTCTGCCTATGGTCTGGTTGGTGTCTTCGTCAAAGCTGTCACAGGAAATGGCCAGAATGTCCAGGTATTCGCCTGTGAGGAGACAGAGAGTTCTGGTTTTATAAATGACAATTTCAAATGATTGTGTTTTGTATTAACATAATATCCAGACATTCCACTAGGGACATTAGTTACAACTTGTAATAGCTATATTTGAATAAGGTTGATGGCCAAATGCCATGTGCCTTTTATACAGTTTTCTGCAGTTATTTAAATGACAAGTGTGTAATGATTATCAAAACTATAACCCAGGTATCAACATGGCTATCAATAAACTTTTTTTCCTGAGTGCGCATGAGAATAAATATGATCATTGATTTAGGGCCGTTGAAAATAATGACAGTCAGCCGGGCAACTTTAGTTGCATATTTTCTCTAAATACCCACGGTCAAATGAAAACCATCTTACCATATTTCTTGAACCACTTCTCTCTGACCATGCTGCCATTGCTTACAATACTGACACTTGGCAGTTGGAGGTCTTCTTTGCAGTACTGTACTAATTTACCTAAGAATTCACCACTCTTGTGTATGAATGGCTCTCCACCTGAGAAGTTAATTTTTTCCATTCCTGAAAAAAAACATTGAATTCTGAATTATATTTAATGAATACACAACGTTCAATTAGATATAACTAAATTATTATGTAATAACATATATTATTATAGGGATATTACAAGTCTAGGAAAAGTTGTAGAGTAAACTCACCCGATTGCTTCAGAAGCTTTAGACCTCTCTTTGCTTCTTCAATGGGTAGGACAAAAGACGTTTTTGCGGTGTGAAAACAAAAACCGCACTTATAATTGCATTGTCGAGTAAAATGATAATTCACACTGCTTGGAGTAGTTGCTGGTTGCGTTAACTTTTTTTGCATCAATTTGTCTGTGGCAGAATTTCCTTTTCTTGTAGATCTCAGTTTTGATGCACCGTGTACCTGGGAACAGATAACATCTATCAAGGTCCGAACGGCTGCGTATATGAGCTGGAGGGGGCTCATGCAGAGTTGCACCCAAAAAAACGGCTTGAGTTGAGAACATGATTTTTTGTTTTCACCAACACGGTCCAGACCTTCTGTTGCGAAAATACCACAACTATACTTATATCCTCCAGCAATAGGCGTGTCTCAATCGTTGTTTCTATTAGCCCTAAAAGAAAACGAAACTTACTGTCTTCGTTCATACAGTTTCGTTTTGCCAATTCCATGGTGATTTGTTTATCTCCGAACAACACAATCACACATTACATTACTTCCGTTTTAGATAGTCATGGTTTATGGTTATGGCTCAAGTTTCCTTGTGTGCTACAAGTTCAGTTTCAGTTAATACTTATTGAAATTAGACCTATACGTAACCAGAAGTGTTCCTGAATCAAGCCGCACTCAGTTGATTAACTGTGGTGCATCCGTGGGAATAAACACTTTGGATCTAAAATAAACAGTTTTCAAAATATGACTTCAAAAAAGTGGTCTCTAGGCTCAACTTGCCCCTGATGAGTTGAGCCTAGGGAGAGGATACGTTGAGCCAAATCAGGGTGAATTGTGACATTGATTATATTGAAGTAAAACTAAAAATGTTCACCTCATATAGGCTAATTAATGTCCCCATCATACATTCAGGTCATCTTCTGAACTGCCATAGTAAGTGGTGTCGTTAAACAAGATTTTTATGTAACTTTCTTCTGAGCCACTGTAGACCAGTGTCTTCTTGGTTTTGACCCTTTCAGGGCATTTATTTTTCAGTCTTTTTCTTTTCTTTTTCAGTCCTTTTATTTTCTCTGTCATTGTGTGCCTTTCCAGCTCTAGCTTTTCTGGTGTGTTGGTCAAGATTTTTGTTTTTATTTTCTTCCTATTTCTTGGTTTAGTTGCAGTGGCTTAGAGAAGGGAAGGATGTCTCCTGGGGACACACCCAAAATGGGCAGGAGAACCAGTAACATCACTTATGGACAAGTGTTCAGGGTCCATGATTCTGTTTAATGGTTCAAGCAGAGTCATTACTTAAAAATGACAATTTATTGGAACTTAATAGTTAAGATTTTTACATTTTTTAGTTCAAGTTTACTGTACATAAAAATATAGAAGAAAATAATTTCCCAATATGCATTGCCCTTTAAATGAACTCTGGAGTTACCACCCATGACTGTATTTGTTAATGACAGAGACATGATTATTGAACACACGTATGATCTCTAAGTTCACTTTATTGACTGTTATAAAATAGTGAACTGAGAATATCCAACATATCCCGTAAATCCTTATTTTGAATTGCAACCCATCTAGCTCATGTACTACTCACTTCAAATGTCCGCAAAATACACTGTGCTGAATGCCCTGGTTAAAGAATCTTCCCCAGATTTCCAAATATGAAATAACTGTATCCACTGATATCTCCAGAAAACCTGGGAACTTAACCCGAATTTCGCAAAGCCACCCACAAGGAACTCCCTTACAATAGAAGGCAAAATTCCTATTTAAATCGAGTAAATGTTTGGGCAGGAATATTTTTTATTTAATTGTTACAATAATTTCTGTAGTGGGTGCAAAATATATGTTTGACTAAATGATTGGATTACTTTAGACAAATGTATATGTTTGATGTTTGTGTAGCTAAAAGTAATCAATCATTAAGTGTCCATGCAAAAAAGGATAATAAAACAATTCCAAGATATCAACCTGAAGCAGAGCATGCTGGGAACACTTTCATTTTAAACTTGAGTAAAAAATTGCAACATTGTAGTAAAAATGTAGTAAAAGTCAGTATAACAAACATTTTTAGTAATTGGGAACATTTCTCTAACTTTGAGTTACCCTTAGAAACATTTGAGTAAGAAATACATTCGGGTTTACAGTACTGTAATAATATGAATAGGCATAATAATACTATGACTCTAATAGCAACAGTTTAATTCAAATCATCGTTTGTGTTTGCATGACCGCATAGAACAAGACGTGACTGCCGTAGGTGCAACATTTGTGCCGACACACACTGTACCACTTTCGCTTTCCATACCGCGGTGGCTCACGTTTGTCCATAGCGTCATAAGTTTCGTTTTGCCCCCAAGTTTCTATGTATTGTGCTCGGGGTTTGAATGAAAATGACAAGACGCATGATGTCGCGGTTGGGCCAGTGGTCGTCTTATGCGTTTGCTGTGGAGTTTGATACGAAATCTGACCCAATCTACTTCTCTCTAAACGCTAAGAAAAGCAAAGAGGTGCAGCAAGTGTTCAAAAATGTCGACGCTAATGAAAGATGCTACTCGCTCCATGTTTACAGCGACGACAACTTTCAAAGAGCTAGGTTTTTTGGAGGGCTGAAAAACAAACTCCTAAAGGAATTACCTTCAGAATGTAAAGTTGCGGAAATGTCCGCATTTCAGCCTAATGTGAGAGATTCTGTTATGAGAGGATATTTTCTAAAAGACACAACGAAGTCATCTGTGACTGAACGACTATTGGGCGAGCTGCTTCGCAATGATCCAGTCTACGTATGCTCCTATTTGTGCGGAGAAGACAGTGGGTGGACGCAACATCTCTGGTCCCATACGGAGGACGGCAGGGTGGAGGCGTCTGAGACGTATTATGTAGAACCAGCTGAAAAGCCGGAGCATCATCCGTCAACTCTAAATATAATCAACTCTGATGTGTTCTACAGTTTTGACGATGCCTACAAAGTTCTGAAACAGGTTGGGACAGCCTCACTTTCCTGATTTAAATCATGTTAAATGTGTTCTTGCAATTAATTTAATTACGTAAAACGTGAGAGGTGTCCACTATGTGGTGTCAGAGAAAATTAAAGAACCAGCAATGTCACACTCTAGTGGTTGACAGAGGCATAACATCCAAATGCTGTGCTGTAGCTCTGTTGCTTCTCATTTGCAGTGTAGGGATATCATCCCAGAATCCAAGGATGTGCTTGATCTTGTTGACCAGAGGCTTGAGTCCAAGGAGGAAACAGCCTTTCCCGTTATTGTCATAGAGGGATTAGATGCTACTGGTAAGACTAAACTCTATCTCAATGTTGTTTTTGTCATTCTATTCACTTCTGGTTAAGCTGTTGGAACATGGGTTTTCACTGGTCAGTTTACATCTGGAAAAACACCTATGAGTCTCCTATTATTATTGTGACAACAGGATGCTGTCACAATAATCAGGACATGCAAACATGCCTAATGCTCTATCGGTCTGTCCCACTGCTGTGGCTATTTCCCTCTTCTTAACACATCCTCAGGTAAAACCACTCTGACTGAGTCCCTGAAGGAAGCCCTGGGGGCAACTCTTTTGAGGTCCCCTCCCCAGTGTCTGTCCCCGTGGAGGGCCCGCTTCGATGCTGAGCCCCCTGTCATCCGCCGGGCCTTCTATGCCCTTGGGAACTACCTGACAGCTGGACAGATAAGCCACGAGGCCAGACGAGCACCTGTCATCGTAGACAGGTGAGAAGAGCATCCGTTCGTTCTGGAACAGCTGTGGTGTATCGGGACCATGTCAGTGCAGCCGTGTTAATGGTTCATTAACATTCATTCAGTTCAAAGCTCATAAAAAAGCCATACATTTGCTTACATTTTGTCTCTAGAATAAACAGAATATATCCGGAATGGCACTGAAACTATTCTGATGTCTGAGGTGTTAGACATACTGACTCTGCCATCTGTCCTGATACCCTCACACAGGTATTGGCACAGCACAGCAGCCTATGCCATAGCCACGGCGGTGGGGGGTAAGGTGAGGAACCTGCCCCAGGCTGGTAGCAAGGTGTATGTATGGCCAGGGGACCTACTGATGCCCAGCCTGGTACTCCTGCTTCAACTCAACCCACAGGAGAGAGTCAGGAGGCTACAGGTCCGAGGCCAGGACAAGACCACGGAGGAGGAGGAGTTGGAGGCCAACAGCCTCTTCAGACAAAAGTACGATTTCTCATGATGGGCCTGTGGTCTAGTGGTCACATCCTCCAGATTTCTCATGATGGGCCTGTGGTCTAGTGGTCACATCCTCCAGATTTCTCATGATGGGCCTGTGGTCTAGTGGTCACATCCTCCAGATTTCTCATGATGGGCCTGTGGTCTAGTGGTCACATCCTCCAGATTTCTCATGATGGGCCTGTGGTCTAGTGGTCACATCCTCCAGATGTCTCATGATGGGCCTGTGGTCTAGTGGTCACATCCTCTAGATGTCTCATGATGGGCCTGTGGTCTAGTGGTCACATCCTCCAGATGTCTCATGATGGGCCTGTGGTCTAGTGGTCACATCCTCCAGATGTCTCATGATGGGCCTGTGGTCTAGTGGTCACATCCTCCAGATTTCTCATGATGGGCCTGTGGTCTAGTGGTCACATCCTCCAGATGTCTCATGATGGGCCTGTGGTCTAGTGGTCACATCCTCTAGATGTCTCATGATGGGCCTGTGGTCTAGTGGTCACATCCTCTAGATGTCTCATGATGGGCCTGTGGTCTAGTGGTCACATCCTCTAGATGTCTCATGATGGGCCTGTGGTCTAGTGGTCACATTCTCCAGATGTCTCATGATGGGCCTGTGGTCTAATGGTCACATCCTCTAGATGTCTCATGATGGGCCTGTGGTGTAGTGGTCACATCCTCCAGATGTCTCATGATGGGCCTGTGGTCTAGTGGTCACATCCTCCAGATGTCTCATGATGGGCCTGTGGTCTAGTGGTCACATCCTCTAGATGTCTCATGATGGGCCTGTGGTCTAGTGGTCACATCCTCTAGATGTCTCATGATGGGCCTGTGGTCTAGTGGTCACATCCTCCAGATGTCTCATGATGGGCCTGTGGTCTAGTGGTCACATCCTCTAGATGTCTCATGATGGGCCTGTGGTCTAGTGGTCACATCCTCTAGATGTCTCATGATGGGCCTGTGGTCTAGTGGTCACATCCTCCAGATGTCTCGTGTTGGGCCTGTGGTCTAGTGGTCACATCCTCTAGATGTCTCATGATGGGCCTGTGGTCTAATGGTCACATCCTCTAGATGTCTCATGATGGGCCTGTGGTCTAGTGGTCACATCCTCCAGATGTCTCGTGTTGGGCCTGTGGTGTAGTGTTTAGGCCAGGGCTTAATCCCTGCGTCCCACCTCATGCCCAACTCCATCTCCTCCTTTTATTCTGTTTTGTATTCATACATCAGAATACCCAAAATAACAACAAAATGTACTTTAGTTTTACCACTCTCTTACATCATAAAACAAGTAAATTCACATAGATAGATACAGTGAAAAGATAGTGTAGATAAAAGGGAAGAGACAGAAGATCAATCAATCAAATGTATTTTATAAAGCCCTTTTTACATCAGTCAACTCGAGCCATTGGATTTGGGCAAAAGGGAATGTAAGAAATAAACAACTCAAACAGTGAGTCACGTTTTTGGGGTCCAACATCAGAGGAACCGTATACTTTTAATTCAACACAATCATTTCTCAAACACAAGACACTATATTGAGTAGTAGGATTTCGTCTGTATGTGGATTGATGGACGGACAAACAGACAAACATTACTTCATTAGAGTTAATTGAAAGGGCCCATTCTGCTTGTCCATATTGACTGGACTGCCCTGCTACTCCACAGTAAGTTTAGGAAAACAGAGACTTTCCATTGGTTAACATGCCTGACATGCTGGTCAGAAGACCAGAACTAAGTGCACATACTCACTGTACTGTACCGTACTGAGCAAGGTCGTCAGGTCCCCATGGTCTAAGTCTGACCCGTCAAACTATTAGCAATCAATTACCCTGCTGAGGGGAACCAGCTGATGAGGAAAGAACCAGTGATTGGTTGTCAAGCTGGCGTGCTCCATTAAGCTGGTCTAAACTGCCTGCAAGTACTTTGACTGGTCGATGGCAGCTTTCATTCATTATCCCCACTGACATCATGGTCAGTGTCCCAACTTGCACCCTAAACCTGGCAGGAGTCACTTCTGTTTACCAGGTCCCTGGGGTAGTAGACCAGATAGGGTGCCCCTCTCCACATGCGTTCCCCAGATGTTCATCCAGAAGTCGTTATCCTCGACGGTAGATCAGCCTTGACAGTTTGGACTTAATCCGTCACCTGTCCAAACCTCTGAAATAAGGCTGTCTGTATTGCTATGGTTTTTTCAGACCCTTTAACCGTTGCTGAATTTCCACTTCAGCCACAGTAACATGTGTTCTGGTACTTATCCCGCGTTGTTCCGTTTATTGTAGTATAATGATTTATGGACCAGGCAAAAGCAATTTGCAGTCTACAGTTGACACGCAACTATATAAAACCTTTGTTATCATACCATTACTCATTTGTCATGGCGATCAGGAAAAAAACAATTAAAGTGGTCTTCCGTCTTTGTAGTACAGCTGACCCAGTTTCTACATGGGGTTTTATTTGCGGGACATAATTACTTCACCTCATCCACAGGGTGGAGGAGACATTCCAGCGGATCCAGGGCCCAGCCTGCATCACGGTGGATGCCAGTCCTTCTGCTGACCAAGTGCTCCGACAAGTGCTGCTTTTAATTAGGGACAAATGCCACTTATAAACAGCTCCTCTTCACCTCTCCCAGTCTTGCTGCAGTTCGACTGCTGCACCAGGGTTGTCCACTAGGTGGCAGTGGAGTGCCATTGATTTGATACGTTCAGAGCTTGTTAGAAGACTGGAGTCTTATTTGGCAAAGGGCCAGAGCTAACACAAACAAACAGAAACACACACGCATGCACTCAATAGCACACAGTGTCTCTCTTTCATACACAACACTAACACTCCCACACATGCACACAGACCCACACACACACATACACAGAGCCAAGACCCCGCCCAGGGCATGGTACAACATGCCAGTTTCTGTCCGTCTGCCATCAGCAAGATGAGGGAGAAACATTCTCATGAATACTATTGTGATCTGTCAGTAGGGATACATAGGGACGGGTAGTCACAATGACAAGCATTTTTATTAGACCCGAAATTCCGGAAATTAAAGGGAAGGTTTGTTTATTCATCAATCACTTCTATTTCATTTAAACAGCCAGCTCTGAATTTCCACTTTAAAGTGGAAAGCTGGACCCCAGAGTTAGAACACACAAAGAGCCATATGATTAATTTCACATTACAGTAACACTCTACTGCTCATTTGTTTAAGTACTGTTGCAGATTAAAGGAAACATGTTGAATATACCAGAAGTCAGGCTTTGGGCTGTTTTTGATTGATTGTATGCATATTATACAATACATTTCCTGTACAGTGCTTTGTCAGGGATTTATTATATCTAATTTTCTGGATAAGTCTCATGGGATGCAAAGGAAAAAGTTCAAAATGTACTGGGTTGGGGCGGTGTGGGCAAAACTGTGGAAGGTTGTTTGCTTTCGGGAGGGTTGTGTGTTTCTTTTATTGGGCAAACAGGTGGTTAGTGTCTCTTACTATACCACAAGTCAATATAGTCTACCAGTCAAATGTATATCCTGATCTCTTACAATACCACAAGTCAATATAGTCTACCAGTCAAATGTCTGTCCTGATCTCTTACTATACCACAAGTCAATATAGTCTACCAGTCAAATGTCTGTCCTGATCTCTTACTATACCACAAGTCAATATAGTCTACCAGTCAAATGTCTGTCCTGATCTCTTACTATACCACAAGTCAATATAGTCTACCAGTCAAATGTCTGTCCTGATCTCTTACTATACCACAAGTCAATATAGTCTACCAGTCAAATGTCTGTCCTGATCTCTTACTATACCACAAGTCAATATAGTCTACCAGTCAAATGTCTGTCCTGATCTCTTACTATACCACAAGTCAATATAGTCTACCAGTCAAATGTATATCCTGCCTTTAATCCATTGTGAGATTTATCTTGTTTAGGGACAATTAAATTATCCCTTTAGGTGAAAACTAAAGAGAAAATTACATTTGAATAATGGTGCAATAAGATCTGTTATTTGCATGTTTCGTTTTATTAATTTCGTTTGAATCATTTGTGGTTCCATACTTGACAGGTTTTTTGGTCCAGAAAGGCAAAGAAGCAGGCTGTGTTTTAACTTTTGATATTGATGTGTAGTCTGGCCATGAAATCCAATGCTCCCAGCTGGCCTTGTCATTCTGGAAAACGTACTGTGTATTTTGTCTCCTATATGATCTGATCTGTTATTCTTTGATCTCGTATCTAACACTTCAATTATGCCCAAACATGTATAATTTAAAGGAACCACTTCTATGATTTCCACCATAAAAAGCAGAACATATTGATGATATTATAATGGGTATTGGGCAGTGATGTAGTGGTAAAAAAGGTGGATGAATCTATATCTTTAATTTTGATACGACAAATCCTTCCTCAATATAATGAAAAATGTATTATGTTTTTAAACAGCGTCAATTAATTGCATTTGATGCAAGTCCGCTAAAAATGAAGACCTAGTGTAGATAAGTAATCAGGTTATTAATCTAAAAAAATTATCTGGACTGAACAGACATTCGCATATTCTTACAAATGAATATGGAAAAGCACAAGGCCTCTGTGCTTTTGGGGCGTGGTTATGTCGCTTCCTACCAATTAAAATATTTTACCCACAGGCTCTCCAGTCCCGTGAGAATGTCTAGCAAAGCTAACTGGCTTAGCTAGCTATGGAAGTGCCAAATTCATTGTCTCATCAAAAATTCTTCTCCACTTTATTTTGAAGGAAACAATATTTGTCTACGTTAACAAAAAACACTTTTGAATAATATGCAGTCCCCCGTCTTTTCTCCATATTTTGTTGTGTTACAGACTTATTTCACAACTGATTAGCCCTCAATCTATCCTTTAATGTTAATGTGAAAACTCATGAATAGATATTTCAGCATATTATTTGCAAATCAATAACAAAAACATCTTGTGCAGAAATATTTAAACACTCAGTTCTTTGTTGTAGTCGAGTCGCATGCCTTTTACTCCAGGCTTCCATCCAGCCTGGTTGATGGAGAGCTGCAGAGAAGATTATCCTTCTGACAGGTTCTCCCATTTCTGCAGTGAAACTGTTAGAGTGGCCACTGGGTTTCCATGTTGTTTTATTAATTCTACGATGGTAGTTTCATCTTGCTGTGTTCCTATGTTAGGTTCTCTACACATGGCTGGCTGAAGTGAGCCTAATGAAAGATCCAGACGGAGACAAGCAGCACAGCATCCCTGTTTCCGTCCACAATGGGCCTCCCTGTCTGCCAGCTGATGAACTGAACAGAATGCAGGGGCAACAGTGGGCTGGAGGGGGAAAGCCACACAGTCACACTCGTTTTTCTTCATGCTCGTTCGTCTAGACATTACCAGGCACCTCCAGTTGTCCGTGAACAACATGCTTAGGTACTCTGACACACTTGACACAGGTAGTGGTGAAATGTGAAGCTTTGTGAGTTTTGTGTTGGAAGAACGTCTTGCCTCTCTGACAGAACTCATGTACTGTTGTTTCACAGTGAAGTGCATATAAACCAGTTCACATGCGGACCGCGGTCAGTAGTTCACATACAGACAGCGGTCCGTAGTTCACATGCAGACAGCGGTCAGTAGTTCACATGCAGACAGCGGTCCGTAGTTCACATGCGGACATCGGTCCGTAGTTCACATGCAGACAGCAGTCCGTAGTTCACATGCAGACAGCGGTCAGTAGTTCACATGCAGACAGCGGTCAGTAGTTCACATGCAGACAGCGGTCAGTAGTTCACATGCAGACAGCGGTCAGTAGTTCACATGCGGACCGCGGCCCGTAGTTCCCATGCAGACAGCGGTCAGTAGTTCACATTTAGACAGCGGTCAGTAGTTCACATGCAGACAGCGGTCAGTAGTTCACATGCAGACAGCGGCCTGTAGTTCACATGCAAACCGTGGTCTGTGCTCGTGAAAACAAAAAACATTCACATTCACACACGTGAGAAAGTGTACACACTCACACACACACACTCACACACACACATTTACAAACGAATACACACAAACACAAGACACGTTTTCCATCTTCTACATCCTTCTCTCTATCTTCTACATTCCAACCCTGTCTACACACCAGCAAAACTGAAACACAGTTACTATATACAGTAAGTCCTTTCTAGAGCAGAGTGAGGCTGTGTTTGGCTGGTGATGGGACGATGAATTAGGGGTTTTAGCCATTATGAGCTTGGCAATGCTACAGGCTGGAGAGTGACCCTACTCTCTTACAGTGATGCATCAGCAGAGAAGCAACGGCTGTGGACCTTATTGATTAATGAAGCTCTCTCTGTCTCTGTCATTCCCCTCTCATACAGAACACCAGCCACAAGGCTGCCCCCCCCCCCCCAATTACTCTAATGCCGTGTTTTCATCGTCCAGAGAGGCGCTATCATTCAAATATTAACATCAGTTATAATTCCTGTCATACATCCTGGGAATTATAGGCTAATGTTTTTATTGTTCGAGTGAGGTGTCATAGAGTCTAAAACAATTATAGTGTGACATACCAGCATTTAATGCCAGTAAGGCAAATGTATGGGAATGTTTCTGGACTTAAAGTGTCTGGAACTTTCAGTAAAACATTGTAGATGGAGTAACGTGGTAGCTTCATCTCTGTAGTCCACTAATGTTGCGTGGTGGCCCCAGTGACAGTATTTTATATGAAGTAATACTTTTATAACTTGAAGACCTGAACCTTAACTCAAGGGACATTTTTACATTTGCCAAATGGGCAAAACCAATTTCCATACTCTCCTCTGCATGTTAACATACTGGTTCCATAAATGAACCAACAGCGCTGAGAAAAAGCCCTGGGCTGTAAAACCCTGGGCTATAAAACACTGGGCTGTAAAACACTGGACAGTAAAACACTGGGCTATAAAACACTGGACAGTAAAACACTGGGCTATAAAACACTGGACAGTAAAACACTGGGCTGTAAAACACAGGGCTGTAAAACCCTGGGCTATAAAACCCTGGGCTGTGAAACACTGGGCTATAAAACACTGGGCTGTAAAACCCTGGGCTATAAAACACTGGGCTGTGAAACACTGGGCTATAAAACACTGGACAGTAAAACACTGGGCTATAAAACCCTGGGCTGTAAAACACTGGGCGGGAAAACACAGGGCTGTAAAACACAGGGCTGTAAAACCCTGGGCTATAAAACCCTGGGCTGTGAAACACTGGGCTATAAAACACTGGGCTGTAAAACCCTGGGCTATAAAACCCTGGGCTGTGAAACACTGGGCTATAAAACACTGGGCTGTGAAACACTGGGCTATAAAACCCTGGGCTGTAAAACACTGGGCGGGAAAACACAGGGCTGTATAACCTCCCCCTGCACTGGGGCCCTTACCTCCCCCTGCACCGTGGCCCTTACCTCCCCCTGCACCGGGGCCCTTACCTCCCCCTGCATCGTGGCCCTTACCTCCCCCTGCACCGGGGCCCTTACCTCCCCCTGCACCGGGGCCATTACCTCCCCCTGCACCGGGGCCCTTACCTCCCCCTGCACCGGGGCCCTTACCTCCCCCTGCACCGGGCCCTTACCTCCCCCTGCACCGGGGCCCTTACCTCCCCTTGCACCGGGGCCCTTACCTCCCCCTGCACCGGGGCCCTTACCTCCCCCTGCACCGGGGCCCTTACCTCCCCCTGCACCGGGCCCTTACCTCCCCCTGCACCGGGGCCCTTACCTCCCCTTGCACCGGGGCCCTTACCTCCCCCTGCACCGGGGCCCTTACCTCCCCTGCACCGGGGCCCTTACCTCCCCCTGCACCGTGGCCCTTACCTCCCCCTGCACCCTGGCCCTTACCTCCCCCTGCACCGGGGCCCTTACCTCCCCCTGCACCGGGGCCCTTACCTCCCCCTGCACCGGGGCCATTACCTCCCCCTGCACCGGGGCCCTTACCTCCCCCTGCACCGGGCCCTTACCTCCCCCTGCACCGGGGCCCTTACCTCCCCCTGCACCGGGGCCCTTACCTCCTCCTGCACCGGGGCCCTTACCTCCTCCTGCACCGGGCCCTTACCTCCCCCTGCACCGGGGCCCTTACCTCCCCCTGCACCGGGGCCCTTACCTCCCCCTGCACCGTGGCCCTTCTCACTACACTACTCCCTTAAATATTTCATCTGCGTAACAGAGCAACAGCCAAAGAAAAACCTCCATGAAATAATGAAAGATCCAGGCGGGAGACGGCAGCACAGCAGTAATAGATCAAATGAAAGCTGTCCTTCTGAACATTAATAATGAGTGTGTTGTGGGGGGGGGGGGGGGCAGGCCGTGGCATAGAAGGAGGAGGGCATGGGGATAGTAAGTAAGATGGGAGATGGGGGGTTCTGTTGCCTTGGCACAGAGCCCTCCACCGGGCTTGGTTTGGCTGCCAGATGAAGCGGCATGGTGACTCTGTTGTGTGGTGTCAGGGGCTCTGTCTGGCTGGGAAGGGGGAGGAGGGGGTAGACCATGGGCCCCGTCACAGCCCCTCAGTGGCAGTATAACCCTCCAGCTGGCAGGTAGGCCCTTCCCTCTCGCTTCTCTCCCCCTTCCTCCCCCGATCTGCCCTCTGAACACAGTGGGAGTGGAGCAGGCGTCACCACAGCAACACTCCTCATCAGGATGAAGGGTTAGTGGGGGAGAGCTACGCCAAACCCTTCAATCCGGAGAGAGATGGGTTTGTTGGATCAGGGGACAGGGAGTATGCAGGAGAAAGAAAGATAGACATTTGGGTTTTGTAATATTGCAAATTAAACAAAATCTTTGTGATAATAATAAAATAGATGAAATCCTCCAGTTCTCCTGGATTTGAAGGGTGCCTTCCAACTGCGGTTTTCAGATCTCTGCAGGTTTTCAATTGGATTTAGATCTGAACTCTCTGCCGGCCACTTTAGAACAGTCCAGGGTTTTGTCCTAAGCCATTCCTGGGTGCCTTTTGAAGTGTGTTTTTAGGGTCGTTGTCCTGCTGGAAGACTCGTGATCCTTTGACCAAGACCCAACTTTATAACATGGGGTTTGACGCAGCGGTCCAAAATGCCTTTGTATTCTACTGATTTTATGATGTAATTCATAAGGTGTTATTTACTGATCCTCTTCTATGTTTGACTGTGGGAAGGTGTTAAATAACATAGCCGGCTCTTCGCGTAAGCAGAGCCGCTAAGAAGAGCAAATGTCTCTTACTGACTGACTGACTGACTGACCCCTTGTTAAATAGCGTAGTGGTTAGAGAAGCGGACTTGTGAACTGTAGGACCAGAGTTTGCCTATTACTGGCTAATAAGCTGTTAAAACGGCCGGTGGCAAAAGTAAATACAGTTCATAGATGCTATGGCGGAGGTAAACTTAATAAGAAACTTTAGTCCGTTAAAAACAATCCTCAATGGAGTCCAGCGACTGCTGAAACGTGTAATGCCGTGGCGTAGTGATTAAAGACAGTGCCACTCCTGTGGAAGACCTAAGTTCGAATCTATTGAGAGCAACGACATTTATAAATTATTTCTATGTTCTTTACGGAACCTCCTCCATGTTTGACTGAGGGGAAGGTGTTCTTTACTGAACCTCCTCCATGTTTGACTGTGGGGGAGGTGTTGTTTACTGAACCTCCTCCAATGTTTGAGAGTGGGGAGGTGTTTTTTACTGAACCTCCTCCATGTTTGACTGTGGGGGAGGTGTTGTTTACTGAACCTCCTCCAATGTTTGAGAGTGGGGAGGTGTTTTTTACTGAACCTCCTCCATGTTTGACTGTGGGGGAGGTGTTGTTTACTGAACCTCCTCCAATGTTTGAGAGTGGGGAGGTGTTGTTTACTGAACCTCCTCCAATGTTTGAGAGTGGGGAGGTGTTCTTTACTGAACCTCCTCCATGTTTGACTGTGGGAAGGAGTTCTTTACTGAACCTCCTCCATGTTTGACTGTGGGAAGGAGTTCTTTACTGAACCTCCTCCAATGTTTGACTGTGGGGAAGGTGTTCTTAATTGGACCTCCTCCATGTTTGACTGTGGGGGAGGTGTTGTTTACTGAACCTCCTCCAATGTTTGAGAGTGGGGAGGTGTTCTTTACTGAACCTCCTCCAATGTTTGACTGTAGGAAAGGTGTTTTTTACTTTGATGACTTCATTTTGTTATCTATAAACCTGAGATGGTGTGCTTCACCAAACATGACAGTGTTTTATTCAGTCTAACACAGAATTCAGACATACACAGAATTGTCTGTGCACGCACACGTTTGTGTTGAACTGTCAGTAAGTGGCTATCACATTGATGTAAATAAGGTAGCCATCGTCTGAGCGACAACCCAAGGTAAGAAGCTAGCTAGCTGTCACAACTCGATAGCTACATTTGATTAGTGTCATGCAGGCAACATTAAAGAATCGGCCGCAACAAAAATAACTTCAAAATAAATGTCTGTGGCGAAACGTTATATACATTTGGCCGCAACAATAAGACTTCCATTAATCTTATTGTGCCTTCAAAATATAAACGAAAAATTTTTTTTTCAATAATACTTTACAATAATACTTTACATAATACTTTACGTAAGGTAAAGAATATTATAAGGTGGAGTATATTGAGAAATGGTTAGAGATTTAGTAAGTAAATGTAGAGCACATTACAAACGTAATGTGAGTCCTATTTGGATGTTATTATTGTTAATCTGCTTGTGCCCATTACCTTTGGCGAGGGATTATGTTATAAATCCAACCACATTATTTTGTTCCTTGCCACTGTAATGTACCTCGCCAGCTCCACCTCCCATAATGAAATGTAATTTAAGTTTATTGAATGCACTGTATTTTACTAATGCACTGTATTTTACTAGTACTTTTTCTGAAAGTACTTACTAAAATAAACTTCAGAATTTATTTTATTCAATTTTTTGTTTGTTTGTGTATAATACGGAATGACAGAAAAAGAAAATGGAAGAAATTACATTTTGAAAAGGATTAAATGGAATTGGCCAAAGGAAAAATCTGAATTTAAAGGGCCCTACATTGCTCTGTGCACTACTTTCTCAAGAAGAGAGTTGGTGCATTGGATTAAAAGCTATTTCATTTCTGGATCCTTCTATTCTGGGGGCATGTGGTCCTGGCTGATGGAATAAAACTTCACCGGTTGGTTTCCGTTGCGACTGTTGGAGGGCCTCGACCAGGCATTGTTAAATATTTAAACACGCTGAGAGATCTCATTAAAAGCTGCCCACATTAGGTCCCAAACACACATTGCCTCCCACTCTCTTGGACCCACATACACCCCACATACATACACATAAACATTTACACACACACACAAACACACACTCAAACCCCTTATAACATTTACACACACACACACACACACACACTAAAATCCTGTTATGAGCCAGTGGAGTGTGGCCCAAAAACAAAACATTGTCTACTGTCATCTCTGGTTGGTGATAAATCCTAATTTCTTGTCAGGGCAGTGTTCAATTGTTCCTCATCTTATCTGCCAGACGATTGAGCTTCAGCGCAGCTCTGACAATAGACAAGCAAAAAAAAACACTGATCCAAAACATGGCAGGCAGACTAGACTAATATTTCCATAACACAGACAGAAAAACAAGACGGAGAACAAACTTTGTCTCTCTGGAGTCTGCTCGGTCTTCTCTCGTACTCTACAAAATCTGGGCAATTAATTTGGCGTATAGTAGTGGCTTCCTGTTGTTAGTCTGGGCTGCCCTCCGAAATAAATAATGTTCCTTGTAGCCCCCCCCCCACACCCCCGTATTGAGGCTCCCAGAGGGATAAATCAAAGAACAAAGCTGACGATTTCTTTCCTCTGCAGCTGTGTGTGTGTGTGTGTGTTTGTGTATGTTTGTCATTTTATACTTGTAGTTGGTTTATTTTTGTTCCAGTGCCATTAATGCGCAGGCAGGTCTCCAAGTTAATCAGTGTCAACCTTCACTAGAAACTAGAGGAGCTCACTACCCCACCCTCCATCCGCTCTTCCTGCCTCTCTCTCTGTCTGTCTGTGAGACAAGCCGGGCTGTTTGGAGTTTCATACTCCCTGTCACACGGCTGACGGCAAGGTCGAAACCAACCAAGCCCTCAGATAGCGAAAATATTGAAACATCCACTGCTATGCTTAAATAAAAGTAAAGCATCTTGATCCCTGAAACTTGTGAGAGTCAGAAGAGACACTCCCCTTTGATGAATGTTGCTGAAGGAAGACGTTGCCCCGTGCCATCTGATTGGCTGGCAGCCAGACAGATCCAGAGAGAAGAAATTAATAGGCAGAGGGTGAAAAATAACTCTAAGAAATACTGTAATATATAAAGGATTTCATCTTACTTTAAGAAGGCCAAACGGTAAAACGTATAGTTTTTAAAACTGTTACTACGTTATTACTCTGTATCTTTCCCATGCTAAAAGCCAGCTTGCTGCTGGCTGAACTACATTTAAACATTTCATGAGTACCATTACTTGTTCCAAATGACTTGAGATTGTGTGTATAAATCACATTTGCATCTCACTCTCACTACCTTGTCACTGACTGTGTAAACCATGTGTGTGAGAGAGAAGAGCAACACAGAGAAAGAAAGAAAAATTGTGGGAAGAGAGAAGAGCAGGAAACCCCAGGGTTGTGGAGTTAAAATATATACACTGCTAGATCCTAGTTGGTTATCCCGGCTAAGCTGCATGTACCCCCTACACACATTTAAGTTGTTCACTCTGTGGTTCTCCTGCCCACTGAAAACGACTATCTACCTCCTTCACAGTCTTATCACGACTTCTCTGAAAATATTGAGTTTATATCTGTTCATCTCAATAATCAACAGCCTTATTTACCCGCCAGGCTTCACTTCTGGGTCCTTGGTAACGCGAGGCCTTCCACCAGCTTCCCTCCACTAATCTTCTCTGCCCGCGAGACGTCGTGTTTTGAGAAACAACAGTCAGGCAGCGAAGGGGTCTTTGAAGGGAATCTAGACAGGTGTTTTCCCCGACACGGACTCTGCCTGAGCATTGTTGGGAGTGCTGTCAGTCTCAGAAAAGTCTTTATTTAAACTACTTTTTCCCCAGGTTAAAACCTCACCCTATGTTAATAAACCTGTGATATTGACATGTCGTTACGCAGTGTGCTCTGTGGACACAGTATCTCTTCAGACGACAGCCGACATTTCAGTAACGACACCCCAGAAAGAGCCAGTGAAAAACAACCCTGTCCTTCCTTCCAAACACTCTGTGGTGCAGAGTTCGTCCGTCTCTCCTGACCACTGCGCTGCACGGAGATCCTGCTGCCTGAGTCGGAGACGGTCTAATCAATATGGATTCCGGCGGGAGATCAGGTACTCGAGGCGGGCTGTTTCCTCGGCAGCCGACTGGCTCCTCAGGTAATAATGCCAGCCAGGCGGGCAGGACTCGTCTGCTGTCGGGGACATCCCCTGCCAAGCCTACTGATTAATCCCTGTGTGTGTAATTCAGCATGATGTTGATATTACAGGGGCTGTGTTACCATCTCCATCTGGGATGGTTCGATGTTGTGTTAGAGAGGATGGGCCGGAGTTTACAGCATATGTTGCGGTCAAATATGGTTGAATTTGGGATGAGAGATTTTTTGGTAACTGAATGTTGTGGAGGTAAACCCGGGTAATGTAGTAAAAGGTTCACCCTTCCCCCTGGCTGTGGGGCTGAAATAAATATGCAAATGGCAGATCCATCCTTTCAAATGACTTGTTGTTCTGAAATGTTTTCCATGTATTTGCGGAGTAGTAATTCAAACGTTTATACGCTGTGTTACTGGGAGTGTAGACACAGTATGAAAACACATTTCAGATAAACTCTAAGATAGGTATACATTTTTATTCAAAACCTCAACGACAAAGGAACATACAGTCTGTCTCTTGTTTCATTTTGTTCTCTATGATTTATCTTCATGTTAGAAGCCCTGACACAATGTCAATGTTATCTGAATGAAGTATATCATCTAGAACATTCCCTGTTCATTGCATCCTATTGAGATTACTGTAATCATCTGATAATGACACACAATCATTCTCCAATTATGCTTTCAGAACCTGTGTTGTAACTGACATCCAAAAACAAACAGTGCAACTGGCGAATCTCAAAATCACCCAATAAACATTATTCCAAGGTTATCCAACACAGCACCTTTGGGCCCCACAAAACTACTGGCATCAATAAGATTATTTTTGACTGTAGATAATACAGGAGTTCCCCATTCATTTTGACTGTAGATAATACAGGAGTTCCCCATTCAATTTGACTGTAGATAATACAGGAGTTCCCCATTCTTTTTGACTGTAGATAATACAGGAGTTCCCCATTCATTTTGACTGTAGATAATACAGGAGTTCCCCATTCTTTTTGACTGTAGATAATACAGGAGTTCCCCATTCATTTTGATTGTAGATAATACAGGAGTTCCCCATTCATTTTGACTGTAGATAATACAGGAGTTCCCCATTCATTTTGATTGTAGATAATACAGGAGTTCCCCATTCATTTTGACTGTAGATAATACAGGAGCTACCCATTCATTTTCACTGTAGATAATACAGGAGTTCCCCATTCTTTTTGACTGTAGATAATACAGGAGTTCCCCATTCATTTTGATTGTAGATAATACAGGAGTTCCCCATTCATTTTGACTGTAGATAATACAGGAGCTCCCCATTCATTTTGACTGTAGATAATACAGGAGTTCCCCATTCATTTTTATTGTAGATAATACAGGAGTTCCCCATTCATTTTGACTGTAGATAATACAGGAGCTCCCCATTCATTTTCACTGTAGATAATACAGGAGTTCCCCATTCATTTTGATTGTAGATAATACAGGAGTTCCCCATTCATTTTGACTTTAGATAATACAGGAGCTCCCCATTCATTTTGACTGTATATAATACAGGAGTTCCCCATTCATTTTGATTGTATATAATACAGGAGTTCCCCATTCATTTTGACTGTAGATAATACAGGAGTTCCCCATTCATTTTGACTGTAGATAATACAGGAGCTACCCATTCATTTTCACTGTAGATAATACAGGAGTTCCCCATTCTTTTTGACTGTAGATAATACAGGAGTTCCCCATTCATTTTGATTGTAGATAATACAGGAGTTCCCCATTCATTTTGACTGTAGATAATACAGGAGCTCCCCATTCATTTTGACTGTAGATAATACAGGAGTTCCCCATTCATTTTTATTGTAGATAATACAGGAGTTCCCCATTCATTTTGACTGTAGATAATACAGGAGCTCCCCATTCATTTTCACTGTAGATAATACAGGAGTTCCCCATTCATTTTGATTGTAGATAATACAGGAGTTCCCCATTCATTTTGACTTTAGATAATACAGGAGCTCCCCATTCATTTTGACTGTATATAATACAGGAGTTCCCCATTCATTTTGATTGTATATAATACAGGAGTTCCCCATTCATTTTGACTGTAGATAATACAGGAGCTCCCCATTCATTTTGACTATACATAATACAGGAGTTCCCCATTCATTTTGACTGTAGATAATACAAGAGTTCCCCATTCATTTTGACTGTAGATAATACAGGAGCTCCCCATTCATTTTGACTGTAGATAATACAGGAGTTCCCCATTCATTTTGACTGTACATAATACAGGAGTTCCCCATTCATTTTGACTGTAGATAATACAGGAGCTCCCCATTCATTTTGACTGTACATAATACAGGAGCTCCCCATTCATTTTGACAGTACATAATACAGGAGCTCCCAAACACAGGCATCGCTGGGCAGGTGTAGTTGGCTGACCTGTCTGATGAATATGTACAGTGCAACACTGTAGAATATAAACTGTCTTCCCTGCGGTTCTGTTTTGTCTGACGGCCTCTGTTGCACAGCCTGGATGCAGACGGTCAGCGCTGCCTCCGGGCGGGCTTGACGCCATGATTCTGTCTCTTTTCTCTTTTTCATTATTCTCTCTCTTCCTATATTGCTCTTCTATGTTACTTGTTCTTTCTTTCCTTTTTGCTTTTCTCCACGCCCTCTTTCAATCCTCTTCTTTCTCTCTGCCTCTCTCTCTACAACACAACCCGGCTGAAAGACAGTGAATTTATTGCCTGCCTTGAGAAAGACGAGTGTGAACGCACGACAGATGGGTGAGGCTGGCCGAAACCTCCAAACTGATACTCAGTCTTGTATCCCCCCCCCCCCCTCTCTCTCTCTCTCTCTCTCTCTCCCTCTATCCTCATCTCATGCTCGGTCTGGTCACTTTAGCTACCTGTCTTCTCACAGAGACCTAACTATGGTGACAGCTTAGGAAATCACCTGGAGGATGGGATATATTGAATGGATGGGTGTCTTTAGCTGGGTCTTGTTAAGGCACTACTTCTGATATTGCCGGCACGAAGATTTATGGCACCAAGTATAAGTGCCCCCTTTATAATGCGTTGTAAGTGCATTACAACACCATTTGGTCTGTGCATAATGCATTATGATGTATGAAATAGGCGCATCGTTTTACGTTGCCTCACAGGTCATCTTGGATCACTTAGCTGGGATTGGGTGACATTTGAGTTGTTATGGATACTGTAGGATAGAGTAGACAACCATCAGCCTCATTTGAAAGCACTTGAAATACAACTCATGCTTCTCTTTCGGGTAATATTCATCTGAATTCTACACGCTCTACTTCTAATTACATCCAGTGAGTGAATGAAGTGAGAACATGCAGTGGGCTGACACCTGTTTACATGGCTGAAGAGCCAACTGGAAGGTCACTGGAGCCAGGTCACCATACCCGAGGCCCAAATGTCAACCTATTCCCTATAACATGCCCTACTATAGACCAGGGCCCATTAGGCTGTGGTAGCGCCCTGTGGAATAGGGCTGGTTTGAGACTTAAGCCATGTGTTTTAATGACCGTTCAGCCAATGTCCCCACAGCCTATTCAATCCTCTGTGGGGTTTATGGGGATTGGAGCCTTAAGTTACATAGGAACAGTACTTCAACGACGGCTGGAAAAGTCATCTGTCATCTGAAACGATAGATACTGTGGCGTTGAAAAAGTTTGAAGAAATTGTACTCTAATTTTCTCTGTGTGAATTCAGCATGCAACAAACAATATATCTCCCTTTATTTGGTGTACTTATGTCAAACAAGAGAGACTTATAATCGTAAAACAGGATAATGGGTCAAAGCCCAATAGCACTGATATTCATGTCTGTTTGGGCCCGGCATTGTATGCAGCACTCACACAAAAATGAAATATGATTTAGAGAAAATATATTGAGACATGGCATCAAACTCCGCACTATGGTTCAAATTCATATGTCCTCCTCCAACTGACAAACCCATAATGGCTTTTTTCCACTGCGTGGTACTGGCTCAACTCTACTCGCCTCACCGCGATTCCATTCGCTTTGGGAGCTTTTCCACTTCTATGTACCAGACTCTACACGCCCCTCCTTTTCGGCTTTTCCACTGGCCAAAAGTTAGGATAGTACCTGGTACCAGATACTTTTTTTTGCACCAGCTCCGTCGAGGTTCCAATTGAGCTGAGGCGATACCAAAAGGTGAAACGTGAAAACACGGATGACCTCTGGTTGGACAAGAGGGACATCTTGCATAAACCCAACATGCAGCAAAGCAAACCAAGCTGTCCTGTTAGCCGTCCAGTCAGAGAATGGTTTCATGAAACGAGAAGCCCCAATGTTAATACAAATTTGGAAACAACAAACTTTATATGATGATGCCCAGATTGACCTTCTCCCAGAAATGTCCAGACGGTATCAGATGGTGGAACAGGTCAGGAGCTCAGGTCTGATGTCACCGACAGTGAAACACACTGTGGTTTTGGTCTGTCTTTCAGGAAGTCCACATGGACCAGCTTACAGTAACCAGATAGTGTAGCAGGGTTGTACCATCCACAGACAGGAAGTGTTGCATGTCAGTAGAGAGGTGTGTGTGTGTGTACGCGCTTACAGGTCTGATCCTCAGACAGATCCTCTGTCAGTGCGGAGCTGTAGAAACCCAGATGTTTGCAAGGATGCCAGGTTGCAGCTCATCATTCTGGGTGCATCATTCCCGGCGCATCATTTCCGGCGCATCATTCCCAGGCGCATCATTCCGGGTGCATTATCAGGACTATTTCATTGGCTAGGAGGTGGGCCTCAATGGAGGTCCACCGAGAGGCTAGCAGTCTCCAGTGTTTCATGGGATCATGTTTCACAGAGCTCTGCAGAGGGGCCCAGCCTGTCAGCCTCCACCCAGACACACGTCCTGTGGACACTCCTGTTCGGAGCAAAGGCTTTCATGACTAATTGCTGCACTGCTCGGCCTGCGTTTATATTTCACATTTAATTTATCTGCAATCTGGTGTGCACTAGTTTAAGTTACTATGGAGACCAGCTCTTATGGTTTCTGTTATGGTTATAATGGCACAGCGTGAAACAATGAGAAGCAATAGAATTTCAGTCATACCATTTTTTTGTCAATATGATTATGTTAAAGGAGAATACTTACTTTATATTGGATGTTTTTCAACCTGAAAGTGGTCTGTGGGGGAAGAGAACAGGGGAGCCCTGGTTCAGTCATCTGTTAACACCCATAACAAACTCAGCCACTGTGAAAAAAAGAATCCCTGATTGTAATGATAATTTTTTAAATTAATTTTTATTTGGCCAAAAGACAAATACGGATTGGATTTCAGGGGATATTTTTGATGGCAGATTGTTGCTGAAATAATGATGTATTTACTGAACGAGTGAGGTAAATAAGTTCTTAGGCACAATTTATCACGTGATATTGGCAATATACCACTAACTCCTGAGATGCATTATTGCTCTTACAAACCGGTTACCTCAGCAGTTAGAGCAGTAAGAATTGATACGTCATACCTGTGGTATAGAGTCTCATTTAGCACACGTACCAACCAATCAGAATTCAGGATTTGAACCAACCAGTTGAACCAAAGAGTCTCTTATACAATAGTTAAGAATAATCTACTCTATTTCCTGAAGGTAGGCTCGCAAACATGGAGGGATGTCCTGGAGCACCCGCCTCTAGTTGCAGGCTAGAAACATGCCCCCCCCCCTCCCCACACCCCACTACAAACAAACAGTCTGATGGAAACCATCACCTGCAGGGGCCTGAGTGTTCACACATCCACCCCCTCTCTACCCTTTTCAACTTTCATCTGATGTGTTTATGGTCCCATATCAAATATCCTTCCTCCCCATGTCCTCTGTGAAGCCACTGGTTGGCTACTTGATCTCTCTTCCTCCACGTCCCAGTCACAGAGACTACAGGGATAAACTGTGTGATTAAGCAAGCCTGGATTTTCTTTTTCTTTTTTTTACCAGAGGAGCAGGGCAACAGATGTTCTCATGAAAAATGCAGCAGCATTTGTAGCAAGAATCATTCTAAGCTGGAGTTGGACGGGCTGGGCGAGTACTTTAAAGGTTTTCATACACAAGAGAGTGCCGAGCAAAGTTGAAATGCCTACCACTTGTGAGGAAAGGTGCAATAAAAATGAATTATTGCGACAACTTTACCTCTAATCTTAAGTTATTCTCTCTTTTCCGGGGGAAAAGAAGATCTCACCAACCTCAGTGTAAATTATTTAGGAGTATTTGCTTGGGGATGGTTCGTGTTTTAGTTTTGTGTAATTTGAGAAAACTATCTAAAGATCAATTTGACTATAAACATTTGCAAGGAGGTTCAGCTCATGTGATCAGTAGGAAAGAACTCACATCAAACCTGGATCCTTTTTTAATAACGTACTGAATATACATGTTTTTAAATCTTCACAGACTTCTGAATAATTCTGCATTTCCTTTTTTATAGTAACTGCATGACATATACTGGGCTTGGCTGAATTTACCCACGGGATGTTTTCCACTCAAAATGTTGTTACACATATTCTAGGTGTCTAAACTCATAGCTTTTTTTCAAAGCAGTTGAAAAGCAAATTGCAAACACATATATGGCATGACATCTGGCATGTTACTGTCGATCTGATGGGGTTTCCTAGTATGCACACAGTCAGTCCAGTGGGAAAACACTGGAAGCAGCCTCACTCCTCAAACTGTGAAAAACAACTTCCCAACCATTGTCTGCATGATGTGTTCAGGCCAATTAACGTCATGCTTCAATTAAATATTTGCTTGCTTGACGACTGAGGTAAAGTTTTTCAACTTTACACTATTAATCAAGTAAAATGTTTCTCTGAAAAACGTGTCACAATAGGCACCCTTATCAATTGTTATTAACCCCACACAGAACAGAGGACGGTTTGAGGTGTGAAATATCCATGGGTCACAGCTGGAGACATGCAGAAGTTTGTTGAATCTAGGGGTCACTATAAATTAGATGCCAAAATGTTATTTGGATGTTTTCCTAGAAGAAAACCTTCACTCCAATCAAGACAAACTAGAGTCTGCTAAATGTCATCGGAAATTTAACAGGAACTGGCTTCTGTGGTCAGAGAATGCACAAATAGAGCTTTCAAAACCAAGCTGGAAACAACAATAAAAGATGTCATAGCAATTTCTGCTCATCTTTATCAAGGGTGCCAACGTATTGAATGTGGTTGGCACTGCTGCTGTTGTGGTGGTTCTTCGTAACAACAAAACAAGGGAGTTGTACACAACAAAGTAATCAGTGATTGCGTGGTCTGTACCCAATCAGAGAATTCAATCCTAAACAAGGTTATTTTTTCAAACACGGCTTTACTCACTGATGTTCCATCTCTCCCCCTGCCCGTTTTCTGAGACCAATGAAGACAGTTAGAATGTGTTTGCACTTTGAATTCCATTTCGAAATTGTTAAAGAGAGTGTCATGTAACAAATCATCATTCACAGACATGACCTTGGTCTGGACCAATTCAACTGGGTAACCAGGCAACCAATGAACCCCTGCCAAGGGCAACTCCACATAGCTGGTTCCTAGCTGGATAGAGGTATCTATCACAGGCTGATCTGAACCTGGGCTGGAACACCTGAGGTCTGAATCCTCTGCTGTATCACGCTGGTTTGAATCTGGATTGGAAAACCTAAGGTCTGAATCCTCTACTGTATTACATTGGTTTGAATCTGGATTGGAACACCCGAGGTCTGAATCCTCTGCTGTATCACACTGGTCTGAACCTGGACTGGAACAACTGAGGTCAGAAACCTCTGTTATATCACATTATTTTGAATCTGGATTGGAACACCTGAGGTCTGAATGCGCTGCTATATCACGCTGGTTTGAATCTGGATTGGAACACCCGATGTTGGAATCCTCTGCTGTATCTGCAGGACTTAAATCAACAAAAGATAAACTGTTCCTCATAATTAGTGATGGCCATTCAAGGCATCATTCAAGGCTGATTTTTTTTTAACCCTTCTGTTACCTTCTTAATTTTAACACTTCTGTTCCTCACTCAAAACCTTCCATTTTGACTTTTTTGGAAAGGAAAGAACAAGGTGCAGTGGTCTCTTAATTTTATCTGGATCTGTATAAGGCAATATTTTAACAATCTAGTCAGTACATTTTATGTTTGATGTTAATTCCAATGTTGTCCTTGTCTGTTCTTTTTTACAGACTAGATAGTTAACTATATTTCCTTGTACATTTCAATGATGGCTTTTATTTTGAAAAAGAAAATCTGAGTGGTGCCAGCATAATATCCTGCTTCTAAAATAATTCTAATGAAGACTTGTTTGGCCAGCAATACTCATAATGCCTTCATGTCCAAGTATTGGGGAATTCTGAGGACCAAATGGATAGAGGCTCTCTGTCTTTCCTCAAGCGTATACTAGACTGGGTCCGTGGGCGGGTCCGTGGGAGGGTCTGTGGGCGGAGGTGACTGACAGATTGCAGTTCTCACCTCTGGGGTTGACCCCATTACCCCACCCCCTCACCCCAACCCCCACCACATGCACTGCTTCAAAAAGGAAGTGGAACCTGCCCTAACCAGTACCACCCCACTCTGTCTCCCACACAACAATTGCAGGCAGGCATGTGTAAGCATACCCACACACAGACACACGCGCACAAACACACACACAGACACACACAAACGCACACACAGAGAGACACACAAGCGCACACATGCACACACACAGATGCACACACAAACACACACACACAGATGTAATTTAACATGGGACATTTTGTGGAGATGCAAGGTCTTCCTACATTTGTGATCATAACACCTTGAAGAACACTTCCTGAGATGCAGGGAAAAAACGACTCTCCTTTAAAATATAGTTGGCAAATAATACAAAGAAATTTGAGTGTGCTTGGACATGTGAAAGTTAAAAGCAGTGGGACAACATGGTAAAGTTCTAAATCCTGTGAAGACTATCTAGACTCTGTTAAGACGTTTCCTCTGATTCCAGGAAGTTTTAGTCATACTGGTCTAGGTTTTAGTCATACTGGTCTAGGTTTTAGTTATACTGGTCTAGGTTTTAGTCATACTGGTCTAGGTCTTAGTTATACTGGTCTAGGTTTTAGTCATACTGGTCTGGGTTTATTTATATTGCTCTAGGTTTTAGTCATACTGGTCTAGGTTTTAGTCATACTGGTGTAGGTTTTAGTCATACTTGTGTAGGTTTTAGTTATACTGGTCTAGGTTTTAGTCATACTGGTCTAGGTCTTAGTCATACTGGTGTAGGTTTTAGTTATACTGGTCTAGGTTTTAGTCATACTGGTCTAGGTTTTAGTCATACTGGTGTAGGATTTAGTTATACTGGTCTAGGTTTTAGCCATACTGGTCTAGGTTTTAGTCAAACTGGAGTAGATTTTAGTTATACTGGTCTAGGTTTTAGGTTTACTGGTCTAGGTTTTAGTCATACTGTTCTAGGTTTTAGTCATACTGGTGTAGGATTTAGTCTTACTGCTCTAGGTTTTAGTCAGACTGGTCTAGGTTTTAGTCATTTTGTTACACATTTTTATTTGACAAATTAATTTTGCCTTGGTTGCTCTTTTGAATTATTGCTTAGAAGGGTACACCCTTATCTTCATAATGACTCACTTGGCCTTTCATGCCAACATGACCCATGTTACCACCTCCGCAGGTTCGCACACATTCAAGAAACCAAGAAACAGTGTCATTACTACCCATAAGTCTCAGGGAGTAAGCTGCACAAAGCTCTCAGTCAATGATCACTTTTCATCAGGAAGAAAGTCCCAGTTGCTGCACACGCACAAACATTTATGAAATATCCCGCATACTAACATGTTCTCCACGATGCTCTAATAATGATTTAGCACAGCAATATGAGAGAGGAAATATTGCCAGACATTTTACATAATTCATTCCATTGCGCTTCAAGATGGGCGTTGATGTCAATGGGTAGATTATTGGAGAGGAGGTAGTTAGTTACGCTTAGCCTAAGCTCTGGTGTCTGTTGCTCTGAAACATAACTCTGAAACATAACTCTGAAACATATATATACTCCAGGCCATAAATAGCTGTCGTGAAGAACAGATTGTGTTGTTAAACCAAACACTCAGAGGGAAGCAGAATTCAGACATAAAAATTGTAATAACCTGCCTGTTATGGAGATTTATGCGTCCTCGTAGTTTCAGCTTTGTACATTCTGGATATTGCCAGGTAGTAAATTTAAGGAATGCCTTTTGGCAAAGCTTCTGCCCCACCCCCCTGCCATATGCAGACAACAGAGAATCACACTCACACACACACTCACACACACACACACACACACTCACACACACACACACACACACACACACACACTCACACTCACATACACACACACACACACACACATACACACACACACATGAATATGTGCAATGTGCTCTCCATCTTTATCCATTTCTCTGTCCCTCTCCCTCCATCTGTCTGTGTCTTTCTTTTATCCCCTTCACACACTCCACAGAAACACAGGAACTCTGACAGACACGCCACAGAAACACAGGAACTCTGACAGACACGCCACAGAAACACAGGAACTCTGACAGACACGCCACAGAAACACAGGAACTCTGACAGACATGCCACAGAAACACAGGAACTCTGACAGACACGCCACAGAAACACAGGAACTCTGACAGACATGCCACAGAAACACAGGAACTCTGACAGACATGCCACAGAAACACAGGAACTCTGACAGACATGCCACAGAAACACAGGAACTCTGACAGACACGCCACAGAAACACAGGAACTCTGACAGACATGCCACAGAAACACAGGAACTCTGACAGACACGCCACAGAAACACAGGAACTCTGACAGACATGCCACAGAAACACAGGAACTCTGACAGACACGCCACAGAAACACAGGAACTCTGACAGACACGCCACAGAAACACAGGAACTCTGACAGACATGCCACAGAAACACAGGAACTCTGACAGACATGCCACAGAAACACAGGAACTCTGACAGACATGCCACAGAAACACAGGAACTCTGACAGACACGCCACAGAAACACAGGAACTCTGACAGACATGCCACAGAAACACAGGAACTCTGACAGACATGCCACAGAAACACAGGAACTCTGACAGACATGCCACAGAAACACAGGAACTCTGACAGACATGCAACAGAAACACAGGAACTCTGACAGACATGCCACAGAAACACAGGAACTCTGACAGACATGCCACAGAAACACAGGAACTCTGACATGCCACAGAATTAATTACAAACTCGGTCACAATTCGTCACCACTCTTACATGATGGTTTTCTCTTTATGGGCAAAACCTGTGAGAAGTTTGGCCTTTCTTTTTCACAATGCAGAACTCTCTCTTTACATACGAGTTGACACTTTATTTGGACAGCGAGTCTGTAATTGCGTGGCAGATTATTTACAGGCTATCGATGACATTTAGTTATCTACTTACCCTAACCTTAACCCTTAAACTTCACCCTTTCCTTGACCTTTTCCTTAACCTTTACACTAACATTCTATCCCTAACCGTAACCATGGCAAACATGTACTTTGTTTCTAATGGTTTCTATTTTGATGCTCTATTGAACATCTAGAGATGACAGTTTTGACTGTCCAAATAAAGCGTAACCAAAAGCTGTAATGACATCCCAGAGATTGGCTTCACTCTTCACAACCTGGAAAACCACTCAGCGTTCACAGACACTGGGGAAAAAACAAAGAACGACGCCCTTCTGACACCTAATGCTACAGGGTGTCACTGAGTCCTTTGGCACCCATCAGCAAGGATTTAGACAGAGAACGTAAAGCTGGGGATGGGTGAGAAGCATTCCACCCCGACCGATGCAGAGAGAAGCCCACATAACTAATGTCATGAGCGAGGGAGAGAGATGTCAGACCAAAGCACCGGCATGCTGAGATACATGCAGATGTTTGTTAATGATGGAGGAGTGTTGGGTTTCCGGACGGATGGAAAGATCTCTCTCTTTCGCTGTTTCATCCTCCATCCATCAGATGTGACTTTCCTGTCACCAGCATCCACACATCATTACTCTGTATAAACCACCCTGGGGGCCTCCAAGACTTGATCTCCAATCATTTATTCACTGATGGATTTTTTTACTCCCTTCCTCTTGAAAAGAGGTGGATCTGTGTCACAAAGCAAGACGTCTGAACAAGTGAAGGACATTTTGAAAGTCGGGGAATTATAAAGGCGGCAGATAAGATTGCGCTTAGAATGTTAGTTTGGTAGCTGAAAGGTCACTGGTTAGAACCATGGAGTACTAAGATCTGTACTTGTGCCTCTGAAAAAGGCACTTAACCATAGTCGCTCTGTTAATTTGCTCTGAATAATAGTGTCTGTTAAATAACTAATAAGAAAAGATCCAGAAAAGCTTTAAGAATGACATGCAGCTTCCTTGTTTTATACTGGAGACTTGAAACTTGGTAAGAGAGTGAGATATCACTAATGATTTTGAGACATCACTGATGATTCTCTGAGACATCACTGATGATTTTGAGACATCACTAATGATTCTCTGAGACATCACTGATGATTTTGAGACATCACTGATGATTCTCTGAGACATCACTAATGATTCTCTGAGACATCACTAATGATTCTCTGAGACATCACTAATGATTCTCTGAGACATCACTAATGATTCTCTGAGACATCACTGATGATTTTGAGACATCACTAATGGTTCTCTGAGACATCACTAATGATTTTGAGACATCACTAATGGTTCTCTGAGACATCACTAATGATTCTCTGAGACATCACTAATGATTCTCTGAGACATCACTGATGATTTTGAGACATCACTAATGGTTCTCTGAGACATCACTAATGATTTTCTGAGACATCACTGATGATTCTCTGAGACATCACTAATGATTCTCTGAGACATCACTAATGATTTTGAGACATCACTGATGATTCTCTAGCTTTTAAGCGGCACTAAATGTCTGACATGTTTCACAGAGGTGAGCCCCTCTAGACTAGTTCAGTGTTTATGGGGTTATGATTAAGGTTGAGTTTAGGGTTGAGGTTGGGATTCGGGGTTACAAACCTCAGGCCTCCTTTCAGGAAGACAACAGAAATGGGCGGGGCCTCCTTCCTCACCAATCAGTTCACTGAGGCTTGTTCACTTCCATTTCATATGTAACCACCAATATAACAAAATACATACTGATGAAAGCTTGTTGTTCAGCATGTGGTGAAGTTTAGCAATTTATATGGGTGACACAAAAAGGGTCTATATTGATTTAAATACCTGGGCTATGGCACGTGAACAGTCCATGCAAGCGCACACGCACACACACACAGACACAGACACACAGACATACAGACACGCACACACACACAGACACACACACACACACGCACGCAGACAGACCCACACAGACACACACACACAGCCCCATCCTCCTCTTAACACACACTCACCTACATACTCACCCCACACAAGCACACATTATAACCACTACACATGGCTGTCTGTGTGAGGGCAGGCCAGGGCCTGCATTACAACCTTGTGTCCAAAGAAGCTGGGACGTTGTGTAAAATGTAAAGAAAAATAGTGCAATGATGTGCAAATCATTTAAACCCAACATTCAATAGAAAATAAACATGTATCAAAGACAACATCTAGTACTAGCAGAAGGAGGACCTGCTGATTTTCTCACTTTCAAATCCTGAAACTGAAAGATTTTATTGTTTGTTGAAAAATGGGCATGTATTTTTCCAAAAACAATGACTTATCAGTTTCAACATTTGATATGTTGTCTTTGTACTATTTTCAATTAAATATAGAGATAAATGATTTGCATTTCATTGCATTCTGTTTTTATTTGCATTTTATGCACCGTCTCAACTTTTGGGGAAATTGGCTTGTAAATTGGATCCCTGGGTTCCCCACTGTTCAATGGCACTTAAAGCCAGGGTGTCCTGCAGAGGCCAGGGTGAGGAGCTCAGTGAGCCTGAACAGAGACCAGGGTGAGGAGCTCAGTGAGCCTGAACAGAGACCAGGGTGAAGAGCTCAGTGAGCCTGGATAGAGGCCAGGGTGAAGAGCTCAGTGAGCCTGGATAGAGGCCAGGGTGAGGAGCTCAGTGAGCCTGAACAGAGACCAGGGTGAAGAGCTCAGTGAGCCTGAACAGAGGCCAGGGTGAGGAGCTCAGTGAGCCTGAACAGAGACCAGGGTGAAGAGCTCAGTGAGCCTGGATAGAGGCCAGGGTGATGAGCTCAGTGAGCCTGGATAGAGGCCAGGGTGATGAGCTCAGTGAGCCTGAACAGAGGCCAGGGTGATGAGCTCAGTGAGCCTGAACAGAGGCCAGGGTGAAGAGCTCAGTGAGCCTGGATAGAGGCCAGGGTGATGAGCTCAGTGAGCCTGAACAGAGGCCAGGGTGAGGAGCTCAGTGAGCCTGGACAGAGGCCAGCATTGGTACATAACATGTCTGGTGTGTGTTGGTGTGTAGATGCTATAGATTCAGCTAGGAGCAGTGTGTGTGTTGGTGTGTAGATGCTATAGATTCAGCTAGGAGCAGTGTGTGTGTGTTGGTGTGTAGATGCTATAGATTCAGCTAGGAGCAGTGTGTGTGTTGGTGTGTAGATGCTATAGATTCAGCTAGGAGCAGTGTGTGTGTGTTGGTGTGTAGATGCTATAGATTCAGCTAGGAGCAGTGTGTGTGTGTTGGTGTGTAGATGCTATAGATTCAGCTAGGAGCAGTGTGTGTGTTGGTGTGTAGATGCTATAGATTCAGCTAGGAGCAGTGTGTGTGTGTTGGTGTGTAGATGCTATAGATTCAGCTAGGAGCAGTGTGTGTGTGTTGGTGTGTAGATGCTATAGATTCAGCTAGGAGCAGTGTGTATCAGTAGGTAGTCACTGGATATACAGAGGTGGCAGTGTCTAGTCACTGGATATTCAGAATGGAGCAGTGTCTAGTCACTGGATATACAAAGGGGGGGCAGTGTCTATTCACTGGATATTCAGAATGGAGCAGTGTCTATTCACTGGATATTCAGAATGGAGCAGTGTCTAGTCACTGGATATTCAGCATGGAGCAGTGTCTAGTCACTGGATATTCAGAAGGGGACAGTGTCTAGTCACTGGATATACAGAGGGGGGCAGCGTCTAGTCACTGGATATACAGAGCGGGGCAGTGTCTAGTCACTGGATATTCAGCATGGAGCAGTGTCTAGTCACTGGATATACAGAGGGGGGCAGGCTGAGTGCCCAGCTGAAGGTTTATGAGTCTCACTCATATTTATCCTCAGCAGCTCCTACTTTCTCCCATCACATAAAGATGCCAGAGGTGTCAGACCTTGTGATAGTGAAAAGGTTGTTTGTGAAACCGTCTCACCAGATCTGCCACATCAAAGCCCAGGTTTAGATTTCTGTCAAAACACAACCGTAATTTCCAAGGTATGACTTCAAGGAAGAGGGGAATGATCTGAATGAGCAGTTAATTACTTCCATGAGCTGGCGAAGAAACCCAAAGAGTTCATCCCACCTGCCATGGCAGCTAACAAGGTGCCGGAGAGACCAAATGTTGGTTTGCCTTGTTAGTTGGATTGTTTCCTTCACAAATGTAATTAATTAACAGCGAGCCTTCGGGACCAGCTCAATTTCCCCGTCCACTTCCCCACACAGAAATACCCCAACATCCTCCCTCTACACAGAATTACCCCAACATCCTCCCTCTACACAGAAATACCCCAACATCCTCCCTCTACACAGAAACACCCCAACATCCTCCCTCTACACAGAAATACCCCAACATCCTCCCTCTACACAGAAACACCCCAACATCCTCCCTCTACACAGAAACACCCCAACATCCTCCCTCTACACAGAAATACCCCAACATCCTCCCTCTACACAGAAATACCCCAACATCCTCCCTCTACACAGAAACACCCCAACATCCTCCCTCTACACAGAAATACCCCAACATCCTCCCTCTACACAGAAATACCCCAACATCCTCCCTCTACACAGAAATACCCCAACATCCTCCCTCTACACAGAAACACCCCAACATCCTCCCTCTACACAGAAATACCCCAACATCCTCCCTCTACACAGAAATACCCCAACATCCTCCCTCTACACAGAAATACCCCAACATCCTCCCTCTACACAGAAATACCCCAACATCCTCCCTCTACACAGAAATACCCCAACATCCTCCCTCTACACCAGCAGCAGCACTCATAGCTGTCATGTGGAAATTGATGGAGGACCTGCTGAGGTCTGCTGGGTCCCAAGGTGCCTTTCCTCCCAACTCCTCCTGGCCTCTGGTTGATTAGGATAAATCAATCGGGCCGGGTCAGACACCTCGAAGTGGGGCACTGTCATCTCCTCCGGCTCCGGGGCGAGGCAGGGGGGGGAGAATGGATGGTGGGGGGGGGCGTTGCGGGGGACCCTGTGACCTCCCCGGATGGTTCTCGTTTCCACGGTGAGACCTTCATTACCAGCCAGATCAGCCGTCGGAGTAAAAGGGGCTAAATTAGGTAACTGGGGCCCACACTTGTCCTGATGTTCCACCTGGAGTGACCTCACAGGAGACAGGCAGGCCGGGGGCACGTCAACAGAAGCAGTAATGCCATTATTCCCCCCCCCCCCCCCCCCCCCGTACCGGAGGGGGCAGATAATGCAGGAGACGTAATCAATTGCCAAGGAAAATCAGGGGCCAAATCAATAGCGGCCGGGCTTGTTTGCTCCACATGCTGTGAAGGTGAGTCCTATGCTCACCACATAAATTGGACTAATTGAAGAGCATGCTCGGAAACAAGCCCTTTAAAAAGCGTGTCGATTTCAGCGTGATACTTGTGTGCGGAACTCATCTGCAGAGGAGGATAAGTTGCCATGAAGCTGAAGCAGAGGCAACATTACTGGGATTAAGGTGGATTCAGATCACACAGAATCCCTTTTCATTTCTAGATGAATTTACATCCAAAAACGATACTTCTGAACCGTACCCATATTAATAACGCAGCAGCATCTGGTGAGACACGGGTTTCTGAGGTCTATGTGTTGATCCACACAGTGTGTGCACGTCTTTGTGGGTGCTGAAGAAGCCAGTCCGCTGACAGAGATGCATTTCAACAACACTGACAACTAATTAAACGCCCCCCCCCCCCCCACGAGACTCCCACCGTTCAATAATTGGCCCTATTCTCCAGGAAACGGGGGCTTCTAAACCCAAAACAATCTATCAAAGTAAATGACCCGGCTATTCCCAAATCTTTCTCTGTAGCCAACCTGTACAACTCCATGGTGTTACCCTGCAGGCCAATCAGTTTGAGGGAAATCCTCTCAAAGAGGCTCTTCCAATCTCAAAGCCTCTAGGGGGGAACCGCCCCCAGAGTACCCCAGCCACTCTCTACTTTCTGTGGGCGTAATTAATAAGTTTGGTTGTAATGGCTGGATCACCAATAGGTTTTAACTCAGTTGGCTGAGTGGCGTGTCTGCAGATGGACGGGTCAGAGCCCTGTGAGGAGGAGCAGTGCCGGAGGAGTTACAAGATCTGGGCTGAGGGGTTGGTTCTCTGCCATCCAAGCTGCAGGAAGGAGATTTGAGTCCAAATGAAATGATTGTATCAGAACGAAATCGATAGCAATCTATGGCTTCCTTAATCTCACTGCAGCGACCAGATCACTCTCTGATGCAGGCAATCTCTCAAGCATCATTACGACACACAGGTCGATTGGGCCACAGCCACCCTCACTGTCCATCTGATAACTGGGGTCTGCTCCTCTTTCCCGGGCTGAGAAAGGGATGAGATGAGATGAAAGGAGGAGAGGAGAGAGGGAAGTGAAAGGAGACGAGATGAGGAGTAGAGGAGAGAGGGAGGTGAAAGGAGACGAGATGAGATGAGGAGTAGAGGAGAGAGGGAGGTGAAAGGGGACGAGATGAGATGAGGAGTAGAGGAGAGAGGGAGGTGAAAGCAGCTGAGATGAGAAGGATGAGCAAAAAGGAGAGGAAGGGAGAGAGGGAGGTGAAAGCAGAGGAGTTAAGACGAGGAGGAGAGGAGAGAGGGAGGTGAAAGGCCCAAATGGGTATCAAGTCTCAGAGGGGCTTGAACAGTCAGGTCCAGTCATACTGTCGTTAGTGAAAATGTAAATGCAGCAGCCAACACGGCCCAACAAAGTCCATCCACAGGCCTGGAGTCTGAAACAAACTGCATGTGTTCATGTCCGCAGATATCAGTTGAGACAGAATGTTCTGTATTTTGAGAGGAAACTGAAAGTGTGAGAACATTGTCAGAGTGTATTTGAATGACACAGATGCTTTTCCTTTGTCTGGGTGTCTCATATCTCCACTCACTTATTTCAACACAGCAGCATGAAGTAAAACATCACATTTCAATAGCTATTTACCTCTTACCATACATCTGTTATCAAATTACTTTTACAGTACTGCTGCTACTACATTAGCACTATATTAGCCACTGGCATTGGAATACATACCTGTATAAACCCAGTGAGCACTTTCATAGAATAAATCCACTTAGAGTCAGATCAACATTGTTTTGTGAGTCTTGGTTCCACACAGGCAAATCACTGTGAACAAAGCAGGCAATTAAAATCACTCAGTGCAGTGGAGCAGTAACAGTAACTACAGATTTTAATCACGACCATTCTTGGGTCCTGTAAGGTCTGTGGCCCAAAGCACACATCAACTTATCTCTTAAACCCCCGCTTTCTAATTTCCCACCTCTGTCAAAGTCTGCCAGCTCCCAGCTCCATCCCTCCACAGAGCCAACAGTTAGGATCTATGGAAAACAACTAATTAATTCCTATCATCAATATTCTCCTCATGAGTGGCTGGTAAGGAACACAGGGAGAGAGTAAAGCGCACGGTACAGGAAATCACAACGGTGGAGGCGTGAGGCTTGGGAGAGGAGAACAAGGGGGCAACATAGGGAAAGAATGGGAGAGAGAGAAAGAGAGGCAGGGATAGAATGGGAGAGAGAGAAAGAGAGGCAGGGATATAATGGGAGAGAGAGAAAGAGAGGCAGGGATATAATGGGAGAGAGAGAAAGAGAGGCAGGGATAGAATGGGAGCTGTTGCTGTTTTCACACAGCCATCTTCTTTGAAGGCCCTGTTGGCATGATGAACTTCTCCCAGTAATTAGAAGGCTGCAGACAGACTGCATCGTTAGCTCACCAACACCCCAACGACTGTTGCCCCCACGATGCTGTCACAAAAAAACATCGGCTTGCCCTCAGGCCGCAAAGAAGGAATGCGCTGAAGAATATTTAGATATAAATTATTCAAAGTGATTGCTCGCTCTCAATTATTCATGCAGAGGAGCCTTGCATCGGCACGTTGTAAATATTATTAATCTTGCCAATTACAAAACCCTTGCCTCTCTGAATGTTCCAAATGTGCACATCGTTTCGTAGCCTTTAATGTTTTAAATGGCTGGCGATGAATGTTCACCAGCTTTTGTGAATTGACAAGAACACACATTTTGGAAGCCTCACAATGCGTCCACATACTGCGAATGGCAGCAGTGACACATATTGACAATCCAATAGATGCTGTTGGTTCAGTGTTGTGACTACACTGCCAAAAGCTGCTCTCTGATTCTCTTCCCTTTCCAGCAATGTACCAGAGTCTCTTTCTATGTTATATTGCCTTGTAGGTGTGTGTGTCTGCATATGCCTCAGTGTTTCAGTACTTCAAGTGTGTGTAAAGGCTTTCAAATGTGTGTGGACGCCGGCCTTGAGAACTGGTCTTACTGGAAGTCTGAAAGAGGAGGCCAGCCAGCAGCAAGAGATCAGTCCCTGGGGAACAGAAGGACCTCCAACTTGTAACGTTTCAGTAAACTGATCGGTTGTTCTCTCCTGGGCATCCTGCATCTCTGAGAGAATGAATACAGAAGCGCTGTCAGTCCATGACACACTGTGCGGCTCTAGGACTGCAGTGCACATTTCAGTAGTGTTGGAAAGCAGTGTTGAAAAACATAGAATACCCATGGTTTTTCAGGGGCCAAAATGGTACTGTATCTGTCTTGAAACAAGACACTAATGAAATATACAACCCAGTTTCCCAAAATGTGGGGACGCTGCGTAAAATGCAAATAAAAACAGAATGCAATGATTTATCCCTATATTTAATTGAACAGTACAAAGACAACATATCAAATATTGAAACCGAGAAAATGTATTGTTTTTAATAAAAATACATGCCAATTTTGAATTTGATGCCAGCAACAGATTTAAAAAAAGTTGGGACATGGTCATGTTTACCACTGTGTTGCATCATCTCTTCTTTTAACAATACTCTGCAAGCGTTTGGGAACTGAGGAGACCAATTACTGTAGTTTTGAAAGTGAAATGTTTTCCCATTCTTGCTGGATAAAGGATTTCAGCTGCTCAACAGTTCAGGGTCTCTTTTGTTTTATTTTTAGTTTCATAATGCGCCAAATGCAGGCAGGCCAGTTTAGCACCCAGACTGTTTTACTACAGAGCCATGCGGTTGTAATACGTGCAGAATGGGGTTTGGCATTGCCTTGCTGAAATAAGCAAGGTCTTCCCTGAAAAATATGTTGTCTTGATGGCAACATATGTTGCTCCAAAACCTGTATATATTGTTTAGCATTAATGGTGTCTTCACAGATGTGCAAGTCACCCATGCCATGTGCAGTAAAGCACCCCCATACCATCACGAATGCTAATTAACTGTGTTGGCCTCATTAATTCCAAAAAATTTCACATTTTGTTTCGTCAGAACATAGGACAGTTTTCCACTTTCCACTCAGTCCATCTTAAATGAGCTCATTCCCAGAGAAGGTGGCAGTGTTTCTGGATCTATGTACGGTTTCTTCTTTGCATGGTAGACTTTTAACTTGCATTTGTGGGAGCAGGAACACACTGTTCACAGACAATGGTTTTCGGAAGTGTTTCTGAGCCCATGCAGTGATTTCCACAACAGAATTGTCTGTTTTTACTGCAGTGCCACCTGAGGGCCCTCCACGGCCATCCAAAATTAGTTTTTCGGCCTTGTTCCTTATGTACAGAGATTTATCCAGATTCTCAGAATCTTTTAATGATACTATGTACCGTAGATGATGAGATCCCCAAACACTTTGCAATTTTACGTTGAGAAACATTACTCTCAAATGTTTCCAATTTTTGCCCGTGCAGTCTTTCACAGAGTGGTGAACCCCTCCCCATCTTTATTGCTGAAAGACTCATCCTCTCTGGGATGCTGTTTTTATACTCAGTCATGTTACTAAACTGTTGTCAATTAACATTATTAGTTGTGAGATATTACACCAGGTTGTTTTTTTTGCATTATGTAATAATGTCTTTTGTCTTTTGTTGCCCCTCCCAGCTTTTATGAATCATGTTGCTGGCGGCAAATACAAAGGGACATGAATATTTCAAGAAACAATAACATTTCCCAGTTTCAACATTTGTATTGTTTTTGAACTATTTTTAACATTTAATGTGCTGTTTTGTACTTCTGCCCACTGTTTGCACTTCTGGTTAGATGCTAACTGCATTTTGTTGTACTGTACTTGTACTTGTTCAATGACAATAAAGTTGAATCTAATCTATTATAATTTAGTGCACAGACTTGGTAAACTCGGAGCTCTTTGTTCTAGTTCCAGTCTGATTGGAATGTGGACCAACAAAAAATCAAGTATCTACCTGATTAAGAAATACTTTAGTTCTGCATTAGCCAAGATTATTTTACACCTAATTAATAATTTCACAAATACTCAGCTATGGACCATGGAAAATGCCAATAATCAACTTTGGACCACAGACCTCTCTATTACTCAGGATTGGACCATGGACCCCTCCATTACTCAGCATTGGACCATGGCCCCCTACATTACTCAACATTGGACTATGGCTCCATCCATTGCTCAGTATTTGACCACAGACCTCTCTATTACTCAGCCATGGACCTCACAGACTTCTACAAGTGCACTATGGAAGGCTACATATTCTAAAGCTGCAAAACTGCTAGGCATGAAATTATAATGAGCTACCAAAAGACCACCATCATGGATCTCATGGTCCTCAGCTTCTACCTCCAGGCCATCACTTTGTTAAACCAACTGCCACACACACAGACACATCACACACAGACACATACACACACACGCACACACTCACAGACACAAAACACACACACACACACATACTCACAGACACAACACACACACACACTCACAGACACAACACACACCCACTCACAGACACAACACACACATACTCACAGACACAACACACACACTCACAGACAAAAACACACACTCCAGCTCATTCACACGCTCACACTCGCTGACAAAAAACACACTCCAGCTCTTTCACACACGCTCTTTCACACACACACACACACACACACACACACACACACACTCCAGCCCAGTCACTCTCTCTGTGTCTCCCTCACTATTGTAACTCCAGATAAGACTGTTTGCTAATTAACTAAACTGTATGTGAATTCATTTCCTCTTTACTAGATTTTGTGTTTATGCACAGAGCTACTTGCGACAGATAAATACCTGAATAATTTGTAAAATCTGTAATATTTGTTATTTTTGCTGAAGTGTTCCTTTTTGTTTCTTGTTTAATGTTTTCTCAATACTTTTTTAACATTTTTGTTTTTGGAACAGATATAACAGATAATACCCCATCAAGAAATCAGCTGTATGTAATACATCCTTGAAAGTACTATAGTACTGTGTAATCAAGCAACACATTTACAGCACCCTTTCTAAAGAATTGTTGATTTTGATGCTATTAGGTGTGTGTTAACTGTTAATATCCTAACTATAGCAATTACATGGTTCCAGTAATGAAAGAATAGTGTTGAAATGTTGTTCCAATCCCGTGATGATCCACCATGATCCCCTAACTGGCCTTTTAGTGTCTGTAACAGTCACATCCAAACTTGTTTTCATTAGAGCCTATTTGCCAAAGCTTTGTATTGATGGCACATATGTTGCCAGTCCTGCTCTCTCACTCTCTCTCATTCTCTCTCTCTCACTCTCTCTCACCCTCTCTCTCTCACTCTCTCTCTCTTTGGTTCTCCTCCTCATTATCTTCCCTCACTCCCCGGCACAGAGTGACGTGCTTTAATCCCACACTGGCTAAATTACATTAGGAATATCCCCTCATTAATTACAGCTGCTATTGGCAGCACCTGCGATAAAGCAGATTATAAGAGCTGGGAGTAAAAACAGGCCCCAGAATGGCTCAGTCAGCACTTTGTCTTCTTTCTGTCTGCATCTGCTGTCTCTCAACAGTTCAGCGCACTAAGTCTGACTGCCGTGTTGGGGTTAACAGCAGGGCTTGTTGGTATACAACTGGCCACAGGGTGGCGCTGCAGCATAGATAACTCTATAAACTACAGTACAGAGGTTTCAAACCCAGAGGCTTGAACGTTGCGATACTTCCAAGATTTGAGAATAGAGCATAACAGACTAGATTGGGTTTCAGAGATTCACAATTTTATAATGTGAGTAAAACTTGACTTTATTTGTTGACTATTTTGAAAAAGTCACATTTATGGTCAATGTTTTTACTAGCTAATGTTGAGATGATATTGCATACAGGCATTATCATGATTAATATAAGAGAAACACTTTGTCCCCATGTTAAAGGAACCAGTCCAGTTCAGCCAGTCCACGTTTAGAAGGGATGAAAGTTATTCCCCAGGCATCATTCGAACCCCGGCCTCCCACATGATTGCCATTGTCTTGAAACCCTTTCTCTAGCACATATTACCCCAAAAAGCCTGCACGGATGCGTACTTGAAAAATCAACCAGAAATAGTTGCAATATAACCATAGACAATTTTATTTTTGGCTTACTATAACGTAACTACTGAAGATTGTAGTCAGTGAAGTTTTTGTCTATCCTGAACAATTCCCAAGGCATAATTTGTTTTGACTGTTACAAGATTTGAACACAGGTCCTTTTGTTGGGTAGTCCACATCTCTAACCACTACATTATATAACAAGTGGCAGTAAGTCAGTCAGGCAGTCACTCACTCAATACGAGACATTTGCTCTTCTTGGCTGGCTCCACTTACACGGTCCGGCAAAAAAAGCAATACCCTTTGAGTCAACACGCTAATGCCATACTTGTACATTCGTTACATATCAAGTTATTTTTGGTACCGTCAACATGAAAATGCTATGAGGTACAGTGCCTTTAGAAAGTTTACTTCCCATTGAAGTTAACATTTTGTGAGTAGCCCATGCATATTTTTTCTTCTTCATATCTACATACCATACATCCTACATTTAAAAACAATTATCGTATTAAAAATTCAAAAAGGAAATATCAACAAGCCAGGTGGTCAAATGTCTAACCTGGTACCTGTTGTTGTTGGTAAATTGGTTACACCAGACCTAGCTAGTAACAGCTTTCATCGATAATGATAACGAGTATCAAGACATTGTAGAATGTGTCTCTCCAGACACTAGTTCTTGCTATGTTGGCATAACTAAGATTTGATCCACCTTGCACGGATTTGATCCACCTTCCTTATCCAGTTGGTTCATCTGTGGCTTCAACACTACATCCAGTTGGTTCAACACTACATCCAGTTGGTTCAACACTACATCCAGTTGGTTCAACACTACATCCAGTTGGTTCAACACTACATCCAGTTGGTTCAACACTACATCCAGTTGGTTCAACACTATATCCAGTTTATCCAGTTGGTTCAAAACTATGTCCAGTTGGTTCAACATTACGTCCAGTTGGTTCATACTGTGGCTTCTTGACTGGTGTTGAATGTTTCTGGCATGTAATATACATTGGGCCTAGTAATATGATTCCTACAACCACATAGCTAGACAATTAGTAACAATGTTTGCACAAGAAAAATCAGTTCAAAATCTTCATGTTCTTTTTATGACCTGCTTTCGTTGAACTGCGTTAAGAACAAACCGATCAGCTTTTCCTTATACCTAACACTAATCACGCTGAAGGGAGGTGACTGCTTGTTTGTAAGGCACAGGTAGAGTAAGTAACAATTCCACAAGAAAAAAATCAAAGCAGAAGCCCATTAAAATGTATCAGAAATACTCTTTCAAACCAAATTAATCATGTTAAAAATCCACATTAAACACACCGCTAGAAGCTGTCCAACTTGATTTATGCAACAAAAAAGTATAAATATCAAATGAGTCCAAGTGGGAATGCATGTTGCCTTCTGCACGCATGGCGTGTCACACACTGCAGAGTTCATAGGTTCCTTGAAAACGAATAAATCACTGCCTTTAGACAAATTAATCAAAGTGTCCAGCTGTTGCTGTGCATGGCCAACTCTCAACAGCCACTGCCTCCCCGCGCCTCTCTGTAAACCATCTCCCGCCCTTCACAGAGCAGTGTGTGTAAAACGGCAGATTGGGTTTGCCCCCCCACTCCAGAGTGATGTAGTGCCCCGTCCTACCTGACTTTTTATCACCAGATCACATTTGTTCTGCTGCTCTGCTTCTCTTGTTCCCCAACACCTCCGCCAGAGAGACACATCGTCTTCCCGTCGTCCAGGCACAGCTATTGTGACAACTCCAGTTACTGTTACAACATGTTCAGGCAATATAAATGTAATTGGAATTTAGATTAGGATACATTTCATAGACATAAGTTCTTCCAAGAGTCATGTGAAAGCATCAGCCTAACACCCAAGTGACAGGACGCTGTCATAATACTCAGCCCAACTGTTGATGTTATTGGGGATAGAACTACTGTCAGAGGAATACTGATAAAGAATACCAGTTAAAGTGAGTCAATTGAAAAAGATTACATATCTGTTTTTAGTCTGGGTCCAAGTCTACTTAAACAAAAGGCTATAGTATGTCCAGTCAAGACCAGCAAGGCCACCCGAAACAGTTTAGCATAACCCTATGACACAGCTAATACAGTAGAAAAAGCTGTTCCCCTTCTAACTCTGCTGTCCTTAAAGTAATGCCATATTTTGCCCCAATTACTCCATCATCATCACCAGAACCTGTACCGTGTTCCAACACTGAGAAACCAGGAGATGGACGTGTTCCGCTAGCCCATCTCCGGCCATTGTTTCAGGCAGTAGCATCATTAAATTCCTCAATGTTCTTGGTGCTAAAACTCTGTGTTGTCCTGGGGCTTGAGTTGGTGCAATGATCTATTGTTCTGCGCAAACACTCAAGTTGATTCTATTGTTATTCATGTGGGATCAAACAACCTCATGAAAGGCAGCTCAGAACAGTTGAAGCATGATTTTAACACTAAAATATTTTTGGGAAATGTTAGTGATTTAAGCTTGCATTCAGTCTAGACTGCATTCAGTCATTCCAGAAGCTGAACATGACTTACAGCATTTCACTAGTGTTTTAATCTCTATAGCAGATAAGCATACACCTTATATAAGGATAAGTGTCAAAAATAGATCCAAACCCTGGTTTAATTTAGGAATATTTAGTGCTATTCCTAAAAGGGCAAATGCCAGAAAAACAACTTCCTGTTTGGACGGGCAGACTTTAAAGACATTGAAAAACCCTTTGTATAAAACGTATTAGGAAAGCAAAAGCAGACTGCTATGTAAACAGGCTATCTACCACAAAGGGATGTCCTTCCAAATTCTGGGAAAACAGTAAAAACCCTGAAGGGTTTGTTACAATGCAGTGCCCCCACTACCACAGATAGTGTTGAAATCCTTACCTGTTACTAATCAAAATGCAATGATAGATGCCTTTAATTTCCACTTTATTGCAGAAGGTGATCTTTAAAAAAAACAAAAAACAACTCAGTATCGACCCAAAATGACAGAGAAATGGATAGATGAATAATGAATCTCCCCTTGTTATTTTAGATTAGATTCAAATGTATTGTCATTGAACAAGTACAAGTACAGTACAATGAAATACAGTTAGCATCCAACCAGAAGTGCAAATAGAAGAAGGCAGAAAATGTACAAGTACTAAGTAGTGTATGTCATAAGTGGTATAATAGTTGTGTGGGTACAAATGGCAAATCACAATGGTATTCTAGATGTGCAATCGAGGTAAATTGAAGGGTAGGGTAGCATGTGCAACTGAAATGCAGGGATAGCAGCAATGAGGTTCCTGAGGTAGATGTGTACCTGTGACAACTGTAAACTTCCATTGAAAACATGTCTCTCTCTCCTCCCTCTCTCTCTTCCCTCTCTCTCTCTTCCCTCTCTCTCTCTTCCCTCTCTCTCCTCCCTCTCTCTCCTCCCTCTCTCTCTCCTCCCCCTCTCTCTCCTCCCTCCCTCTCTGCTCCCGCTCTTTCTTTCCTCCATCTCCCTTTGTCTCTCTGCTCCCCTTTCTTCTCTCATTCTCAGTATCTCTCCTTCTCCCCATTTCTCCATTCAGTCTATCCTCACTAATCAAATGCAGTAAAACTGAGTCCCAACCTCTCATAGCCCCCTCCCCTCCTCTCACTATTCAGTTCATTTCATTTGAGGACTTTGTAGGAGTAGAAAACCTTTGAGTACAAGTAAGAAATCAGGAACCCACACCAATGTTTTAAAAGGATAAAGGCCTTTCAAATGTAACATTATCAACAGTGTACAGAATTGTAGCAATGTGCAAATGGTTAGAGTATGAAAAATCTGGGGAAATCAACAAATAGAAAATATTGCTTAAGCTTAATGTTTGTTATATTCACAAATTTTGCACATTTCAGTATTTCAAAATATTTCTGGATTAGTATGTGATCTATAGAAAATACATCAATCAGCCATAACATAATGATGACTGACAGGCGAAGTGAACTGATCATTTTGTTATCATGGCACTTTTAGTGGGTGGGATGTATTAGGCATCAAGTGAACATTCTGTCCTCAAAGCTGATGTGTTAGAAGCAGGAAAAATACCTCCTGGAGACAGAAAACCATAGAATGTCGGTTGCCCAGACAACCCGGTCAAAGACTGAGATATATCAATCTGGACAGTTACTATATGGGGACTTTAGTTAACTATGCTCTTCCCAATAAGGAATGGAGCTCTGTTCACCTGTAGGATGTAAGTAATAATAACCCCTGCTGTTCAAGAGCCAAGGCCCTGCTCAGCCCACATTCCATTCATCACTGCCCCCTGAACACAAGACACTGGCCACAAGATAAGTTGGAGACAGAGAGAGAGACCAGTTTTTAGCATATGTGTAATTGATCAAACATACAGAGTACAAAACTCTTCTATAAAATAATGAATAAATAAGAATGCCAATAAAAACATTTTCTACAGAAGGCTGGCCCGTGTCATTACGATCCAACAGATAAGCTAATGCAGCTCAAATTGCTGAAAAAGTGAATGCTGGTACTGATAGAAAGGTGTCAGAACACACAGTGCGTGGCAGTTTGTTGCGTATGGGGCTGCGTAGCCGCAGACCAGTCAGGGTGCCCATGCTGACCCCTGTCCACTGCCGCTGGGTCTGGGCGGTTTTGGCGGTGCAGGGGGACCTACACATTATCAGGCAGGTGGTCATCATTTTATGGCTGATCGGTGTATGTATCCCTAATCTGGAAGGAGGAAGTGCCGCTCTGTTTCCACCAAATGCTCGTTCTATATAGCAAGTCCATGTTCACAGATGTATTTACTCAATACCCTTTTCTTAACCTTGGGCCAGTCACTGTGGTCAGGTACATCCAGCATCTGTTTAGGGCAGCAATCCAATTTGAGTTTTTTTCAGTTTATTCTGTTCTGTCCTCTCTTTTCTCTACATCCCTCTCTCACCCCACACCCCCCCCCCCCCCCCACCACCATCTAATCTCTCCCTCCCTCCATCTTTCTCTGGCTGACCGTCGAGTTCCTCAACAGAGGAAATCACTCTGACAAGTTTACCCCCTTTCCCATCTGAAGGCTCACACAATCAAATGAATTACATCAACGTGTCCTCCGAGACAGGCCTGACCGATAAAACAGCTGACACGTTCAACGTTCCTCACAGCTCTTTCCTATTCTTACGCTTGTGATTTCCTAAAGGAACACTTTATTTTGAACCTTTATTTAGACGTGCTGTACTAAAGTCTGAAGGGTAGGTTTAACGTGGATTCGTTAAAGGAAGGAAAGGAAAGGTATGAGGCACTCTGGAAAATGTTGGCTTTATGAGAGGCATACTTAACTTGCTCATCTGTAGTTAAATAATCAATACAGAAAAAGCCCCTGATGTGAGAGGAATTCGCATGTCCAAAGTGGAAAGACATTATTACCGTCCATCATTTTTTTAATCGCTTTAAAGGATTACAGAAATAGAGACATTATGACTCTGAGTCCCCTTAGTAAGTGGATTAGTGGACCAAATGTAAGTTCTTTCATTTGAAAGTTAAAGGAACCAAACTGAAATATGTAACATTGTCAATTAAACAATGTACAAGTCTGTCTCTTTCAAGGCTTCAGTATTTATCTGTGACTAAGCTCCAGTATATGTCTCTGACTACTGTACGCTCCAGGATGTCTCTGACTACTGTACGCTCCAGTATATGTCTCTGACTACTGTACGCTCCAGGATGTCTCTGACTACTGTACGCTCCAGGATGTCTCTGACTACTGTACGCTCCAGTATATGTCTCTGACTACTGTACGCTCCAGGATGTCTCTGACTACTGTACGCTCCAGGATGTCTCTGACTACTGTACGCTCCAGTATATGTCTCTGACTACTGTACGCTCCAGGATGTCTCTGACTACTGTACGCTCCAGGATGTCTCTGACTACTGTAAGCTCCAGGATGTCTCTGACTACTGTACGCTCCAGGATGTCTCTGACTACTGTACGCTCCAGGATGTCTCTGACTACTGTACGCTCCAGGATGTCTCTGACTACTGTACGCTCCAGGATGTCTCTGACTACTGTACGCTCCAGTATATGTCTCTGACTACTGTACGCTCCAGGATGTCTCTGACTACTGTACGCTCCAGGATGTCTCTGACTACTGTACGCTCCAGGATGTCTGTGACTACTGTACGCTCCAGGATGTCTCTGACTACTGTACGCTCCAGGATGTCTCTGACAAAGCTCTAGTATATGTTTGAGACTAAGCTCCAGTATGTCTGTGAGAAAGTTCCAGTATATGTCTGTGAGAAAACCCCAGAATATGTCTGTGACAAAGCTCCAGTAAATGTTACATAGCTCCATAAAATGTCTGTGACATAGATCCAGTAAATGTCTTATGAGGTGAGACTACAGTATGCTGTGTGATGGAAAAAAGAAATGAAAGAGCAGCCATTGCATTTCTTCTGCATTTCCAAGAGGGCTTTCGTAGGTCATTAACACAGAACACAAACTCTGTATCTGCCACCATGCTCTGTGGAGTAATTCACCACAGGCCGCCTCCTCCCCACCCCGATGACCAGCAGATAATGACAGCATGTGCAGCCAGCCAGCCAGTGACCCCGCTCTCCTCCATCCTCCAGTCTGATTAGCTAGTCTCCACACAGCCCCATCACTCATTACCCATTCCTCCCCACACCTCCCTCACCTGCCTGCTCTCCCTCTACCAGCGCCCCTCTCTTACGATGTGCCATCGTTGGTGGCGGCTCCCCTTTCTCTCGCTGAATGGGGATGATAATCGGTCCAGCTTTGCTTTTAATAGCCAATGTGACAATATGCTAATACCTGGTGGGTGTGCTCCTCAATTTGACACTTCTGTGGATCTGGGTTGAACGCGAGACAGATGCACTCGACGGAGCGGAACCGACGGAGGCTGGCGCGCGGGCTCACTCATTAATGAGACGATGACGAACGTCACCCACAGCAATTAATGGAACCGAATGGTTAGCTTAGAGAGACTGTCAAAGAGACGTCCCAGGGACGGGTTTCTAGGACGGGGGTACACTCAAAACACCTCAGGGGGTGTTTGTTGTCCACACTGCAAAGTGCTTTTCACTGAATTTACAAGGTGATGCTGGTTTAGTTATTATTTCGGAGGGAATGCTGTCAGATTATTTCATATGAATTATCTAATAATGAATTTTACCATGAGTGATCCTATCATATTAAAACAAATAATTATAAAAGATATATTTTAATAGGACAAAATGCATGAACGTTACATGAACGAAATACTATTGGTTCATATGACAACAATATAAAGTATTACATTATCCAATGAAATCAAGCAGGACCTTAGAAAGTGCCCTCATTAAATTCTAGCATTGCAACAGGCAACAACACTCGTGGAGACACAGTGAACTTCACTTTATTGATTGGCACTCAGGATAAGTGTCTCCATAGGTGAACTGATATAGAAACAAAGGACGTGTTTGCTGCCCTGTTTATGTAGAGGCCATTTTAGCTGATGTAACCTGCTCCACACATCCCTCTGATGTCATGCTGGTTGAAGCCAGGGTCTGAAGGATCTAAAGGCTTGAGTCCGTGGGCGATGTGTGAACACTGCTTTCCCTGGCCTGGGCATTTAATCTCCGCAGGTTAATGTCTGTCAAGTGGCTTTTGCTAGGGGTGTGGCCAGCACATGTTGCTATCTGACTCTGTCTTCACCCTCTATTCTCTGGCCTTTTCTTTTTTGTCTCACCTAAGTAGGCCCATTGAGCGCTGTTTTCAGTATTCCCTGTCTCTCTCTCTCTCTGTCTCTCAGTCTGTCTGTCTGTGTCTGTGCATCCTTGTCTGTCTCTCAGTCTGTCTGTCTCTCTGTGTGTTTGGTATGGACCGCCCTTCTGTGTGTCTCTGTGTGTTTGGTATGGACCGCCCTTCTGTGTGTCTCTGTGTGTTTGGTATGGACTGCCCTTCCATGTCTCTCTGTGTGTTTGGTATGGACTGCCCTTCCATGTCTCTCTGTGTGTTTGGTATGGACTGCCCTTCCATGTCTCTCTGTGTGTTTGGTATGGACTGCCCTTCCATGTCTCTCTGTGTGTTTGGTATGGACTGCCCTTCCATCTCTCTCTGTGTGTTTGGTATGGACTGCCCTTCCATGTCTCTCTGTGTGTTTGGTATGGACTGCCCTTCCATGTCTCTCTGTGTGTTTGGTATGGACTGCCCTTCCATGTCTCTCTGTGTGTTTGGTATGGACTGCCCTTCCATGTCTCTCTGTGTGGTTGGTATGGATGGCCCTTCCATGTCTCTCTGTGTGTTTGGTATGGACTGCCCTTCCATGTCTCTCTGTGTGTTTGGTATGGACTGCCCTTCCATGTCTCTCTGTGTGTTTGGTATGGATGGCCCTTCCATGTCTCTCTGTGTGTTTGGTATGGACCGCCCTTCTGTGTCTCTCTGTGTGTTTGGTATGGACTGCCCTTCCATGTCTCTCTGTGTGTTTGGTATGGATGGCCCTTCTCTGCAGTAGACAGTGATTGAACTCTCCCCCTGGATCTTCCATGCAGCACAAACCCTACAGCAACATGTGGGTAATTGAACCTGTAGTAGCAGTGTGTTCCCATGGCACGCTGGCTCCAAGGGATCTCTCACTGCCTCCCTGCCCCCTCCAAACTTGGGTTTCTGCACCAGCACTGCATGCCCCACTACAGTAACCTCTCCAGCTCATTCAGGATGTGACTAAAGAGCAGAGAGAAGGGCACTTGTAGCACTAAACCCTATAGACTGGAGATGCAGCCTGGCTCAGTCTTCCTTCCTCCTTTTCTCCCATTATCGATAGTGTCTATGGAAAAACGGTGAGAAATAACCCTCCTCCTACACAGACTTCACTGAAGCGTTAAAGACGGTGCCGACAGCCCCCTGGTTTTATGCAGATGGAGGCGAGGAATCAGCCTGCCTCCAAGTTGTTTCAATGCGGCTGCCACGCTTGAATGTCCGCGTACTCACTGGCAGGCCCAGTCCATGAAGAGAGACATTTTCGTATCCTGCCACTCTCAGGCAGACAGGAGAAAGGAAGAACTGCTAGGTGAAATGTTAGTCTTCCTTTGCTTCGAGATTAGCAGCTGTCAGGAAAGCTTTCAGAAGGACAAAAAAGATTTCTGTCATTCTCTCCAAGGTTCATCAGAGCAGTCGGCATTTTCTCTCTCTCTCGCTCTCTCTCTTGCCCTCTCTCACTTGCCCAGTTGTATATCTGCAATTCAAAGCACTCTGGGCTTTGCCTCTTGCCAAATTACTATTTCACTTTGCCAGCCTAATTAATGGCATAGCACTCCCTTGAATTTATTTATGTGGCCCTTCCCTGATGCCAAACCAAACAAGACAGACCTCACAGATAACCATAAACTAGTAAGTAGGCCGAGGAACCTGACACCTCAGAAAACAAACCTGTTACAGGGAGTCTGTTTATATACTGTCTCTCTACACTCTGCGTTCCACTGACTTGGCTTACAGTTCCTTAACTGTTTCACTTCATGGTTTCCCTAGCAGTGGTTGTTAGAAAGGGATTGGGCAGGGTGGACAGACTAGCAACCTTTTACTTTTGACAGTGGATGCCCTAGCGTTCAGTATTATTTAGAGCATTAGAAAAGGACAGGAATTCAACATAAGTCACAAAAAGTAAAACAATACCATGTATTTTATAACCTGTTGAAACCTTTCGATTAAGCATAAACAGCTAGAATGCACATTCATGCCAAACTCAGACTGCTTATTCTTGACTGACAAAATGATTATAGTCAGAGAACTTTATATGAACTTTCAACTTACACATTGAAAAAAAGAAACAGAAATCAGTTCCTCTTCGGGGATCTTGGGTGTTTTCACTCCAATATTGTAAATAGTCTCCCTGGAAACCAAGCAGACTGGGAGGTTCCATTTCAGGAAGCACCAATCAGTGCCTGGGTTTGCTGTCCCCCTTTTCTGAAGCTGTACTGAAAGTTGTTCAACAGGGACCTTTCAACCGCATCTAGAACCTGTGTCAAATTCTTGCATCATGCTACAGTGACAGATTGGGTCAGGTAGTCAAGAGGACAGACGTCCTTGGTGGGTTTCATCTCAAACAAAATGATGCTAAGAAATCCCTTCAGAGTCGAGAAGATTAAAATTGTGTCTTCCATTTTAAAGAACCATGTTCTATAGATTTAGACTTTTTCAGTGTCACTAATAAATGAAGCTCAGGGATATTAGTCCATTTGAATTGGCTACCACTTGATCCTGGGGCGACCAGTGGTGTTTATATTGTGTGGGCAGTCAGATTTGTTTCACACATAACTGGCCAAAAAGAGCAAGGTTTGTTTTTTTACAATACAAATTGAATAATGTATTTACTGATCACATTTGGACCAATACAGTGTGACAGGAGCAAAGAGGCAAATACGTTAATTATAATGATTTGTGCCTTGCTTCTTTATATGATAATGCATATCCTTTTTAAACATAGTGACTTTGCTGTTATTGTAAGAAATGGTGGTATCCTTCAAACAACAACCAGATTTATTGGAAAGATGTCAAAGCATGAAACCTTATTTCTGTGATTGAACAATATTTCATTAATTTTCAGTTAGAAAAGAACAGAAAAATATAATATCCATAAAAAGGATACCAGAGACATACGCATTTTGCTACACCTCCTACAATATCTCCTCTAATGTGAACCTGACCAATGCCTACGCAAATGGCGTTAATTAAAATAAAACTGCCATTTTGAAAGCTACCCCCTCTTCCTTCCATGACTTTTCCTAAATATGTGTGCATTACATTGTTCCGTTGTCAGAATTCTAAAATGATGAACAGAAAACTATTTAGAGACGATTTACCTGGGTTTTTTTACCCCGTTTTTTGACTTAATCGGCCAACAGCCCACGCCACTTAGCATTGGTACCTAAATGGTACCAGGCGCTAATCACCCCTCACTGAATGCCTGACATCAGTGGATGAATGGGCGATACTCTCAGAGGAGATGATAGAGCCTTGGTTTCAATAGGAGATCCAGCTTCTTGTTTAGGCTAATTCATCAAATGTTAATCTAAAATGTTAATTAAATAATTATTCATGAAACGAAATACCAGATATTCTCTACCAATCATCAATTCAACACACGTATTACACGTTACTGATTTTATTAGGAGAGAGAACCAAAATCCTATCATCTCTCTTTGAATTTTCTCTGCTTATTTTACTAAAGATTAAGATTCTACAATTGTAATACGCTGAATAATTATTTATAATATGAAACACCAATTATCAGTTCAGCAAACGTATTACACGTTATTGTTTTTCATCAATACAGTCGACAAATTTTCATATAGGCTACTGTAAACCATTCTTTGAAATTGTGTACATGCTTAACTTACAGTTTGCTAATGAATCATAATTGTATCCTAATTTAGATACTTGGTGTTTGGTAATGAAGGGCCTATTTTGCATCAGCAACACTGACTCAATGACAAACATTCATAAGAAGACAACTTATGGTACCTTTATTCATAGCAACTAGTTTTTTAAGTAATTAAACATTTGATTGTTAATCATACATATAATAATAAATTATGTGTCAGGTAGTCATTCATTGCAAAATCTAGCTAGAGTTGTGCTCAAAAGTTTGCATGCCCTTGGAGAATTGGTAATATATGTACCATTTGTAAAGAAACAAATTAACTGACCTCTGTTCAAAAGTCTGCAAACCCTTAGTTCTTAATCCTGTGTATTGCCCCCTTTAGCATCAATGGCAGCATGCAGTATTTTGTAATAGTTGTCTATGGTATAACTGCCCATTCGTCTTGGCAAAATGCCTCCAAATGTCTTAATTAGTGTACAATCATTTAGCAATCAATTATTTATTTATTAATCATTAGACACCTATTTGGAAGTTGAAAACAAACATTTTAGCACCTTGTCAACAATTATTACATGATCAATATGTTTTGATTGTTTGATTTTAAATGTAGCCAGAAATGTAAAAAGTAGCAACAGAACTTGTCAAGGAGTATTAAGTCTTGGCATATTACTGAGAAGGCACCAATTAGAGTCATCATGTAGACTTCTCACAAAGAATTTTACAGTATTTTTAAACTGCAAAATATAAAACACTAAAGTATTTTGATACTAAATATGAAGCCATTTTCATCAAGCCTATCATTTACAAATTACAAAAATGTAATTTTGTATTTGAAATACATATCTTAAATACATGTATAATAAATACTTGTATAATGCTATGTTATAAGTATTTATACATTGTCATTGTCAAGTGAAACAATTAAAAACAATCTTCTATTTGGAGTAAGATGGATCAGAAATAGATCCCGAAATCGACGTGTCCGCCAAAGCCTGAGCCTCCTTGCAAAAAATAAGAAACTAACCAACAGCGACCGCAAATGCCCCTGCGAGACACTACTGTAAGTTATCCTCTGATCAACCTTTTAAATGGCGTTATTGATGTATGTCACGGTGTGGTAGGCAAGGAGCCCAGGAGCAGGATGAACGGTGAAACAAGGGCTTACTAAGCTAAAAAAGCGTAATGTGTAATACAAACAATGAAGGCCGAAATGGCGAGAACTGATTCAAATGAACAAGTACACTAAAAAAACAACAAACACAAGGACCACTAGCAGACAAAACTCCACAAAGACTCCGACAAACAGAAGGGCAGCTATAGGCTGCCCTTCAAAAGCCGTAACTAAGTTTCAGGAATTCTATTATACTGTCATATTATATAGTCTAGTTGAAAACAATAACAGTTTGAGAGTTAAGGAATCGCATACTGATATACTTATTAAGTTACTTATTTTATAAAGTTACATATTTTACAGTTAAAGTTACTAATTATCTGATGTGCATAGAATAATATGGGACAGTTAACATTTGGAGTTCCACAACAATCCTGTTTCAATGTGTTATGTATCTGTATATACATGTGTTAGGTCATTTATAATCATAATCAATAATGTATTTTTTTTGTTCATATGAAAGAAAATATATGCATAGCCAGGCTGGACAGATTGCCAGACAGAAAACGAGACAAAGTAAGGCCAGCCTGGCTATGCATTTGTTATTTTCTTTCACATGAACTATTATGAACAACATACATTATTGATTTAAAGCTGCACTGGGTTCTAACATTCTAAAAATAATTAAAATGTGAGAAACTGCTCCCCCAATTCATCCCTCAACCCTCCCCCCCCCCCCCCCACACACACCTGAGTTTGATTGACAGCGCGGTATGTCTTTCCTAATCAGATGAACACACATGTAGGCAATCTGATGCAATTTTTAGACATAGCGAACCGAAAATTGATAGACCCAGCTAAATGCAATGGCAACAACTAGGGTAAGCAACGCTAGCTATCTACCCAGTGAGCAATCGATGGCGGCCCACCGGTGTTTTGCTGCTGGCGGGCCGCAGGACGCTATAATGTCGTACAGCCAGCGGGCCGCCAGCTTTTGCCACTTTTCACCAGATCTCAATTTGCTTGTGTTGCCATTTTCTTCCAGCAGAGATGCTATTGTACCCCTTTTATTCTTGTACTGATTATTTGTATTAACTTTATTTTAATATTGTTAAACCTTAGTGTACAGAATTTTGGTCAACATTGGTAGTTTAAAAATTAAACAGACTGACTTTTGCACTATTGCCTGTGTAAAGGACCTTTGTGTAGACTTGTACAGTAAATACATATAAACAGCCGTCTCTTGCCGTTGCTTACCATCATATTTTCCCGAACTAATGGCCATTTTCCACTGCCTGGTACCAGCTCAACTACAGCCTCGACTTTAATGCATCATGGGGACAGTTCTTTACTGTGTTTAAACACTGCCTTGTCCGTAGATGGCACTGTAGCGAATGTGAATTGCGCGTAAGGCAAGACAATCGCCATTTTGCAAGCTAGGAATCCCACGTTCAAATAACTGGATCATTTTAGTGACTTGGTTCTTTAAGTCTCGTTCAGGAAAACGAACAACTCTTTTACAAAGTGTGTAAGGTATAAGCTATATGCTCTGAATTGGACAATACAACATGTGCATTATTGAAATTGTTTTACTACAATTTGACGAAATCCGGACTGACATCGGACTGAAAATTATTGAACACAAGTCACCTACATAGCTATGGTGAGTTCTGTTCTGCGCTATTATAAATAACTAGCGTTAAGTGTTGTTAGGTTACTGAGTAAGAACGTAATGAATGTTTTGTATTAAACAATGACTGTTTGCAATATTTTATTAACATTCAAATTTTTTGCTCAAATTCACTGGTAGCTGAACGCAAGTTCTAAACCATTGGCAGGAAAATAAGTTATAAAAACTGAGCATGAAAAAAACTGCATTGGCCTGAGATGAAATACCTACAGTAACCTTTGTGTTTTTTCGTGTGTCCACAAGTTTGGTTGCTTACTGTTTTTGTTTCTTTGTTTATCCTCAAGTTCGGATGTTTTGTGCTTCTTCGCATATCAACAGTTGAACAGGTATGGTAACGTGGTTAGCTAACTTGTATAAATCGTGTTTCTTAGTGTATCAACCAGTAAGAATGTTATAATATGTGCTTATTCCTTATAACTTTAATAAACTGCTACGTAAAGTTAGCTAAAACGTGTTCGTTTGTGTAACGTTACTCTTGGCAGTAACATTTAGCTAGACTAGCTAAACCTGCACTTCTGTTACTGAGGGGTCTTGTGTGTCCACATTGTTCTTAGCTAGCCTGTGTGTGTCTTATGCTGCCGTTTCTTTAAACCTCGTTTCTAATCATTGCCTTCAGGTCATGACGTTTTCTGTAGTTTTGTTCCCGGAGGAGGATGACTGTGTAGTTCCATGCCTGTGGCTCAAAGGGGGAGTTTGCTACTGGCCACAACACAGCATCACCAGCAGGAAGTCCTTCAGCCACAACAAGTTTGCCAGAACTTGTTCAGCTCCTGAAGACACCTGGGAGGCTCTCCCTTATAAGCTCATCAAGCATGCTGGTGAATTTGATAACTTAATGAAAATATGTTTTGCAGGGTAAATGCTTTCAAAACCTTAACCTTTCATAGACATGTGAGAGACAGGACGTGTGTATCGCCAGAGGAGTGAAAATCGTTCACACAACACCCTGTGAATTGCAGCGCTGGAGGTATTGTGAATTACGTGTTGATCTTGTAATTGCTGCAATGTTTACTTGGTTTCACCATATTTACCTGTTCACCAACTTTTATGTTTATTTTTAGGATGGAGCAAGCAGAGTACTCCAAGGCACCAGAGAGGTACTCCACGCCACCATGTGGAGGACTGTTACATAGGTATGTGTGGGTTCATTCACTTAACCCAGATGCTTAACTTGTTATTAAAGCATGTTGCTTCCAATTTTATTTGTCAATTTCAATTTATTTTTAGGGGAAAGAAGGCAGAGGTTGGGGGAGATTTTAGCTCTGCACATGAAGGTAAGAATGAACATTTTGGCGGACACTGCGATTTGAGTTCTGATTGTAAAATAACCAGATATTTAGTACTGAATAATTAACTGTCTGTCTTTCAGAACATTTGGAGAAGATCAAGCAACTGACTGAAGAGAAGGATGAGGGCACAGCTGACTCTACAATCGGGCAAAAAGAAGACTATAGTTACGCTAGCATCTAGTCTTCATGAAACATTTCATTTGTCTTGAACCGTGCAGGGCTCTTAGATCCATGAACACAGGTCAACTAGTAGATCCCAGAGTCCAAACTAAACATGGAGAAGCTGCGTTTAGCACTTATTCTGTACACAACTGGAATAAACTACCAGAAGATCTAAGACGTTCCCCAAACGTATTAATTTTTAAATCCATGTTAAAAACACTTCTCTTCTGTGCCTATGACTGAGCACTTAAACTCAACCACACTGTTTAGCCTTATAGCTTCCTATGTTTTTATCCCAATTTTAATCTTCATATATTTTCTTATTGTATTTTTTATTATTATGATTTATTATTATCATTTTTTTAATGTTTTTATTTGATTATTTGTTTTTAATGTTATTGTATTTTTATATTTACATTTTTTCTTTGTAAAGCAAATTGAATTGTTTCGATGTATGAATTGTGCTATATACATAAACGTGCTTGCTTGAATGTCATGCAATTCTCAAAATCATGTACGACCATTTAAGTAATATCTGATTACTGTATTACAGGAGCCATAAGGAAGAATCTTTCTAACCGGGATGCCACTGACGAGGCTGTCCAGAACCATGTCCCCAGGTACCAGAAAGGGGCAGCTGACCGTGCAGGTGGGAGAAGATGTCACGGCTGTACAAGGGACCTGCCGTGAATATGAATGACATCTCCAGCACAACCAATATTGCTGCTAATCTACAGTGCTCTTTTTTTTTTTAACTGCTGCTATGTGCAGTGTTATATATATGATTGCATTATCCTCTTAATATATTTATAGCTCTGTGTGAATGTTCTTAATTCTGATTGTAGTTGTAGTGTTATTCCACCATTTATAATCTTATTGTACTGATGTATTTATGATATTCAATGACCATCGATTTCTGCTAGGTCATACTTATGTATATTACTGCCATTCTAGCCCTTGTTTATTTTGTATTGTATTATGTTTTTGTACTTTTTCCACATTCAAATACTGTAATTTTACTATATCTGTTGCTGGACACGTTTTCTTGCACTATTTGTTTTTTTAAATGTATTTCAATTCATTTGCACATGTTTATTTTGTATGCTTGCTATATAATGCATGTTTTTTTGTATGCATCTTGCACTATTTGAAATAAATTGTTTAGATTTTATTCAGTTCATTGTCATCTATGATATTACCAAAATAATTGTAAAATATTATTCTAAATAAAACCTGATATTGGGGCGTGAGGCACCCAATATTTAGTTCAGTGCATAAAAGCGGCTAGCAGCCCTCGAGCCGCTGGTGAGCTGATCAGGGTAATGTTGGAAGGCATTGTCATGAAAGCGGCCTACCGGTGGCCCGACTGCGACGTGCGCTGTAAAAAAAAGCTGTCCAGACGCTTTGCAGAAACGCTCGGCGGCCGCAGCGGCAGGTTCGAGTGTTAAAACTGAAGCTGTTGTTGCTGGGTAGTTGTGTGTTTCTTTAGGCATAGGTATCTTTTATATAATGTTGGTTGTGTTAGACTAGCCAGTTAACTGTAGCCTAGTCAAAGTTAGCTTAGTGGTTCTGGATGCTACAGCTGGCTAGTGTAACATGCACAAATCATCTCGTTTTTCATTGGGTAATTGCACCAATTGTATCAGGCGCCAGGGTTCTCAAGTTCAAAGGTTTAATTTTCATTTGCAATTACGGCAACGAAATGCTTGGTTTTCCTACTCCCGACAGTGCAGTTAAAAGTTGAAAAGTAACAGTAATTATAATTTAAAAAAAATAAGAAGATAACACAATCACTTAGTAAGAACACTACAAAAATACACATCAATAATAATAACTATACAACTATACAACCATAGTGCAATGTAAAAGTGACAGGTTTGTATGATATAAGTGGCAGATGAGAATGATATAAAGTGACTGGTGTGCATGGACTATGGATGGAAGGAAAGATGGGTTCCCGAGTTGAGCAGCCTTACTGCCTGTGGAAAGAAGCTGTTCCGTGGCCGTTTGTTTTGTTTTGAATACTTCTGTACCTTCTGCCTGACGGCAGCTTGGTAAACAGGTTCTAGTGTTAAGACTGAAATTATGAAACTACAATATACCATGGTGAGATGGAAAGTCACTACTTTCTGGTCATGCCTTTATCTAAAGGACTCTCAATCACAGGATCCTACCAAAATGGTCTATTTTGTATTAGCCCTACTGTGCTCATTGGGGCCTAGAGATAATTTCTTAGACCTTTGGGATTAAATCATTGATTTTATGTCACTACAATAGTACCGCACAAAAGACCATGTCTTTTTGTAGAACAAGGATTGTTGTGCCTGAATTGAACTGGAGTTTTGCTATGGTCATTTGCCATTTTGACGGAAGATGGACAATCAAGGAAGGAAAATAGAGCATGATGAGTGCCTGTGATTGTCTCAAAGCAATTTCACAGACACCCTGTGAACCAAACTGAGTTACAGAAGATGGACAACCCTGCCCTGCAGACTTGTAACTCACTGGCTACTACCCAAGAAATCTTTTGATGTTTTCAGGGCTTTTGTTAGAAAAATCCTTGGCCCTTCCTGGGGGAATGTCTTTTGTTGTAGGTAGTATCAGTGAATCAATCAAAGCAAACTTTAAATGAGACTCAGAGGGAGACAGAAGAAGCTGTGTTTCTAATTGATCAATGGCTTGTTCAAGGAATTAACAAGGAGGCTAGCTTCATTAGCAGCAATGTTCCAAATCTTTGACTCTGGCTTCTTTCTGAGAAATTCGCCACAGGGCACAATTACAACACAACAATATTGGAATTCTTATTGTTCTGGGCTTTAGTACGGAATTTCTACAAACCGTCACCTCTTCAAAGCTGAGCCAGGCTGGAATGGATGTATCCTGCTGATCTGAGTCTTCTTTCGAAGAATGAGGACCCCCTTCCTTTCCCTATAAGAAATGATGATTTTCTGACAATTCTGACCTGTTTTGGGAAAGGCCTGCATTCATTAACAGTAATGGTCTGCACCCAAATCTCACAGGATGCAACCTACTGTCAGACAACATCGCCAGCTGTTTTATGAACTGACTGAAACCCAGGCCCTGGCCACAAAGAAAATATAAGCATCAATGTGAGTGATCTTGTGCCTATATGATACAATGATTGTCCCAACGGTCTGAACCACAACTTTTGATGGAGCCTCTTTCAGCCACTATGGACCTGTCCTTCGCCTGGCGTTCTAAAAGATTCCTTCAACTTAATATTAATTTAATGTAGGTATTTATTCCCTTTGTTTTAACCTCTTATTTTTAACTCTATTTCATTTATATATTTGCTGTAATTCATACATTTGATCAAACCATTATTTATTTACTGTTTCTATTCTGACTTTTTCCTGTTTATGCACCTTGAAATGCATTTTGTATGAATGGGGCTACCTGAATAACGTTAGATTTGATTTCAGTTTGATTTCAGTAATGACCCCAATAACATGGAATTGTGCTACTAAAAAGACACGTGAAATTCTCCTTTGACGGTGGCCATTAGAGTTCCCGGAAACCGGGCCGGGTTTAACGTGTCAAGCAGCTTCAAAGAGTACCACACAGGCCTCCAGGAAGCTCCCTGGCTGATGGAGAATCATTGATTGTGTGTTATCTTGAGGCGGTGGCGGACATCATATGGTTTAAATTCAGCCCGAATGCTCAAGACCTGCATAATTGATGCAATCCACATCAAAAGGTACCAGCCAAGTCGGCTGCCGAGGCCTCAGAACCTTTTGATCCGAGTTGTAACTAGTCAACAAAATCATCATTGCGTATTTTTGCAGTGATATTTCACCTTGCATGTAAACTTGACATATGAGATTAATGCCTCCTATTCCAGTTCAAATGAAACCAGTGTTTGTTCATGTACTGTAACACCTCCCTGGCCTTCGTCTGAGCGGCGGCGTACTTCCTCCCCTGTGTTTTAGTCCCCATTGGGTTCCTCGATCACAGTTCATCACACTCCACTGGACTTGAATGCAGCCCTGGACTGTCAATCACACCTGTCATCCATTTGCAATCACTACACACACATATACAGCTCCGGAAGGAATTATGAGACCGCTGCACCTTTTTCTCTCCTTTCCAAAAAAGTCGAAAAGGAAAGTTTTGAGTGAGGAACAGAAGCGTTCAATTTGCAGTGCTCTCTTCATTTTAACCCTTCTGTTCCTCATTCAAAACCTTCCTTTTCGACTTTTTTTGGAAAGGAAAGAAAAAGGTGCAGTGGTCTCTTCATTTTTTCTGGGGCTGTATATGTGTACTACTTCATGTATACAATGTCAGTCCTTGTTGAGTATTGTTTTGTAACCTTCTTTATGTAGGTACATTTGTTTGCTCCCATAGAACTTGCACCAGCGAGCAGAATACTGTCTGTTTGGTTGTTGTTTTGTTTCAGTCTCTTAAGACTTTGAGTTTATTTTGTATTTACCCTTGTTGGGCTTAGTCTTTTATTTATCTTCTGTATTTTGAAATTAAACCGGTTCCCTTACAATTGCATCCAATCTCCTTGATTCCAAAGTTACATTTACAGAAATGATTCATTTATTTATTTAAACAGGGAGGTCACATTTATGGCCTCCAATCTGCTTCTCCAGTTTGGTTTCCTTCTCCTTTACCTGGACTCCTGTTTATCTGGCTGTTGACTTTTCCCAGCCTTCTGGAGCTCCCTGCTCTTCAGCTACAAACCATTGCTTTGTCATGGCAATTTATAATGATTTATTATTATTAATTATTATTTTCATTTGTGGTGGGGGTAACTTCCATCATTTACCTCCACCTGCTTTCCGGGAGCCACATTTAACTTTTAATGACAAGGTGTGAATGAGTGGCAGCTTGGTGTGGGGCAACTTTGCTGGCTTCCCTAAGAATTCTGGAACTTGATGTTTTTGGGGCGTTGGTGTGATGCTGATGAAGCTGGTGGGTTATGTTTGCGTCACAATACACATCCTTCTTTCAAAAACTGTGTGGCCAAAGAATTGTATTTTATTTCAGTCTTACTACAAACATAGAGAATTAAAATGATATTAAATGTTTTTTTTTGATCAACTATAAATTTTTTTATGCAGATTTAATATATATTTTTTATTTAAAAAATTCACAATCACTAACGCACAGCAATGTCCGTAAATTTGGACAAAAACTGGTAGTATACATCAAATCAAGAGAGCCAGAGAAATATGCTTAGCCATTTCCTGCTCACACTCAAATGCTGCATTTCCACTGGTGCTTCACCAGGGCCACACCGGTGATTCACCCCGGTACCAGGGCCACACCGGTGATTCACCCCGGTACCAGGGCCACACCGGTGATTCACCCCGGCACCAGGGCCACACCGGTGATTCACCCCGGCACCAGGGCCACACCGGTGATTCACCCCGGCACCAGGGCCACACCGGTGATTCACCCCGGCACCAGGGCCACACCGGTGATTCACCCCGGCACCAGGGCCACACCGGTGATTCACCCCGGCACCAGGGCCACACCGGTGATTCACCCCGGGTACCAGGGCCACACCGGTGATTCACCCCGGGTACCAGGGCCACAACGGTGATTCACCCCGGGTACCAGGGCCACACCGGTGATTCACCCCGGGTACCAGGGCCACACCGGTGATTCACCCCGGGTACCAGGGCCACAACGGTGATTCACCCCGGGTACCAGGGCCACACCGGTGATTCACCCCGGGTACCAGGGCCACAACGGTGATTCACCCCGGGTACCAGGGCCACACCGGTGATTCACCCCGGGTACCAGGGCCACAACGGTGATTCACCCCGGGTACCAGGGCCACAACGGTGATTCACCCCGGGTACCAGGGCCACACCGGTGATTCACCCCGGCACCAGGGCCACAACGGTGATTCACCCCGGGTACCAGGGCCACAACGGTGATTCACCCCGGTACCAGGGCCACACCGGTGATTCACCCCGGTACCAGGGCCACACCGGTGATTCACCCCGGGTACCAGGGCCACACCGGTGATTCACCCCGGCACCAGGGCCACAACGGTGATTCACCCCGGGTACCAGGGCCACAACGGTGATTCACCCCGGTACCAGGGCCACACCGGTGATTCACCCCGGTACCAGGGCCACACCGGTGATTCAGGCTAATGTTGGCTCCAGACTTTCCGGTTTTGACTATACATTTGTTATCAAGGACATAAGGAGGGGCTCTGATGAAAGAGTAAACTATCAACGCAATTTCATTTTCCAGTTACGAAAAATAATAAGGCGAAACTGTTCTGGTAGTACAATAAAATAAACAATAACGCCGTGCACTGTTTGTTTTTAATATGCTGTTTGAACTTGAGTAATAAAACGTATTTCTTCCTCAAACTGCTGCGACCGGCTCCTTCTCCACCTACACTCGTGACACTGCAACTGTAAGCCAGTGTATTCATTATTTAGTTGAATAAGTATTTTGTGAAAACTATATATATAGTCAACCTTTAACAGAAGGATTTGGGAGAATTATGAGGTAATTTTGTGTTACACGTTCTGCAAGCTACCCAGGGGTCAGTGGAAAATCATCATCATCAGGTGCTTTTCCAAATAAATTCCTTAAAAATACCACTTGGAGATAATTCTTTTTTGAATTCTATGTTCTATGTTCAGTAGAGTCTCTGGAACATTAATGTTTGGTTTTGCTCCAGCACAACCACAGGCTAATCTACAGTGGTAATGGTAAGCACCGAACAATTTGGGAAAATGGACAATTAGGAAAACATTAATTTTTTTAAAAACAACAAAATCTAAATGAATACTTGTTTATGGAAAACCTGGTACATTTTTTAGAATCGGCTTCCATGCACAATTACACAAAAGGCCCTAATACATAATGGTTCTGACAAACATTCAGAAAATGTTTGTTAGCAGCTGTGAAAAACTGTGATAAGAACCCTTAATGGCTGCCAGTTTTTTTATTTTAATGTTGGCATGTTTGCATCAGTGCATTGTGGATTTCAACTGGATAAATGTGCCTTGGGGACACACCTTCTGCTCAGGTTGCTAATCTTCCAGGGCATTGAACTAACTGGACCTATGCGCTCACAACTGTTCACAGGCTCCAGGTTGGTTTGTATTGTAGATGTGCTGTAGCCTTCCATACATCGCTACAGACAGCCCACCCTCTAGGAATGTCAGCGCAGTAGAAGTGACAGGTTGCCTAGTGGGTAAATGAAGAATTGCTGGGTCGAATTCCTGAGCGGATGAAACCAATCTGTCATTTGGCCCTTGAGCAAGGCAGTTACCCTAATTGCTGGGTTGCTGTCCATAATGTGTGATCCCTGGGCTCTGACCTCACTCTCTGAAGGTGTCTCAAGGAGCAGAGGATGTGAAAAACACATTTCCTGTTCATTAATCCACTGTATATAAGGTGTGTTAAACAGGACAGATTGAAATACCCACTTCTTTATATTATCATTGTGAAATCACGCTGAATGTTTTTAATAGCGTACAGTCTATTCAAATTAAATTACACACTTTTTGAATATAGCTTCATGCCATTATTTCAGTTGACATGATGATTAATATGACACTTGTATAATGAGAGGGGTTTCCTATTAAAGAGGTCGAAGCTCAGATTAAGGACTGCAGCTTTCTTAAAGTGTGCCACCTTCGTTCTCTCCTGAGCCACTGTAATGAAAAACATGCATTTGTTGTTTAATGAATTGGCCATTCCAATATTGATTTGTCTGTCCGGGTATTGACCAGGTCTGCTGCTGAAGTCGAGTTATCCAAGGTGGTCCAAAAATGAACGTGCACGGAGTAGCACGTCTACTTGCAATTACTGAATACAGACATTTCAGCCAAGATTTAACTACTGCATGTTTTAACAAGGAAACGATTAAATATATGGGTTAATATACAGGCAGTGAAGTAATTAGGAGACATGCAGTGTGAATTGAAGTGCCCAGCAGACTAGATTGAATTGTAAACTCAGTGATTCGCTCTGCAAAGTGACGGCTCTTGTATTGTGTTCACTCTGCCGGTTCGAGGAAAACTATCGAAAATGTAACAAACCTATTAGATGACATTCTTAAACAAAAGTTGCCAGCGTAGCCTGGTACACAGTTAGGTCCACTGAGGAGACCATTCATTTAGTTAGGCCTTTTCCAGTGACCCTTAGAGCTCACCTGAACCATCCAACTCATCATTCCCGACTCAAAACAGGTGGCGAACGGAGAGTAAATTTGTTTTCCTGTTACGGTAGGCTCAATCTGCCCTCCAGTGTCCCTCGCTGCAGGGGGCCTGGCTTTGACAGCGCCTGTCCTCATTAGTGGCACACTAACACCTGAGAGATGAGATGCATCCTGACACCTAGGAATGATTCTCACCTCCATTATGAACAGCAGGGGGTCGCCATGATCCCATTACAGCAGGCAGGGAAGAGCTGGAGGTGATGGAGGGAGAAGGGGCGTGGGGGTGGGGGGGCATGAAGCACCGTGGCGTAGCCTCAGCAGTGTCCTGTGTCTGGAGTCTGTCTGGGAGCCCAAATGATGGAGGTCATCCAAACAGCGTTGTCAGGGAGACCAGGCGTGATCAATAACACCTGATGAGGTGTCGGTCTTCCTCTGATGTACTTCAAAATGGAATATGTTTTTCCCCAGTTTAATCAATGGGAAGAGTGTGAAACTAATTGGGCAAAATTGCTGGGTATTTATTGATTAATCAAGCTGAAAGATGAGGGTAGCTCAGTCAACATTGCAAGGGCATGGAGTTTTTTTTTTTGATTGGGTGAAATGAATTGATTTATGCCAGAGTAGGCGAGTGCAATATTAAAAGAGCAGTGGATTAAGCACCCGTGAGTCTATGATCACCAAAATCAGGTCCTCCGCCCAGAGAAAAATGCGTTGGTGTGCTTCGAATCATTGTCCTGCTGGAAGAGCCAAAAACAACCTGCTTTAGCCTCCTAAAATGTCCTGGTACTTGATGGAGTCCGTGTTGCTACGTGTCCTAACAAGATTCTATGTGATGTAGGACCTAACATTGTACAAACACGTCATGCAGAAATGAGGTTTAACATCCAAGTTCAGCATTGGGAATAAAAACGTTATTTTCATAATAATAATTATATATAAGACATAAAAGAGTTTCATAATGTTTACTGTGTCCATATTACATTTATAAACAACACAACAAAATAGAAAAAATATGGTTCCTTTTGCTGGTTTGTTTTCATTATTGAATAATGTGAACAGCTGTGTTGTAATTAGGGATTTTAATTGCAATGGTTGATGATAAAGATATGCAGAATGTGGCAAAACGTTAGGGTGGTCAGATCCATTCACCTAAAGGAACACACTGGTTACATGATCAACCGTCTGAAATATCTTTCCAAAGACTAAGTCCATCTCTGCCAACATTTCATTGGTTTAGAAGAGATTGTAGACATTTAAAACAGAGAAAGCAGTTCTCCCCCATTCCAATCATTTACATTTATGATAAACCTGGTAGAGCATGATAACTGTCTGGCAAAAAGGTGGAGGTGAAAAAATATGCATGAACTCTTATTATGAAAGTGTGAAAAGAGCTGCTCCATTGGATCCACTGCACTGGCCCTTACATATACACTGCACTGGCCCCTACATTTACACTACACAGGCCCCTACATATACACTGCACTGGCCCCTACATATACACTGCACAGGCCCCTACATATACACTGCACTGGCCCCTACATATACACTGCACAGGCCCCTACATATACACTGCACTGGCCCCTACATATACACTGCACAGGCCCCTACATATACACTGCACAGGCCCCTACATATACACTGCACTGGCCCCTACATATACACTGCACAGGCCCCTACATATACACTGCACAGGCCCCTACATATACACTGCACTGGCCCCTACATATACACTGCACAGGCCCCTACATATACACTGCACTGGCCCCTACATATACACTGCACAGGCCCCTACATATACACTGGACAGGCCCCTACATATACACTGCACTGGCCCCTACATATACACTGCACAGGCCCCTACATATACACTGCACAGGCCCCTACATATAC